>NW_005370161.1:1517726-1559494 GCF_000412655.1 Myotis brandtii
CCCCCCCGGAGATCAAGGCTGCAACCCAGGCGTGTGCCTTGGGCAGGAATCGAACGGGCGACCTCTCAGTGCATGGGACAACACTCAACCAACTGAGCCACACCAGCCAGGGTCATTGGTTGCTTCCTGTATGTATCTGACTGGAGACTGAACCCACAACCTTGCATATTGGGACCCAGTCAGAGAGAGAAATCACTTAAAAAAAACAGCAACAACAACAAAAACAATATGCAGCCCTGGCTGGTTTGGCTCAGTGGCTAGAGCATCGGCCTGCGGACTGAAGGGTCCCAGGTTCAATTCCGGTCAAGGGCACGTACCTTGGTTGCAGGCACATTCCCAGTAGGGGGTGTGCAGGAGGCAGCTGATTGATGTTTCTCTCCCATCGATGTTTCTAATTCTCTATCCCTCTCCCTTCCTCTCTGTAAAAAATCAATAAAATATATTTTTTTTAAAAAAAGACCACAATATGCAATCAAACCAGGAAGAAGGAAGGCAAGGCATGGGGCCTGTGGGACGCGATGCTCTTCCTGCTGGGCCGGGAAATGGAGGGGACCTGGGGGTTGAGGGAGGCCCTGCAAGGTCCCTGCTGTTGCCTCAGGTGGACACTTGTTCTGGGGCTTAAGGTAACAAAGTAACCCATGAACCCAGCAGCGGCCTGGACCAGTGGGGAGGGAGTGTCTCGGATTAAGGACCACAATGAGCCCAGCCCTGTGCACTGTGGCCTAAAGGAAAGGGGGAAATAACAACAACGATAATAATAATAGGAAAGGGCGGGCAGGAATGTCCTCATGCCTTCCATGCTTCCTGAGCGAGTGGCTCCCTGCTTCAATGCCCACCCCACTCTCTGGGCCCGCGAGGCGGGGTTTGCAGGGCACGCCGATGTGCTGGAACAATCCTGCCTGTCTCAGCCGGTCGCCCTGGGAGACATCCAGAATTCCTCAGAGCTGGAGAGCCGTGACCTTTGGGGACAGGACGGAAGTGCCTAAGGCCTGGACGCCTGCCTCCAATCTGGCTTGGGATTCCTAAGATAGGGCCACAGAAAAGCTCCTTTTAAGGGCAGCGCTGCCTGGGGCCAGCTGAGCCCTTCTTGGAGGAGGGATGTGCTCGGAAGGGCGGGCAGGCGGGCAGGCCCAGGAGTGGAAAGCTGGGAGGCAGCACAAGGTCCCCCTGGAGACCAGGGACAGAGTCACACACACGTAGAAAGGGCAGACGTGGGCAGACAGACGTGGTTGCCAGCCTCTGGCACTGCCCACAGCAGCCCCTGTCACCATCCTCAGGGGGTTTACGGGTCTCATAGGTTTTCAGAAAACACCCCGAGAGTCGTATTGGACGAGTAAACTCTTTCTTTGGGCCAACAGCTCAGCAGTCCCTCTTGCACTGAAAATCCCCATCTCCATGCGCTCAGTCATGGACCCTCCCTGCAGAGAGCCAGGGCCCGCAGCCCAGCGAGGGGGACCCAGCCAGGCCTCTCGCCTCAGGATACCAAGCCCCGAAAGTGAAAGGGAACAGGGCAGAGTGGAATCTGCTGGAGACTGAAGTCTGTGAGGGTCACACATTCTCAGCACAGCCAGTCCCATGATCTACGGGAGTCACATCCTGTAAAGTCGTCTCCAACGCCGAACTGGTGAACGCCGAGCCGTCATTCCCGGGGAAATGCAGGGAGAGCCTCTGCACCACCCACCGATAGATACCCCCTTAGCGTGCATTTCCGCTGAAAGACACCTTGATGAATGTGCACTGATCGTTAATACACGATGACTCATGATCATTGAACTCGTGGTGACGGGCGTCCTGGGGTCTGAAGGAAGCCAGTCTGACTGTGTCTCCTCTGGGAAGCACCTCACAGCCTCCTGGCACCGCAGCACTGGCCTGGGGCCGCTTGGAAGAATGAACCACGGCAGTGAGCAGACCATGAAAGGAGACATTCACAGCCTGGGAGCTGGAGCGAGAGGGCAGGGCGTCGCCCGTGCCACCGCAGCCGGGAGCGTGTGCCAGCCACTCAGGCCGCTCCCGGCTCTGCGGTCCCAGCATGACCACGAAAGCACCGCAGTATTGATTTTGTGGTTACACATCAACTCTAGTGAGTCGGTGCCTTTGCACATGTGGAACTTGTGAATAATGAGGTTTGAGTGGATTTTCCTTGAAGAAATCCTAGGTGAGAAGGAATACGGAAACAATGTTATGGGAAGGCATCCAGTTTCTCCTGAATGCATGTTGCCTGAGAACCGGGGCCGGGAGGCTGGGCCCCACCCCGGGCGTCAGAGGCTGGATGCTGCTGCCTGCAGGCGGCTTCTCCAGGAGCCGGGCTCTAGTCTCCTGTGCAGGGAGCCCCGCGGGGGTCCTGGCACAGCCCCCCCACCCTCTGCGTGGGGCAGGCAGGGAGGCAGCTGGGCCACAGCCCTTGCCAGTGTCTTTTTCAGGACAGACTTTTCATGCCAATTATTTTTTTAAAATATATTTTTATGATTTTCAGAGAGGAAGGGAAAGGGAGAGAGAGAAACATCAATGATGAGAGAGAATCATTGATCGGCTGCCTCCTGTATGCCCCCTACTGGGGATCAAGCCCGTAACGCGGGCATGTGCCCTTGACAGGAATCGAACCCGGGACCCTTCAGTCCACAGGTCGACGCTCTATCCAAAACGGCTAGGGCCTTTTCATGCCAATTATGAAGCGAGCACTCCCTAGTTTGCAACCAACTTTGTTGCACTGAGTTCAAGCCCAGTGGAGCCTCCCTGTGAGGCTGTGTAACCCTGGGAGGGTGGGCTCAAAAGGGACATAAAAGCCCTGGCTGGTGTTGCTCAGTGATTAGAGTGTCTGCCTGCGCACCAAAGGGTTGCAGGTTCGATTCCCAGCCAAGGGCACATATCTGGGTTGCAGGTTCCATCCCTGGCCCCAACTGGCAACCAATCGATGTGTCTCTCTCACATCCATGTTTCTCTCTCTCTCTCTTCCTCCCTTCCCCGCCCCCCTTTCACTCTTTCTAAAAATCAAGAAAAAAATATTTTTGGGCGAGGATTTAAAAAATAATAATGAACATAAAAGGGACATAAAGGAAAGATTTGTCATGGATGATTCATGGCTGCTGTCCCTCGGGACAGCAAATGTAAAAATAGTGGGGACTTTTGCAAGGTCACAGTGACTCTCCGGTCTATTTTAGTGCAGAGTCAGCTCTGAGAGATAGAAAGCAGATGGGCCCTCTGTGGGGGGGAGCATGGTGCCCGAGGCCTCGCTTTCCGCCCGGGCTCCGTTGGTCCTCAGGTGTGGTTCCTGCCTTTCCCATCTCAGACCAACATCCTTTACCTGCAGAGCAATCAGTGGAGCTGCCACAGCGGAAACAAGATCGAAACCTTGACGTTCTTCCTGTGAAAGCGCCCGTGAAGGAAGCCCAGGTGTGTGTCTCCCACCAGCACCCACAGACCTGACACAGCCCGAAGCTGTGAGCCGGCAGGTGAGGGCCCGCTCAGGTGGTGGCCCGGGCCGCCCCCCGCCCCTCCTGGAAGCCCTGACCTGCTGGCCGGGGAATTCCTTTGCAAGGGATGTGCCTGACCCCGCTGTGCGGTTCCCAGGCAGGGTCATGCTGACACATGTGGGGGCTGCACTGGACAGATTCCTCACATAGCTCAGGGTCCCCAGGAGGGTGGGAGCCCAGAGCAGGGCCGCCCTTGGAATCTGGCTTCCGTAGAATGAATGGCTCCTTGGAGAGCACTTCTGTGCCCTTTAAACCGGCTCCTGTGCCCGGAGTCTCGGGCTCCTCCCACCTCAGGGTCTGCCGCAAGGTCCACAGGGATTGCGATGCATGAATCGACGAAACCTGGGGGAACTGGCCTCTGGGTTGGAAATAGTCCCTCAACGTTTGTTTCCTCTTTAAAAATAAAACAAAATTGTCCCTTCCCATTGATCGAGAAAGCGTGTTCCATGCAGAGACGCTTCTGTCCACTGAGTCCGCTCCTTCCCACCAGCCTCTGTGCTGGGTGGCACCACTCCCCAGCGAGGCGTCGAGACGTCGTGGTGCCTGGAGAAGGTCCTCAAGAGCATGGCCTGAGTGGCTCTGCACCCACTGGGCCTTAAAGCGGCTGCTGGGTGACAGGGGCGCGTAGCCTGCTCCCTCCAGTCTAGCTGGGCTCCCAGCCAGGACACCTGCCTGAAAGCAAACCTCACCCACAGGGAGGGCCCTGCCTGGGACAGGACAGAGGCAGGACAGCACCTCCCCCTCCTCCGAGCCTTCCCCACTGGGACCCCCACAGTCTGCCGGGCCAGGGCTGTTCAGCTGGTCGAATCTGCCTGTCTCTACCCTATCCCAATCCTTCTTCTTGTGTCTATCTCCACCTCCATCTCTACTCCATACCCATCCCTACCTCCACCTCCACCTCCATCTCTATCTCCATCTCATCTCTTCTCATCTCCATCTCATTCCATCTCCATCTTCATCTAATTTTTTAAAAAATATGTGTTTATTATTGATTTTTAGGAAGAGAGGAAGGGAGAGTGATAGAGAGATAGAAACATGGATGAGAGAGGAATGTCATTGCTGGGCTGCCTCCTGCACTCCCCCTATCGGGGATTGAGCCCATAATCAAGACATGTGTTCTAACTGGGAATCAAACCGGTGACCTCTTGGTTCCTGGGCCGACGCTCAACCACTGAGCCACACCGGCTGGGCCATCTCATTTCTTTTCATCTTCATCTCATCTCATCACTTTCCCCATCTCATCTTTGACTTCATTTCCACTCCATCTCCATCCCTGGTTCTAGCTCCATCTATCTTTATAAAGCAACTAGAGGCCCAGTGCACGAAGTTCCTGCACAGAAGGGGGGGGCATCCCTCAGCCCGGCCTGCACTCTCTCCAATCCGGGACATCCCTCTTGCAATCCATGACTGCTGGCTCCTAACTGCTCATCTGCCTGCCTGATCACCCCTAAACTCTCTGCTTGCCTGCCTGATCATCCCTAACTGCTCTCTCCTGCTGGCCTGATCGCCCATAACTGCTCTCTCCTGCCAGTCTGATACCTCTAACCGCCTCTGCCTTTGCTCCCACCACTGTGGCTTTGTCCAGAAGACATCCGGTCTAATTAGCATATTGCTCTTTTATTAGTATAGATGAGTGGCCTCAGAGGTGGTCACAACCCCTTGGGACTGATGACCCTGGAAATGGTCTATGACAGCCAACCCAGGCTGCACACGGGAACTGAGGTCCTCCACCAGGAGCTGGGCACAGTCACCACAAACCCAAAAGGGGCAGAGCCAGGCCAGTCCGTTCTCCTGACCACCAGATCTGCTGCTGACTTCTGTGGCACATCCTTGACTCTGGAGGGAGAGGGCAGGGGCAGTGCCTTGGTGGGTGGTGCTGATGAAGGCCATGGTGAGGAAGAAATGAATTCGGGGCCAGCGTTTCCTGTGGGCGTTGGACATGCTGACGGCGGGTTGATGGAACGTGTGTCTGCCGATCTGACCCCGGCACAGGGCTCCTTCCGCCCAGCTGAAGGCAGACCCAGGGAAATGAGGGCACTTCCTCCTCCTCCTTCTTGGAGGCATCTGTGTCCCAGAGTATATGTTTCCTTTTGTCTTTACTGAGAACGCACATTTTGCTATGAAAATGCAACCAGAGAACTCATTCAGCCAGAAGCTGCCAAAACACACAGCACTCACCTCCCTGAACACCTCCCCAGGTGTGCGCACACCTGCACCTGTGTTTATCTGAGGCGACCTGCACCCCCAGGCCAACCACCCCAAAAGTGAGGTCGGGCCCCCTACGCACACTTTCTTCATCACTCAGCATCTCCAGGCTTTCTAGTTATTACACCACTAACCATGTTTCTTTCCTTTAAAAAAAAAATTATTGTTATTGATTTCAGAGAGGAAGGGAGAGGGAGAGAGAGAGATAAAAACATCCATTGGCTGCCTCCTGCACGCCCCCCACTGGGGATCGAGCCCGAAACCAGGCATGTGCCCTGCCCGGGAATCGAACTGTGACCTCCTGGTTCATAGGTCAACGCTTAACTCCTGAGCCACGCAGGCCGAGCCCCGTGTCTCTATTAGCATTGCTCTTACTGAGCTGGAGAAATCGGAGCCCTTGGTCTCAGTGACAGAGATTTCTGACCCCTGAATGGTTTTCTTGATTCAGTTCATCTAAAAAATAGCCTCTTAGGCATGAAAATGGCCGCTTTGATTTTTGGAACGTCTCTCCTGTGCTGGGTGCAGCCTGCCCCTCACTGACCCTCTGGGAACTCGGAGGAGGTTTAGCCGCCTTCGCGACTGGAGAAAGGGCACTTCGGGCTGTGCTCACTTTGCCCTTGTGCTCCTGCCGTCTACGGAAGCCGGAAGCCGAGAGCCAGCCTGGCCATGTGCTCAGCCTGGTGGCCCAGTGGGAAGTCACCTGGGAACTAACCCCTCCCACTGACCCCAGTACTGGGCTCCGCCCGTAGGAGCCTGGGCTGGGGCAGGTCGTGTGGGAGGCGACAGGTGTCAGTGTGCTTGACAAGCTCCTGGTGATGCGACCGTGCAGCCAGGGCAGAGGACCCCGGACCAGAGGATGTGTCCGAAGGTGACACAGGGCCAGGTAAGGGCATCCCACCTGAGACTGAGCCACCCACACCCGCTGTGGGCGCAGTGCGGAGGCGGGGCAGGACCCTCCCGGGCTTCAGTGGAACTGCTGGCGACCTGCACCCCCAGGCCAACCACCCCAAAAGTGAGGTCGGGCCCCTACGCACACTTTCTTCATCACTCAGCATCTCCAGGCTTTCTAGTTATTACACCACTAACCATGTTTCTTTCCTTTAAAAAAAAAATTATTGTTATTGATTTCAGAGAGGAAGGGAGAGGGAGAGAGAGAGATAAAAACATCCATTGGCTGCCTCCTGCACGCCCCCCACTGGGGATCGAGCCCGAAACCAGGCATGTGCCCTGCCCGGGAATCGAACTGTGACCTCCTGGTTCATGGGTCAACGCTTAACTCCTGAGCCACGCAGGCCGAGCCCCGTGTCTCTATTAGCATTGCTCTTACTGAGCTGGAGAAATCGGAGCCCTTGGTCTCAGTGACAGAGATTTCTGACCCCTGAATGGTTTTCTTGATTCAGTTCATCTAAAAAATAGCCTCTTAGGCATGAAAATGGCCGCTTTGATTTTTGGAACGTCTCTCCTGTGCTGGGTGCAGCCTGCCCCTCACTGACCCTCTGGGAACTCGGAGGAGGTTTAGCCGCCTTCGCGACTGGAGAAAGGGCACTTCGGGCTGTGCTCACTTTGCCCTTGTGCTCCTGCCGTCTACGGAAGCCGGAAGCCGAGAGCCAGCCTGGCCATGTGCTCAGCCTGGTGGCCCAGTGGGAAGTCACCTGGGAACTAACCCCTCCCACTGACCCCAGTACTGGGCTCCGCCCGTAGGAGCCTGGGCTGGGGCAGGTCGTGTGGGAGGCGACAGGTGTCAGTGTGCTTGACAAGCTCCTGGTGATGCGACCGTGCAGCCAGGGCAGAGGACCCCGGACCAGAGGATGTGTCCGAAGGTGACACAGGGCCAGGTAAGGGCATCCCACCTGAGACTGAGCCACCCACACCCGCTGTGGGCGCAGTGCGGAGGTGGGGCAGGACCCTCCCGGGCTTCAGTGGAACTGCTGTCACCCTCAACTAACAGTCCCTGCTTCGGGGCTCCCTGCCCACTGCGCTAGGGCTTCTGGGTCCCTGAGGATCCCCCCGGGAGCTGGGCGCCCAGCCTCTGTGCCCTCGAAGGCACTATCCTATGTCCACTTCCCCAAGTGACCAGTGGTTAGCCCAGCATTTTGACCACAAGGGCCTGGGGAATGTAGGCTAGAGGGGGAGAGGGGGGGCACATGGGGCAACGTCTGTTGGGGTGACAGAGCCTCCACAGCTCTGCACCTCACTTTCTACGAAGTGTAGATCGAGCCAGTCCCCGGTCAGCAGCGACAGGACTCGGCTGCAGGTGGGAGTGTGTGAGGCTTGTATCACTGATGGGCCCCTCAAGGGGGAGGCTGTGACGGGGACAGGTCAACGCAATGGTTGCCTGACCGCTCCTTAAGCAGGCTCGCCGCTCATGGGGCTTATGGGTGAGACACCCCTTGGTGGGCAAGTCCTGCCACAGTCACACAAGCTGGCCGCCCCTCCTTTTTCTGGGGGCCCCTCCCACAAACAGCACCCACTCCACACCCACCGGCTCGGCCCAGACCTTCCCCTCATGCCTCTCCTCTCTGCTGTGTGAGTGTCCGGGGGTGGCTGGACAAATCACTACAAACTGGGTGACGCGAAGCAGCAGAAACGTATACTGTGTCACAGTTGTGAAGGCCGGAACCCAAAGTCTAGGTGTGGGCAGAGCTCCCCCTGCCCCGAGGCCCTAGGGAAGGGGGGCTCCCCCTGCCTTCCCCAGCTGCTGGCAGCTTCTGGGGGCCCTTGGCTGAGGCCAGGCCGTCCAGCCTTCAAGGACAGCGTCTTCACATCTCTGCCTCCTTAGCACAACCTCTCTGTCTGCCAGGCCTCCCTCTGCCTCCCTTTATAGGGGACGCATCACGGCATTGGGGCCCCGGGAAGGTCCAGGGAAGGCTCCCGTCTCAAGACCCTTAGCTTACTCCCATCGGCAAAGGCCCCTCTTCCAAATGAGGTTAGTTCACGGTCTACAGGGTCTATGGCGCCTTTGCAGGGCACTTTTTCCCTATCCAGGCTCTTTACCCCTAAACTGGACTCCCAGGGTGCTCCCTGCCCCGCAGGGCTGGCCTTTCCCTGTCCTCCGCCCTGGAGGGCAGAGGCCAGTTCAGATCAGCCTCCTTCTCCACTGACCGGCGCCTGCTTTCAGGAACCTCGAGGTCCATGGCAGCTTGGCTCTGACCGCTGGTGACTCACACTCCTTCCTCAAGGCCCCGGGAGGGCGGCCAGTCTGGCCCCGCAGGAAACGCAGGAAACTGGTGAGGTATTTTCCCCATCCTGCGGAACCCACATTTCACAACTGGTGGTGAGGTTTTCACAGTGAGTGCACGTGGGTCTCCTGTTAACCTGAGTGGCAGGGGCTCAGCACCTGGGGCCCCAGAGGGCGGGGTGCGTGGACTCAGGCAGACCAAGCCCCTGGGAGGCCCTGGGAGGCCCTGGGAGGCCCTGGGAGGGGTCAGTGGGTCAGGCTCCCCTGGGCGTTGAGGCTCTGCTGGACTCAGACCACAGCCCGGTTGTCATGCAAAGAGGGAGCCTGGAGGGGACAGGCAGCCTCGCCCAGGGTCCCTGTGAACTGGGGTACAACAGCAGCGACTCTGGACGGGAACCCCACCCCCAGGGGCCCAGGGAGTGTGAACTTAAACTGGCTGGATGGCCTGGAGGTGTGTTTATATTTTCAGGAAGAGTCCAGCTTGGGGGCTGATGTGTGTGTTGGTTGGTTGGTGCGCTTCCTTTCCTTCCTGTCTTTGGTCTTTGATGGAGGAGTGGAGACCCTGGGCTCCTGGAACTCTGTGCGGAGGGGCGGCCGGAGGCTGTGCTCACGGGCTGGCTTTTAAAGTCTCTGTGGGTTTTTAAAACCCTTGTCTGCTTCCTGGAATGTGGCTTTTACTTGTAACAAAGCAAATGTTTTAATGTTTGGTTTCCTTTAGTAAATAAATATCTGCCCCAACAAATGTCAGAGAAAGGCTACAATAATAAACCCAAGGGCGGTGACGGATGGAGGGAGAGGTGGTCCCCCACCCCCTCAGCACAGGCCTCGATGGGATTTTCCAGGGAGGTCACACCCAGGACTCCTCCCAGGCCCTTCAGGACCCCGTGAGTTTGCTCACTTCGGAGTGTGAGCTTCTCTCAGGCCTGGGGGGCGGGGCGGGGGGGGTGGCGGTGCAGAGGCCCTTGGCCTGGTGTTTCCCACCCAAACTGAGGGCTGGGACCCCTGCGCTCCAAGGGAGGCCTCACGCCTACCAGTGCTGATGTCACATCCGTGTCTTAAAAAGTGCAAGACTGGCTTTTAGCCTGAGCCCTGGGGCTCCTGGGGCTGGCGGCCCTCTGAGAGCCCCCTCAGAGCAGGAGGCCCGGCCTTTGGACCCCATCCCCCAGGTGACCAGTCACTTCCGCTGAGGGCGAGGGCAGCCACCAGCACCCACAGCCCCCCCGGGAAGCCTCCTAGGAAGTCGCAGAGCCCGCGGGGCCCGCACCTGAACACAGTCCCCATGTCACACTTCAGCCTGTGTGTCCTCCTCTGGGTCACCATCACAGGAGGGGCTGCCTGAACAACAGTGACGGGGGGTGTCCAAGAAGAATCGACTTCTGGTCTGATCACACTCACTCACAGTCACACACATCAGACCCTCACACTAACTCACACTCAAGCATACTCACTCACTCACACTCACAAACACATCACACCCTCACACTAACTCACACTCATGCACTCAGTCACTCACACTCACTCACAGTCACACACATCAGACCCTCACACTAACTCACACTCACTCACTCACACTCACTCACAAACACATCACACCCTCACACTAACACACATGCACACATTCTCACACACTCACACACACACACCTGCATGTACACACACACCACATCCTCACTTACATACACTCATGCACATCACACACTCACACACACTCATGCACATCACACACATTCACACTCACACGCACCCATACACATCACACACATCACATCCTCACTCTCACACACACATCACATCTTCACTAACACATACTCATGCACCTCACACACACACCACATACACACACACACACACACTCATGCACATCACACACACACACCACATACACACACACCACACACACACACACACACACACACATCACACTCACACATACCCTCGCCCTGTGTCCGCCAGCTTCCCCAGCTCTTGTTCTCTGCCATCATGAGGATGTGAGGCCGGGGTGGAAACAGGTTTGTGGCAGGAAAAAATGACACAGCCCCCAGACTCGTAATCACTCCCACGTGTTCAGGGCTCTACAACAATAAACGCAGCAAACAATTCCAGGAGGTCGCTCCTTCCCTCGGTGCCAAGATAATATAATAGGGGATGGGAAACAGAAACCGTTCCGACAGGCCCGGGCCAACAACCACAGACAAAGGACACATGGCCGTGACCACAGCAAACGCAGCTCCACACGGGCAGCTCACACGCACCCGATGCCCCCGAGGCAGGGCAGCATCCACACAGCCCGCTCGCTCCTCGTTTCCTTGCAAGAAACAGCAGTAAAATCCCTGTGTCCGACCCTGTGTGCCAGGACCTGGGTGCCCGAGGCCTCCCTGGCCAGATGGAGTCTCCAGGAACCTCAGGGCCTTCTGCTCTTATCACTGACTCAGGCGTCATCCCTGGGGGTGCGCCCGGAGGCTGGAAGGAGCGGAGTGTGAGCCGGCTGACGTGGGGGCAGGCGGGGCTGGCACCCACCAGAGGGTGGGCACTTTGTGTCTGGATCACTGTTTCCATTCCCCTTGGGCAGAGCTCCTGGGTGGGCTGTGCTGTTCCCTCTGGACCTTGCCCACCATCAGGGTGTCCTTCCGCTCTGGGCAGGGCTGGGCCCCTCATGGTGGGCCCATGTGTGTTCTCTGGGCCCCACCCCAGGCGGGGGGCTGGGGTGACCTGCCTGAGGCAGTGCCATCATCCTGGATTCCTCCGATTCCCCCAAAACTGCCCAGGACACCCCCCCCCATCCCACTTAAGATTGATTCTACTCAATGCACCAAGGAGCTGGGCCCCAGGCTCTGGAACTCTGGCCATGGCCCGACCTCCTGGATTCCACAGCATCTCTGGTCTCAGCTCCTGAGGGCTGCAAGCCACTCACCACACAGCCCTCCAGGCCCCTCCCCGAGTTCCTCACCCATTAGAAGAGACTCTCATGGGGAAGGACCCACAGCCAAACCCAGCCTCCAGGGCTCTGCTCCAGGAATGGTCCAGGCCAGGTGGGCGCCAATGAACTGAAGGGGGTCGAGAGGAGCCTCGTCCCTTCTCAGACCTGCTGACCCTGACCTCAGGGCAAGGACACTGTAGGCTGTGGACTCAGGGCCAGCTTAGTCTCCTCCAATCTGCAGTTTCTCAGCTTGTCCTTGTCTTTCATGACCTTGACATTCTTGAAAAGTACTAACGAGGTATTTCATAGAATGGCCCTTGACTGGTGTTTGTGCGATGATTTTTCACGATTATAGTGGGGTTTGGGGTTTTTGGAAAGATCACAGAGGAAGTGTCCTTCCCAATACATCACACCAGGGGACAGGATAGCAAGGGGCCTATTACTGATCACGTTAACCCTGCTCACTCAGGTAAGGTAGAGGCTGCAGGCTCCTCCAACACAAAGTTACAAATTTCCCCTTTGATGCTGTTTAGTGGAAGGGAGTCACTGCATCCAGGTCACACTGGAGGAGAGGACAAGAGAGCGCCCCCTCCTGGAGAGGGCAGGACACACAAACTTGTGGGCTCATGCTAGAACCACCACAACACTTAATATTTTGAGCTCTGCAAATATCCTTTTTCCTTTAAAGTCCCCCCCCCCTAATTTTAGCATTTATCTATGGATCTTGGCTACAGCAATCATTCCTATAGTGTCATAATAATGATTTTTCTGTTTACCTTATTCCTTCTATATTTACTAATGGGACTTTACTGTAAGGAATAGTTACCCCTTCTTGCGCATGTAATTCAATCACTATTTAAATCAATATGGACTCAAGGATATTTATTTTATTCTTAGGACTATAAGTCAATAATATTATTATTTATGTTGTTGATCAATAACTAAGAATTTTATACCCAGCAAAAATATCTTCCAAGATGAAAGCAAAATAAAGACATTTTCAGACAAATAAAATCAGAGAGAACTTGTCTCCAACAACCCAGCACTAGAGGGAAGTTCCAGAGGGTGTTGCTCTGATGAAAGAGGACAGTCATCTCTATGTATGACCCACAGTGGAGGAGGGCAGAGGGCAGTCCCGGGTGGGGTGCAAGTGAAGTCACTAGCACTGCAGGCATTGAGTAAGGAGGTCTGCCGGGGCTACATATGTGTGGAACTGAACATCATGGCCACAGACAAGGCAGGAGGGGAGGGTGTTCGTTTTCCACGGCAACATAAGAGATTATCACAAAGGTAGGGCAAAAACAACATGACTTTTCAGTCTCACAACTCGATAGGCCTGAGGTTTGGGTGCCTGGACTAGGCTGTCTGCTCGGGGTCTCACACAGCCAGTCCAGGCATCAGCGGGCGGCTCTGTCTGCAGGCCCAGGGCAGAATCCACAGCAGAGGCTCGTTCCAGTTCTTGGAAGAATTCCGGTCCTTGCCCTTGCAGGGCTGATGTCCTCTTCCTTTGTGGCTCTCGGCTGGGCTTCTGCTCTCGAGGCTGCCGCATTCCTCATCACTGTCCCTTTCATTCCAAACCAGCAGCACACGTCGAGTCCTGCTGCTGCTCCGAATCTCTCTGACTGAAGCCAGAGACAGTCTCCCGCCCCTGAGGGCTCCTGTAGTTAGACTGGGCCACTGGACAGACCAGGATAATCTTTGTATTCTATGGTCTGTAACCTAATTACACCCGCAAAGGCTCTTTTCTATGTGACATCACATATCACTTGTCCTGGAGATTAGTACATGGACATCTTTGGGGAGTCATTTTATCTACCACAGGGAATAAAAGGAATTCATGGGTTCAAAGGTCCTGGCATTTTCTGAGAAGAGATACAAGTACAAATTTTATTAGACTCTTAGAATTCAAAGATGAATATTGTAATTTCTAAAGTAACCCCTAGTTGAACAATAAAAATGTATAACAAGCAAGCTAATAGAGGGAGAATATGAAATAATTAAAAAGATAGTTGAGCCCTAGTGGATTTGGCTCAGTGGAGAGAGCATTGGCCTGGATAGAGCGTCGGCCTGCAGACCAAAGGGTTCCAGTTTCGATTCCGGTCAAGGGCACGTACCTCGGATGTAGGCTCCTCCCTGGCCTGGACCCTGGTCAGGACACATGCAGGAGGCAACCAATCGATGTGTTTCACTCACATTGATGTTTCTCTCTGTCTTTTCCTCTCTCTTCCTAAAAATCAATGGAAAATATCCTCGGGTGAGGATTAAAAAAATAAAGATAGTTGATAAAATTAAAAAGAGGAGAATTGAGGAGAGAAGAAGGAACAGAGAATAGGTGGGCATAGAGCAGAGGTGGGGAACGTCGGCCCTCAGGCCATATCATTGGCCTGGCCCTGCCAAGGCCACTGCAGGTGGGACTCGACACTCCATCAATCTAAGAGCTTATCTTCATAGCAACATAAGTTTTAAGTTGATAATTTTGTGTGGCCTGCAAATGATGTCATAAATAATCCAAATGGCCCTTGGCGGAAAGAAGGCTCCCCACCCTGGCATGAGGACATGAATTGTAAGATGAGGGTTGTAACCCCAAATGTATTGGAAATTATATCGATGGAAAATGAACTAAACCCTTTCAAACACTGTCAGACTGGATTGAAAATGAAACAAATCTAATAGCATTCAGCTTGTAGGAAAAACTTCTAGAAAAAACACAGAAAGGAAAGTAAGAGAAGCAAAAACATGCCACTTAAACCCTAATCGAAAGGAAGCTGGTGCAGCTACAGGAGCAGTGAGGACGGAGCGTGAGTGACCTCAGTGCAGCAGGGGAGGGAGGGCTTCTCAACAAAGGGGTGAACTGATTGGATTTCTAGCCAGGAGAATGGATAATGAAGATGTGGTACATACCGTATTTTTCTGTGTATAAGACACCTCCCCCACTTTTCCAACCCAAAATTAAGAAATCAGTATTTTAAACATTTTGCTGGTTTTCCTCTTAAGGCCTTCTCTTTTTTTTGGCACCTTAAGGAGTTGCCAAACAGGAGTTCTTCCTGTTTTCTCCACTGTCTGATCATACACTCAGTGGGAGGAGGTCCAAATTGTCTCTCTGTGGCTCTATTTCTATGCTCTTTTGCATAGCTGATTATATTCAGTTTGAATTTTGCAGAGTAAGACAATCGCTTACAGTATTTATCTTTTTATTTCTGACATCTTTATGGGCTCAGAACGCTTGGTCTCTGTTGCATCTGTGCACCCTCCACCTCCAATTATGGCATCAGTTGACGTCAGTAACAATAAGGCTCATAATTGGAGGAAGCCTGTTTGACAAGGTATGGGCAGCTCCGTACCCACATAGCTCCCTCCTCAGCTGACTTCCATGTATAAGATGCCCCTGGTTTTTCAGTCGAAAGATTTTAGAAAAAAAATATTGTCTTATACACGGAGAAATACAGTAACTCGTGATGAGAGTCCAGGGTATTTATGTCTTGCATATTTAGGGATTTTCTAGATAGCAACTCTGAGGGAAGCTAGAGTGGGTGGCTGGGTACATTCTCTACATTTGCTTTTTTTTTTTTTTTAAACAAAAACAGCAAAGCCAGCTAATGTTTACAACAGAGAAGAACCATGGAAGAGCTTTCTTTCTTTTTTTTAAAAAAAATATTTTATTGATTTTTCACAGAAAGGAAGGGAGAGAGATAGAGAGTTAAAAACATCGATGAGAGAGAAACATCAATCAGCTGCCTCCTTCACACCTCCTACTGGGGATGTGCCCGCAACCAAGGTACATGCCCTTGACCGGAATCGAACCTGGGACCTTTCAGTCCACAGGCCAACGCTCTATCCACTGAGCCAATGGTCAGTTTACCAATGCTGCCATTGTGCCCTTTTCCTTTGGTAAGAAGAATTAGCACTTACTTGTTAGCTGAGACTCATTTCTGCTATGAAAACCAGATTTGGGAAATTCCAATTATATGTTAATTTGCCAACAGAGGATTGGGTTTGGCAATGAAATGTGAAGTAAAAAGTGATTAATTTTCTAGCTCTAGCTTACTCTGAAGGATATTAATTTTTAATGCATGTTAGGGTCACTAACAATGAGGAGAAAGTGTTGCAGCAAAGCTGGGAAACAGCTAACCTGGATGTGGCTCTTCTGTGAACTCATGGTTACCTCCCCGCACAGTGAGGCCAGGCAGCGCTCTCTGCCGTGGGTTTGAAGTTACGGCCAGAGACACCAAATGCAGCTCAGACAAGCAGTGCAGCAGGATGTGCTTGGAGACGGTCCAGTTCTCCTGGGGGCAGGTCAGAGGACAGGCCCCAGACGCCGGCCTGAGTCCGAGACCTCTGTTTCCATTCTGTGGAGAGGCCTAGCGCACCATTACCTGGAAGCTGTGGGAAGTCTGAGTCTTGCAAACTATCAACTCACTTCTGCTCACACAGCTGGACGAAGGTCCCAGGTGCCCACGCGGGATTTGGCCTGCACGCGTTCATGACTGGCTATGAGTAAGATCAGGTGAGGACTGCCCTTGAAAATATTATAACGCATAACAATGGCAGGGCTACAAAAACTTCTCCAAGAAAACCAACCTGACCTTCATTGACCACATTTATTTTATTTTCTGCCCGTGTATTCAGGGTTACAAAATCAACCCTCACGGACTGTGTTCCATCTTTCCACGCTGTTCTGGCCACACGCGATCATTTATGTAAGTGCTATGCGGGGCGCGGCAGTCCTGGGCTTAGACTCAGACAACTAACCGATCCATCTGTAATACATGATCCCTGGACATGTGTTTCCTCCACACAAATATAAATCTTTATCACCAGCATATTTTTGTAACTTCTACTTTCTTTTTTTTTTAAAATTAAATTGTAAAAACAAACGTGGATCAAAATGTTCTAAAGTTTAAATTACCTTCTCACTAAACTGATTACCCTTCTGACCAAACAGTAAGTCCACCCCAGCTAACCCTTCCTCTCCCCTCCTGGTGGCCTGGGAACACATCCCCCTACCCTGGGCGCCCCTTCCCCCTGCCCTGGGCTCCCCCTTCCCCCTGCCCTGGGTGCCCCCTTCTCCCTGCCCTGGGTGCCCCCTTCCCCCTGCCCTGGGCGCCCCCTTCCCCCTGCCCTGGGCGCCCCCTTCTCCCTGCCCTGGGCACCTCTTTCCCCTGCCCTGGGCTCCCCATTCTCCCTGCCCTGGGCACCCCCTTCTCCCTGCCCTGGGCGCCCCCTTCTCCCTGCCCTGGGCACCCTGGCCATGGCCCGACCTCCTGGATTCCACAGCATCTCTGGTCTCAGCTCCTGAGGGCTGCAAGCCACTCACCACACAGCCCTCCAGGCCCCTCCCCGAGTTCCTCACCCATTAGAAGAGACTCTCATGGGGAAGGACCCACAGCCAAACCCAGCCTCCAGGGCTCTGCTCCAGGAATGGTCCAGGCCAGGTGGGCGCCAATGAACTGAAGGGGGTTGAGAGGAGCCTCGTCCCTTCTCAGACCTGCTGACCCTGACCTCAGGGCAAGGACACTGTAGGCTGTGGACTCAGGGCCAGCTTAGTCTCCTCCAATCTGCAGTTTCTCAGCTTGTCCTTGTCTTTCATGACCTTGACATTCTTGAAAAGTACTAACGAGGTATTTCATAGAATGGCCCTTGACTGGTGTTTGTGCGATGATTTTTCACGATTATAGTGGGGTTTGGGGTTTTTGGAAAGATCACAGAGGAAGTGTCCTTCCCAATACATCACACCAGGGGACAGGATAGCAAGGGGCCTATTACTGATCACGTTAACCCTGCTCACTCAGGTAAGGTAGAGGCTGCAGGCTCCTCCAACACAAAGTTACAAATTTCCCCTTTGATGCTGTTTAGTGGAAGGGAGTCACTGCATCCAGGTCACACTGGAGGAGAGGACAAGAGAGCGCCCCCTCCTGGAGAGGGCAGGACACACAAACTTGTGGGCTCATGCTAGAACCACCACAACACTTAATATTTTGAGCTCTGCAAATTTCCTTTAAAGTCCACCCCCCCGCCCTAATTTTAGCATTTATCAATGGATCTTGGCTACAGCAATCATTACTATGCTATCTAATAAAAGGGTAAAATGCAAATTAACCATCACTCCATCACAAAGATGGTGGCGCCCAGTCCTCTCAGCCCCACTGGAGTCCCCGAGTCCTGGGGGGCGGCCGCTGAGAGCGGGCAGCGTGAGCAGCCTGGTGGAATGCTTGCTTTGTCACTGCAGCAACGAGGCAAGTGTTCCACCCCAGCCGTGGAGGGCCTCTGGGCAGTGGGTATGGAGCGGCCGGGGGTTGCGGGGGGCCTCTGGCCAGGCTGGAGCGCGGAATGATTGCATCATCACCCTGGCAAAGAGGCAAACGTTCCGCACCCAGCTGCGGATGGGCCTCTGGGCAGCGGAGAGCCTCTGGGCAGCAGGCGCAGAGCGGCCAGGCCCCGCAGAGAGCTACAGGTGCATGGAATTGTGCTCAGGGCTACTCATAGTGTCATAATAATGATTTTTCTATTTACCTTATTCCTTCTATATTTACTAATGGGACTTTACTGTAAGGAATAGTTACCCCTTCTTGCGCATGTAATTCAATCACTATTTAAATCAATATGGACTCAAGGATATTTATTTTATTCTTAGGACTATAAGTCAATAATATTATTATTTATGTTGTTGATCAATAACTAAGAATTTTATACCCAGCAAAAATATCTTCCAAGATGAAAGCAAAATAAAGACATTTTCAGACAAATAAAATCAGAGAGAACTTGTCTCCAACAACCCAGCACTAGAGGGAAGTTCCAGAGGGTGTTGCTCTGATGAAAGAGGACAGTCATCTCTATGTATGACCCACAGTGGAGGAGGGCAGAGGGCAGTCCCGGGTGGGGTGCAAGTGAAGTCACTAGCACTGCAGGCATTGAGTAAGGAGGTCTGCCGGGGCTACATATGTGTGGAACTGAACATCATGGCCACAGACAAGGCAGGAGGGGAGGGTGTTCGTTTTCCACGGCAACATAAGAGATTATCACAAAGGTAGGGCAAAAACAACATGACTTTTCAGTCTCACAACTCGATAGGCCTGAGGTTTGGGTGCCTGGACTAGGCTGTCTGCTCGGGGTCTCACACAGCCAGTCCAGGCATCAGCGGGCGGCTCTGTCTGCAGGCCCAGGGCAGAATCCACAGCAGAGGCTCGTTCCAGTTCTTGGAAGAATTCCGGTCCTTGCCCTTGCAGGGCTGATGTCCTCTTCCTTTGTGGCTCTCGGCTGGGCTTCTGCTCTCGAGGCTGCCGCATTCCTCATCACTGTCCCTTTCATTCCAAACCAGCAGCACACGTCGAGTCCTGCTGCTGCTCCGAATCTCTCTGACTGAAGCCAGAGACAGTCTCCCGCCCCTGAGGGCTCCTGTAGTTAGACTGGGCCACTGGACAGACCAGGATAATCTTTGTATTCTATGGTCTGTAACCTAATTACACCCGCAAAGGCTCTTTTCTATGTGACATCACATATCACTTGTCCTGGAGATTAGTACATGGACATCTTTGGGGAGTCATTTTATCTACCACAGGGAATAAAAGGAATTCATGGGTTCAAAGGTCCTGGCATTTTCTGAGAAGAGATACAAGTACAAATTTTATTAGACTCTTAGAATTCAAAGATGAATATTGTAATTTCTAAAGTAACCCCTAGTTGAACAATAAAAATGTATAACAAGCAAGCTAATAGAGGGAGAATATGGAATAATTAAAAAGATAGTTGAGCCCTAGTGGATTTGGCTCAGTGGAGAGAGCATCGGCCTGGATAGAGCGTCGGCCTGCAGACCAAAGGGTTCCAGTTTCGATTCCGGTCAAGGGCACGTACCTCGGATGTAGGCTCCTCCCTGGCCTGGACCCTGGTCAGGACACATGCAGGAGGCAACCAATCGATGTGCTTCACTCACATTGATGTTTCTCTCTGTCTGTTCCTCTCTCTTCCTAAAAATCAATGGAAAATATCCTCGGGTGAGGATTAAAAAAATAAAGATAGTTGATAAAATTAAAAAGAGGCGAATTGAGGAGAGAAGAAGGAACGGAGAATAGGTGGGCATGCGGAGGTGGGGAACGTCGGCCCTCAGGCCATATCATTGGCCTGGCCCTGCCAAGGCCACTGCAGGTGGGACTCGACACTCCATCAATCTAAGAGCTTATCTTCATAGCAACATAAGTTTTAAGTTGATAATTTTGTGTGGCCTGCAAATGATGTCATAAATAATCCAAATGGCCCTTGGCGGAAAGAAGGCTCCCCACCCTGGCATGAGGACATGAATTGTAAGATGAGGGTTGTAACCCCAAATGTATTGGAAATTATATCGATGGAAAATGAACTAAACCCTTTCAAACACTGTCAGACTGGATTGAAAATGAAACAAATCTAATAGCGCTCAGCTTGTAGGAAAAACTTCTAGAAAAAACACAGAAAGGAAAGTAAGAGAAGCAAAAACATGCCACTTAAACCCTAATCGAAAGGAAGCTGGTGCAGCTACAGGAGCAGTGAGGACGGAGCGTGAGTGACCTCAGTGCAGCAGGGGAGGGAGGGCTTCTCAACAAAGGGGTGAACTGATTGGATTTCTAGCCAGGAGAATGGATAATGAAGATGTGGTACATACCGTATTTTTCTGTGTATAAGACACCTCCCCCACTTTTCCAACCCAAAATTAAGAAATCAGTATTTTAAACATTTTGCTGGTTTTCCTCTTAAGGCCTTCTCTTTTTTTTGGCACCTTAAGGAGTTGCCAAACAGGAGTTCTTCCTGTTTTCTCCACTGTCTGATCATACACTCAGTGGGAGGAGGTCCAAATTGTCTCTCTGTGGCTCTATTTCTATGCTCTTTTGCATAGCTGATTATATTCAGTTTGAATTTTGCAGAGTAAGACAATCGCTTACAGTATTTATCTTTTTATTTCTGACATCTTTATGGGCTCAGAACGCTTGGTCTCTGTTGCATCTGTGCACCCTCCACCTCCAATTATGGCATCAGTTGACGTCAGTAACAATAAGGCTCATAATTGGAGGAAGCCTGTTTGACAAGGTATGGGCAGCTCCGTACCCACATAGCTCCCTCCTCAGCTGACTTCCATGTATAAGATGCCCCTGGTTTTTCAGTCGAAAGATTTTAGAAAAAAAATATTGTCTTATACACGGAGAAATACAGTAACTCGTGATGAGAGTCCAGGGTATTTATGTCTTGCATATTTAGGGATTTTCTAGATAGCAACTCTGAGGGAAGCTAGAGTGGGTGGCTGGGTACATTCTCTACATTTGCTTTTTTTTTTTTTTTAAACAAAAACAGCAAAGCCAGCTAATGTTTACAACAGAGAAGAACCATGGAAGAGCTTTCTTTCTTTTTTTTAAAAAAAATATTTTATTGATTTTTCACAGAAAGGAAGGGAGAGAGATAGAGAGTTAAAAACATCGATGAGAGAGAAACATCAATCAGCTGCCTCCTTCACACCTCCTACTGGGGATGTGCCCGCAACCAAGGTACATGCCCTTGACCGTGTCATAGGTTCGCCATCACTGACCTAGAGGGTATTATGCTAAGACAGAAATATAAACACCATATGATTTCACTTATATGTGGAATCTTAAATAAAACAAAATAAAGGAAGAAACTAAACATTTTAAAAATATTTTTCCCATTGATTGTTAGGGAGAGTGGAAGGGAGGGAGGAGGGGGAGGAAAGAGAGAAAGAAGGAAAGAGAGAGAGAGAAACATTGATGTGAGAGAGACACATGGATTGGTTGCCTCCTGCAGGCATCCTGACTGGGGCTGGGAATTGAACCTACAACCCAGATACTCCCTTGACTGGGAGTTGAATCTGTGACCCTTAGGTGTACGGATCAACATTCTAACCACTTAGCAACACCAGCCAGGGCTAAAACAAAATTTTTTAAAAAATACATGTTTTTATTGATTTCACAGAGGCAGGGAGAGGGAAAGAGATATAGAAACATCAATGATGGGAGCGAATCATCGATCAGCTGCCTCCTGCAGACCCCCTACTGGAGACTGAGCCAGAAACCCAGGCACGTACCCTGACTGGGAATCGAACTGTGACCTCCTGGTTCATGGGTCGACGCTTAACCACTGAGCCACGCCGGCTGGGCTAAACCAAACATCTCGATAGTTGCCAGAGGAGAGGAGAGTTGGGGCACTGGGTGAAAAAGGTAAAGGGATTAAAAAGTACAAATTTGTCGTTACAAAATAGTTGCAGGGATGTAAAGTACAGCATAGGGAATGTAGTCAATGATATGTAATAACTATGTGTGGTGCCAGGTGGACACGAGGCTTATTGTGGTGATCACTTTGTAAGGTGTATACATGTCTAATCACGATGTTGTACACCTGAAATTAACATAATATTGCATGTGAACTGTAATTAGAAAAAATGTAGAGATATCTCTCCAGGAAGAAAAACAATCTCAGCTTCACCTCACATGGTCCGTGAGGTCTAAAAGGTTGGCGACCGCTGGTTTAAGGAAACCTTTGGAGCAGCGGTCACCAACCGGTGGTCCGTGGACCACTGGTGGTCCGTGAAGTCCGACAGGTTGGCGACCGCTGCCCTAAGACACCAATGCCAAAGGGATTGCTGCTCTCAAGGTGAAAGGTAAAACCACAAAGACTTAAAATATGACAGAAGGGAAGATATAACTGTAACCTAAACGACCAGAGGAAGTGTGTGTCCTAAAGGCTGTGGGAAGCCTGCGCTTCAGAGCGAGAACGTCAGTCCGTGAGAGTGAAGGTGCCACGGTGCATGTCACGCTGTAGAAGTCATAAGGGCTTTGTCTAGAGAACTATAAAGAACTCACACAAATCCAGAGAATGGAGTGCACGGCCCTGTGGACACATGGTCATACACTTAGTCACCTCACCGGGGAGGATGTCCAGTGAATACATGGAACGTAGCTCAAATCCTCACTCGTCGGGGCGATGAGATTCCGTCCACCACAGTGGCTAAAATTGAAGACTGACCATTCCAGCTGTGGGCAAGGACAGGGGAAGCTGGTGGGCGGGCAGGTTGTTACAGCCACTCTGGAAAACCGCTGGTCACTACTGGCTGAAGCTTAACCTTTTCACAGCCTGTGACCTAGCACCTCCGCTCCCGTGTGTGCCCTACAGAAGTACCTGCTCACACCCACCCGAAGGCATGCACAGGGTTATCTATAGCAGCATGTCCTGGTGCCCTGAGTCGGAATGAGGGAGGGTGGGATGGTTTTGGCATTCTAACACCGTGCAGCCGTGAAACCAAGTACTGCTGCACGCAGCAAAGAGGCACATCTCACGGACAGACGCACAGCTGGATGGGAAGAGCTGGCATAAGGAGGTCCCTGTGAGGTGGTGGAGGTGCAATGGGAATGTGGGTGGGAGCGCCCCTGAGAGGCTACCCGGGCACCTCGCTCCCTCCCCGGTCCTGCCAGGCCCTGAGCACAGCTCCCTTTATGCGATGACTGCCCGGCCTGTTCCCTCGATGGACTGTGAGCTCCTGGGTGCGGAGACAGCGTGAGCCGGTCCACACGGTGCCTGGCACGGAGCAGCGGCCTGGCAAGGGCTCACCGAGTGAATTAAAACAGGAAGATGGGGCCAGTTTCTCAGCGCTGGTTAGTAACTCCGGGATTCTGCTGACTCACTGGTTCCTCTGGGTTTGGATGTTTCTTGATTGTATGTCCTGAACAGATGGAAATTTCTTGGCCTCTGGGCCTGAAACAGTGGATATTTGGTAAATGCATCCAGAAGCAAGCAGCCAGACCATGAGTCACACAGGCCCTTGGAACTCTGATGGGGTAAACAGCCTTCAACAACTTCTGCTCATTTAGGACCAGAGGAAGTGGGAGCTGGAGCGTGAACAGTGAGGTGGAGGCCGGCCAGAGTCTGAACAGCCTGATTCTAGCGTTTCCCCCATTAAACGAGGAACCCGTGACACTGGCACCTCCCGGGGAGAGGGGCAGATAAAATCACCCCGTCAGCATTTTCACTAACAATCAATGAGATGCGTCCAGGCCGCCCATTCCCAGGGAAGGAGAGCCAGGTCTGGACCTTCAGGGGCTCCGGGGAGATGGGAGAGCAGGAGGGGCCGGCCAGCTGCACAACCTCCTTCCTCCCGGTGAAGGTGAAGGTGAAGGCGTCTCCTCCCTCAGGCCCAGGGCAGATTAAGTGTCAGCAGGGATCTCAGATGTGTTAGCAGCACCTTCAGAGAAAGCTCACAAGACGGAAGGGAGGAGTCAAAGTCTGACTCTACCCCACCCCAGGTCCTCAGGGGTGCCAGCCATCTAGGGCCCTCCTGGGGTGGGGAGACCGGAAGGCGGGCTGGAGGTCAGGAAGGAAGGTCAGTGCCCTTGGCAGCCCTCCAGGCTCAGAGCCACTTCAGCAGTGGGGTCAGGGGGCCTGGGAATGGGAGCGGCCTTGGGGTAATTGGGCCAGCCAGGCAGGGGAGGGCGGAGCTCCGGCCCTTCTGCACTGCGTGTGGGCGTTGCCCAGATGGCTGCATCATCCTGGCCTTGGAGACGAGAACCAGTCTGGTTCTCTGCCCACCTCCCAGTTCTGTGGGATTCCCAGGCCCACCTGGACATCTGCTGAATCTCCGTTCTAGTCTCACTACACGCCCGGCCCAAGGTCAGGGGCCCGGTGCCCTCCCCTCACAGCCAGCTCCTCCCGGACTTCTGGCCAGTGGCCGAGACACCTGGCCTGGTGGACATTCTGCCTCAGCCACTCACTCCGGATCTCATGCATGAGCATATGCATACATGTGTGGGCATGCATGTGAGCATGTATGTGCATATGTGTGCATGCATGAGGCTGGTTACACCCACCATCTGCTCTTCCTGCCATTGAAGATGCCCCTTTCCATCTTTTCTCCCTTAAGTCCCTCTGTAACTAGAGACCTGAGGAAGTGAGGGGCAAGCATTCCCCACAGGGCCCCTGAGGAGGGCGGGGGGCCAGGCTGTGTGGAGGAGTTGAGTTGATGGGGCTGAGAAACAGCTGGCCGGCTTCACGTGGAGCTCCTGCAGGTGACCAGAGTGTCCTGACTGTCCACCCACAGTGGGGACAGCTGGTCTAAACTGCTGACCCACAGCGTGTGGAAAGAGCACTTGCTCAGAAAAGCAAAAGTCCACACCCTTAAAAAAAAGTCCATGCCCTTAGTGACGGAAACCCTGGGGTATTGTGGCCTGCCACCTGGGCACAGCGTGTGAGCCAAGCAGGCAGGGGTGGACCAGGTCCAACCTTGGACCTCGGGACACTGTGTGTGGCCTTCCATCTGCTGGGATGTTCCTGACTACCAGGACCAAATGCAGCCCACACAAGGGCCAGCTCTGAGCAGGCAGCCTGCTGGGGGAAGGGCTGGCTGGGGGAGACACCCAGGAGGGGAGGGGAGTTTGACAAAGGCTATTTGCAAGGATTGTGGCAGTAGCCAGGGTCAGCAACAGCAGAAGCATTCGGGGCCAGGCTGTGAGAAGTGACCTGAACCATCCCTCTCTCCTTCCACTGCCATCTCCCACCAGGGCTGTCCTGGGGAAATAGAATTAAAAACAAATCTCTTTTCAACCCAGAAAACCTCTCCATAAAGGTAGAAGAGAGCCCGGCCGGCGTGACTCAGTGACTGAGTGTCGACCTGTGAACCAGGAGGTCATGATATGATTCCTGGTCAGGGCACGTGCCCAGGTTGTGGGCTCGATCCCCAGTAGAGGGCATGCAGGAGGCAGCCAATCAATAATTCTCTCTCATCACTGATGTTTCTATCTCTCTCTCCCTCTCCCAAATCTATATATCTATATATCTATATATATGAGAAAGAACACAATTCTGGTACTGAACAAGCATTAAACCAGCATGGGGTGCTCATCACAGACAAGTAGCTGCAGCAGCTGGGGAGACAGAGGAATCCTGACTTTTAAATGGGTTTTACAGTTGGGAGTCAGGTGCCATGTTCGGGCCATCCCTCCCAGGAAACCAGGAGGTCCCTCTTCCCGGCGATTACAGTTCAAAGAGCTGGCTCCCCGCCGTGAGGAAGCATTCCTGCGTCTGAGCCGGCCAGGGGCTTACGGAGCCATTAAGAAGATTTGTGCACAAAGAAGGAGGTGGGAGGTTCTCCTCTGATTTTCAACAGGGAGGAAATTTGTACTTTCCTAGAGCTTCCCACTGGCTCTCTCAGTTGGGCCCTGGCCAGGCAGAGGGTGGAGGTGGGAATTGTTGGGGGAATTTGTAGGATGAGCAGAGGAAAGGGGGCGGAGCCAGGAGGGAGATGGGCACAGCTGGCTGCTGTGGGAACCCCAGCCTGGAGATGACGGAGTCACATGCTCCCCCCAGCCCTCCCCCCCACACACACACCTTTTGTGAGAAGGTTGATACAGGACTCCACAGCGGCCGCTGTCAAACTGCTTTCCCAGCCGCTGTTCTCTGGCAAGGAAATGAGACTAATGAGGCTGCTTGGAACAGGCCAACGTTAACCACATGCCGCGAACTCCGCTTCCCCAACTCGAAGCCCTGGATGTGGAGAGCTGTCATCAGACTGCAGGACGGGGACCCAGCCAGCGTGGCCCCTGTGGGAGGGGCTGTGGACCAGGGTCCGTGGGGAAAGGGCTCATTCACACGCCGCACTCCCAGCTTGAGTGACTCTTGCCCTGTAACAAGGTCCAAACTGAACTTCCAGGCACCAGGCATCGTGTGCTTTGGTTCTGTGAGTCAGGACAACCTTGCAGACCACCTGGGGCCAGTGGCCGTCCTCGGGCCTCCCTGTTACCACATCGATTGGCAGGACACCCTGCCTGCCCAGCCTGGGGGGCCACTACACTGATTATTTTTTAAAGAAAAGAAAACATTTGTGAGGTTTCTTGGATTTAAAGTAACGTGAACTCCATGTGGGGTCCTAGGAGCTGAAAGAGGCCAGGAGGTGGCTTCTCCTGTAAGCATCCTGTTGGGAGGGAAACCCCTCAGCTGCCCTCCTACAGGCAGTGACCGGAGCCTGTGAATTAAACTGAGTTAAAGCCAGATTAACAGGGGAAAAGGTTTATTGCATATGCACGTGGGGGCCTCACAGAAAGGAGGCGAAAATTCCAGAGATGGTTCCACCCCGGAAGGGGGTCACACACCATTTTAACAAAGGGTGAGACTCGTGGGGGAGAGACCGGAACAGGGAGCGGGGTTGGGTTGGGCGGGTAATGCGTGGGAAGGTGCCTAGGAAATGTATGGTCAATGGGAGCTGCCTATTAATGCTCCTTATTAATGTCTCCTGCGGACACCTGCACAGGTGGGGACTGTCTTTACCAAGGGAGCCATGGGCCCTGCTCTTAGGTGTGTGTGTGTGTGTGTGTGTGTGTGTGTGTGTGTGTGTGTGTGTGTGAATGTGTGTGCTTAATTGCCTTCAGCTCAAAATAGCCCTTCTGCCAGAGTGGCATGGTTTGGGCTGGCATGTTCTGATCCTCTTCAATCCAAAACCAGATCAGGAAGTTTAAGGGAAAATAAGTTTAAAGAAACGCTGATGAGCAACACTGTGCAACTGCCCTCATTCAGGAATCTCTCCCGCTGAGAAATCACTGCGCCGGCCACCCTGCCAGCCGTGGCCTCTGGCTCCCAGCAGCGGGACGGACCAGCTGGGCTGCTCCAATGACCTCTTGTCCCAGAGCGCAGTCCCCATGGTGTCCCTCCTTGTCCTCACACAGAGGAGTCCCCTGCGAGTCCCTCCTCTGTCCCCCCGTCCCCAAAGCCTGACCCTCCCCCACTGCAGGCTCAGAGAGCCCAGCCCAGGAGCTGGAGGCTCCCACAGCCACCCCCTGAAATGCAGGAGGATTCCTGGGGCCCACAGTGGGGAGTCACATGACCCTCCAAGCAGCGCCTGGTGGCCCAGCCCCACCACCTTCTCCCTCACCACCCTCACACCTGGTCGGGCTGCACCACCACTGGGCAGTGCGATTGGCCACCTTGTGCCTCCTCAAGCCCAGTAGGTGGGGGCCTGGTGGTGTCAGACATGAAGCCTGCTGGGAGCAGAGGACCAGGTCACAGCTCCACTCCCCTTTCCTGGCCAATTCAGCATCTGGGCACAATGACCCCATCGTCCAGCCCAGAGCAGCTGGACCCTGGCGCCCACCCCGGGTCTCTGAGAGCCACCTGTGCTCCTCAGTGGGCACCTGACCTTTGCAGCACAGAACTCTGACCTCCTACAAGCTGAGGGCTCCTGGCCCTGAGTGGAGAGTGAGGCCCATCTTGGCGGTGGCCACTGGACACCCGGAGGCTTTAGTGCCCAGGCCCCTCACCCCCGGGCACACCGGGACCCGATCCTAGCACCTTCTGAGAAGTTCTCTGCACTGGCCTGAACCCTGCTGGGAGGTCAGAGGTCCCCTGTGGCTCATGGACCCACCGTTACTGTGTTCTCCAGATGGTGAGTGTTTATCTACCTACTTACACATGTGCAATCCTCCCTACACATGTTCATTCCTCCCTACACATGTTCATTCCTACCTATGCCATGTGCATTCCTACCTATGCCATGTTTATTCCTACCTACACATGTGCATTCCTACCTACGCCATGTGCATTCCTACCTACACATGTGCATTCCTCCCTACACATGTCCATTCCTACCTATGCCATGTGCATTCCTACCTACACATGTGCATTCCTACCTATACATGTTCATTCCTACCTACACATGTCCATTCCTACCTATGCCATGTTCATTCCTACCTACACATGTGCATTCCTACCTATGCCATGTTCATTCCTATCTATGCCATGTTTATTCCTACCTACACATGTTCATTCCTACCTACACATGTTCATTCCTCCCTACAACACATGTTCACTCCCTACACATGTCCATTCCTCCCTACACATGTCCATTCCTACCTATACATGTGCATTCCTACCTATACATGCTCATTCCTACCTACACATGTTCATTCCTACCTACACATACCATGTTCATTCCTACCTACACATGTTCATTCCTCCCTATGCCATGTTCATTCCTACCTACGCCATGTTCATTCCTCCCTATACCATGTTCATTCCTACCTACACATGTTCATTCCTCCCTATGCCATGTTCATTCCTACCTACGCCATGTTCATTCCTCCCTATACCATGTTCATTCCTACCTACACATGTTCATTCCTACCTATGTCATGTTCATTCCTACCTACACATGTTCATTCCTACCTATGTCATGTTCATTCCTACCTACACATGTTCATTCCTCCCTATGCCATGTTCATTCCTACCCTACACATGTTCATTCCTCCCTATACCATGTTCATTCCTACCTACACATGTTCATTCCTACCTATGTCATGTTCATTCCTACCTACACATGTGCATTCCTACCTACACCATGTTCATTCAATTAAAACCTTTTCTCCTGACATTATCTTTTTTGTAATTTATTTTCAATCCCCCCCCCCCCAGTGGTTTGCTTTCAATGTATTCATTTCCTGTGGCTGCCATGACAAATGACCACACATGTAGTGGCTTAAAACCACACAGTTATTATCTGACAGTTCTGGAGGCAAGTCTCAAATCAGCGTTGTGGGTGGAAGGAGGGTGTCGGGGGCAGCTCCTCTGGAGGCGCGAGGAGAGCCCCTTCTTTCACCTCCTCTGGCTTTTGGAGGCTGCTGTCACATCGCCGCCCCTCCCTGGCTGCCCACCCCCTCCAATGAGGACCCTTGTGAGTACCGGGGGATGGTGCAGGATGACCTCTCTGGCCCAGGGCCCCTAACCTCCGCCAGGTGAGGTCACACGTCCACAGTTCCAGGGATGAGGCCGGGCGATCGTTAGGGGACCAGCATGTTCTAACAAAACCCCAGTGCATGGAGCAGAAGTTTTGGGGGGATTGACTGTCTCTCCAGGTGTCTGCTACTCCGAGTGGCCTCTGCCTGGTCTTCATGTGTCCTCTTTCTGGTCCTCATGGCCCTGAGCTCCCCTGGTTGGAGGGGCTCATCGTTCCCTGGGGCTGGAGGCAGTGCCTTGCTTACGGCGAGTTAACACCATAACTGACCCCTGGGCCCGAGACGTCTCCCTCACGGTCCCTCGCTGGCAGCCCCTCCTGTGATGAATGAGTGGATGGTGGATGGTTGGTCCAGTGCCACGTGCCCTAGGCCACGGATGAGGGGGGGTGAACCTTGTAATTATTCCACGCGCCACCACTCCCTCCTCACTGACTTTGAGGGTGGTCTTCCATCCCATAAGGCTCACCTCTCCTCATTGTTCTTTTTATTAAAATATTTTTATATCCTTTAGTTATAAGGTGTAAAATAAGTTTTACAATCACTGTAAGCTCATCAAGGAGTCCCTTTGGGGTTGTTATCATGATAGAGGAAGCCCTTTGCCCCTGCTGTGCCCTCAGCCAGGAAAGCCAGTGCCAATCTTCAAACCTTCTCGGGCTCTTGGGAAGGTCAGCTCCTCAGTAGGGCCTCTGTCCCCCACCTGGCGTGGCCTCTGTTTACCTCCTTCCTACCCTAAACCAGTGGTCGGCAAACTGCGGCTCGCGAGCCACATGCGGCTCTTTGGCCCCTTGAGTGTGGCCACGAAGTTTCAATCGCACTGTACGTGCGCACCTGCATGTGGTATTTTGTGGAAGAGCCACATTCAAGGGGCCTCAGTTTGCCGACCACTGCCCTAAACCACGCTGTCACTACATTCTTACATCTTTGTCACTTACGAAGACGTAGGGGTGGGAAGCCTGGGGTGCTGGGCAGGGTCTGACCTGTCTCCCAGGACCTCCCGGGGCCTCACCCAGTAGATGCCCCATGAGTAGATGGACAGAGCAGTGAGAATTTATGAGCATTCCATCCCACCCACCCCAAAGTGGACAAAGGCTCCACTGGCTGAAATCTTCCTGTAAAGCTAGTAATGCAATTAGAAAGTCTCCTTTTATTGGGCCACACACATTGCGAATTGCCTGCTCCCAACGTTACGATGATGATTGCAATTGTGGGTAGGGTCTGTTTGTTCCGCTACATTTCCTGGCTGGGTGAGGGAGCGGGTAAGGGGTGGGGCCTGCAGGGCTCCCAGGCAGAGCGGGAGGGAACAAGACCAGGCTTCAACGGCAGAGCTAAGGACGGGACCCCCTGGGGCCTGGACTCTCAGGTCCCTGTGGGTTAGGTCCTGCCCACCAGGCTGTGTGAGCATGGCCCCCCAGGACGCACCATGCCTTCCCCTCCACCCATTAGCTCCTCATTCCTGGCTGCCCTAACAGCCCGGACCCCCAGGCATGCTCTACTAGATGGCCCTTCTCTGTGGCCCTTGTGGGCAGCTGGATGCCTGGTAGATGAGGGCTTCAACTCCAGGCTCCGTGCTGCCCAGCTGTGTGGCCTCCCTGTGCCTCAGTTTCCCGCTCTGTCAATAAGCTTCTGTGAGGACGAGTTAGCACTTAGGAGTGGCACCCAGACCGTGCTAGTTAGCTAGGACTCGCTGACATACCCCTACCAGAATTAAATAATGACCCCAGGCCCCCCCGACCAGTGAAGCAGGTGTCCAGTCCTGTCCCCAGCGGCCAGCAGTGTCCTGAGTAGTAAGGGACGCAGAAAAACGGCCACTTGTAGATTCTGGCTCTGGTCTGAGCACCTGCCTCAGTCCTGGAACTGGCTGTGGATCTAGGTCCTGGCCTTGCTCAGGGTAACGGGGAAGTGACCCTGGTCACGGAGGGCCTAGTCAGCTACTGTCCCCTCTGGTCAGATCTCCAGGAACAGGGACTCGCCAATCCCCACAATACACAGACGGGTGACAAGGGGCCTCGAGAAGCAGTCCTCCCCATCAGTGTGCTGGCTGCTCAGGGCAGGCAGTCTCCGCACTCTTCAGGTCTCGCCCATGGGGCTGCATTGGTCAGTTGCCCTGGGCAAAGGCGACATCACTCTGCGATGCTAAACCTTCTGGAGCCCTGGACTGATCCACAGCTGCCCCTCGGAGCCAGGCTCAGACGCGGGGTCCCGGAACCATGAGGAGCTCGGGCCAGCTCCCCCTCAGCTGGAACTGGCTCTTTCTGTGACTCACACCTTGACCGTCATTTACACCAGTGCTGCCGTGTGCACACCAGATGGCAAAGCTTGAGAACCACAGCACCAGGTGAGCTGGACCACTCCTTCTGTGTCTGAGAGGAGATAAGCCAGGCCTCTCCACCCAGCAGCCCAGAGGTGCCAAGAGGCTCCAGAGCTCATCCATCCCCCCATGATAAGCCCGTGCCCCGTGCCAAGCCCAGCCTGTGCCTGCAGCCAGTGAGGGATCTTAACTCCGTGGGCAGACACGGGTGGTGGGTGTGCACGCATGCTCGCCGGGAAGCCTCACTAACAGTGGGAGCAAAGTGAAAACTAAACATTCTTGTCCCGTGAGAACATCTGACTGGAAAAAATGCAACTGCGGGGGGCGAAGGTCGGCTTTGAAATGTGCAGCATCGGCACGTTTGACGGCAAAACAGCTTCACGAACTTGGAGTCAGAGCCTCCTTGTTGTGGTTACGAACATATGGCCGTTCCCCTTTGAAACAAACAGCTGTTTTATTCCTGACTTAACTGTTCTTACATTTGTATAGTGTTTTATTTGGCGATAATTTCAAACAAAGTAAATGAATGAAAAGTTACAAGAGTAGAGAGGGAACTTTCTGGATCGCCTTTACTCTGACTTACTGATTTTCTACATTTTGGGCCATTTCCTTCATCTCTCTTCCTCTCCCTGTCTCTGAAGTGTTTTTAGAATTAGTGGAAAGTAGGGGGCAGGCATCCTGTCCCTTTACCCCTAAATGCTTCAGGGTGCATCTCCTAGGGCAGTGATGGCGAACCTTCTGAGCTCGGCGTGTCAGCATTTTGAAAAACCCTAACTTAACTCTGGTGCCGTGTCACATATAGAAATTTTTTTATATTTGCAACCATAGTAAAACAAAGACTTATATTTTTGATATTTATTTTATATATTTAAATGCCATTTAACAAAGAAAAATCAACCAAAAAAATGAGTTCGCGTGTCACCTCTGACACGCGTGTCATAGGTTCGCCATCACTGTCCTAGGGGCACAGACATTCTTCTACAAATCCTTGTACAACTGTCAAGTGATATAATGCAATCATCTACCTGACCGTTCACATTCAGTTGTTGACAAAATTGAAGGCCAAGGTAGGTGTAAGCCACAGAAAGAGCTAATGTTCCCTCCTGTCGAGGGTGCTCTCCAGGAATACACACTAAATGTAATCACCACAACCCCTTTAATCCCCTGGTCCTTCTGTCCCTTTGGACTGCAACAGTCTCCTCTAGCACCCACCAGAGAGTGTAAACGTGCAGAGCGTGAGAGGGAGCTGCAAAGTAGAAATGTTTGCAATCTCAGCATCCCCAACCCAGAGCTGAGAAAAGAGGGCAGGTCTGGTGAGAGGTGCCTCTTAGCACCAGGCACGCTGCACTTTGTATGCCTCTGGTTTCCTAGTCTTGCCTTATTGCATTGACCACAGTCCCTAGCACTGTGTTGAACAGATGCGGATCGAGCAGACGGCCTACCTCGTTCCCAAACATAGGGGGTAAACAAACGCACCTTATTTCATCATGAAATGTGATTTTAGCTGTAGACGGTTTGTGGATGGCCCATGTCAGAAGATGAATTCTCATTTTATTCTTAGTCTGTATCATAAATGGGTGCTGAATTTTTGTTGAATGACTTTTCTGCATTTATTGAAGTGATTGTACGTTTTATTCCTTTATTCTGCTAATATGGTGAATTGTACTGATTGATCAAATATTAAATAAACTAGTGGCCTGGTGCATGAAAATTGTGCACGGGGTGGGGGGGATCCCTCAGTCTGGCCTGCGCCCTCTGGCAGTCCAGGACCCCTCGGGGGATGTCCACCTGTCTGCTTAGGCCCTCTCACAGTCTGGGGCTTTCACAGTCCGGGACCCCTCTCTCCTTACCGCCTGCCTGCTGGGCTCCTTACCACCAGGGGACAGCTCCTGCATTGAGCATCTGCCCCTGGTGGTCAGTGGGCATCATAGCAACCGGTCTTTCCACTGTTCGGTCCATTTGCATATTAGGGTTTTATTATATAGGATCTTTCATTTTGGAGCTAAGCAGTGCTTGGTCACATGATATAACTTACCCTTTTTATATATTGTTGAATTTGATTAGTTAACACTTTGTTAGGTGTTTCCTGTCCATGCTCATGTAGTACTACTGTCTAAATTCCTTTAGTTGCACTGTCATTGGTCAGTTGTTGTATCAGAGTTACGCCAGCCTCACAGAATGAGTTGGGGATTGTTACCTCTTTGTCTTCTGAATGAGTTTGTGTCAGATTGGTAATGTTTCTTTCCTACGTCTTTGATACAACTCAGTAGTAAAACCATCCAGGCATTTTATTTCTAGAAAGAGTTTTGATGGTGAATTCAATTTTTCAAACTAGACATAGAGCTATTCATATTTCATATTAATTTTTGTTAGTTTTGGTAACTTGTGTTTTTCAAAAAAAGTCAGGTACATGTGCATGTGCTTGTGTGTGTAAACTGCCCAACTCTACGTATAAAGGTTACAAGGTGAAGAAACAGCACCAACTGGGAGAACTCAGGGGGCCAGGCAAGTGGCCTCCCCCACCCAGGTGTTGCCCTCACTCACCCCTCCTGGGGGCGGCTTTCCCTTGGGGCACCCTGGCTGTGAGTCACCCACCTACAGGTCTGCAGGGATGCCCCACGGCAGGAGCCTGGTGGTGACGCAGAGGCTCTGACGATGCTGCGATGCTGCCTGTGGTGAGGTGGAGGTCCACCCGGCATTAGGACAGAGCTGTGGAGCCGAGAGCCAGAGGCTGGGGAGAGGAGCTGAGTGGCAGGAGGAGCCCCGGGGGGACAGAGAGCAGGACAGCGGGACCTTCGTGCAGGGCCTGGATGGCTGTCCAGTCTCAGGGGCCGGCCTCTTCTCCCACGAGGCCCCATGTGAGCGCGAGGTTCTGATGTTTATTTTCTGGCATCTCCCCTACAACAGCCCCTTCTGCTTTGGCTCCCCAGTGTTCGTGGCCCCAGCACGGTGGTGGCCACTTTGGGGAGAAAGCAGTACCTGGCCTTGGGGGTTTCTGTGTGGGCTGATGGCGAGGGGCTTCCAGACCAGCCAGCTGGCCCCGGCCCAGGGTGTGCAGTCTGGGACCAGCAGGAAATAGGTCCCAGATGCTGTGAGCAGGACCAGGCATGGGCCTCCCAATGGATGGAAAGAGGTCGGCATTGGAGCTGGTCAGACTTTCCAGGCTTCGCCCCAGGTCACCTGTGTGGGAGGAAGGAAGTCCTCCTGGGAGGGGTCAATGAGCCCTCCTCCCCCACAGGAAGGGTGGGCCACACCCACTCATCTGAACCCTTCTTTCTCCGGAAACCTCGGGAGCAGGGTGACCCCAGGCACCTGTGGGGCGGGGTGGGGGGGTCACTGGCTTGTCAAGGCCACACACAAGGCCTCCCACTTAGGCCCCTGGTCCAGGGAAGAGAATAGGGATCCCCTTTGTGTCTCCAGCCCTGTCCCTCCAGCCGTGCTGTGGGCCGGGAGGCGGGGAGCTGGCCCTGAGCCCAGCTGAATGCACACCCAGCCTCAGGCTAGAGGTCTTTAACCTTCACCCAAGGAAGTTTGCTGAGTTTCTTTTTTTTTTTTCAGCAGCAAAGCTTTCCTCGAAGTTTTTTTTTTTTTTTTTTTTTAAAATATATTTTGATTGATTTCGGAGAGGAAGGGAGAGGGAGAAATAGAAACATCAATGATGAGAGAGAATCATTGATTGGCTGCCTCCTACACGCCCCACACTGGGGCTCGAACCCACAACCCGGGCATGTGCCTGGACTGGGAATTGAACCGTGACCTCCTGGTTCATAGGTCGATGCTCAGCCCCTGCACCAGCCATGCTGGGCTTTTCTCTAAGTTTGAAAGGCCCGGGAGCAGAGCTGCCCTGAGATGCGTGCTCCTGCCAGTTTTGTCCCTTGGCCCCACCTGGGCTGCCTGCCCTTGTCCCACAGTGGAAGATTGTCTCAGCTTTTCCTGATCCTTTATGCATCCTACATGAACTTTACAATCAGCTGGGCAATTTCCCCACGGCATGTGCGCACGCGCACACGCGCACACACACACATGCACACACACGCCCCCCCCACCACCACACACACACATACACTTGCTGGGATTGCCTTAAATCGACAGCTACGTTTTTATGTCTTTATAATGTTTGTCTTTTAATCCATGATATGTCATCTCCCTGCATTTAATTAGGTCTTCCTTAATCCACCTTAATAAACACTGTGTAGTGGTCAGAATCCTGTTAAATTTATTACTTACTGGGCAGCTGAGACTTTTGAGGCGACCGCAAATGCTGTCATTTTTAAATTCTTATTGTCTAATTATTTGTTGCAGGTCTAGGTAAATACAATTGACTTTTGTATATTATTGTGTCTCCAGTGTCCCTGCTAAGTTCACTTTTTTAAAGTTATAGCTTTATTGGGATATACTTTATGAGCCACACAGTTCACCTACTTAAAGCGTAAAATCTGTTTATCTGCGGATTCTTTTGGATTTCCTGTGTACACAACTAAATTCCTGCTGTGCTTGCTGTTAGAAACCTCCAAGAAGGCATAAATAGAAAGTTGAATAAAACACACATCTGCTGGTGATAAAAAACAAACTGTGCTTAAAGCGGGAAGAGGGAGAGGCTGTTTGCCGATGCACCGCGTGAATGTGGTACAGCCGGCTCGAAGCGGGTGCCGCTGTGTGTGCACACGTGTGCGTGTGCTCCAGGCGGCTCGCTGGGGTGTGCACTCTGATTTTAGGTGTGAGCTGAGAACCAGTCGGATGTCAACAGCACTGGGAGTTTTGGGGGATCCCAGTATAAGCTCCCAAGGACCCCGCCTGCACCGGCATCTTCAAATGCCTCTCCTTCCCTCCCCAAATATTAAATGTGCCAAGTCCCTGGGGCAGGTTGAGAGGTGGGGTGGCCCTAGCTCAGTGGTCGGCACACTGCAGCTCGGGAGCCACATGCGGCTCTTTGGCCCCTTGAGTGTGGCCACGAAGTTTCAATCGCACTGTACGTGCACACCCGCACGTGGTATTTTGTGGAAGAGCCACACCCAAGGGGCCGCAGTTTGCCGACCACTGGCCTAGCTGGTTTGGCTCAGTGGACAGAGCGTTGGCCTGCAGGCTGAAGGGTCCCAGGTTGGATTCTGGTCAAGGGCACATACTTCAGTTGCAGGCTCCTCTCCCTGGTCCGGGGCATGCAGGAGGCAACCAATCCATGTGTCTCTCTCACATCGGTGTTTCTCTCTGTCTCTCCCTCTCCTTTCCACGCTCTCTAAAAATCAATGGGAAAAATGTCCTTGAGTAAAGATTAAAAGAAGAAAAAGAAAAAAAAGAGGTGGGGTGAATGTGACCAAACCTGTGCTGCTGGCAGGTTAAGGGTCCCCGGGCAAACCTTAGCATCTAGTGCAGTGGTTCTCAACCTTGGCTGCACATTAGAATCACCTGGGAGTCTTTTTAAAATCCTGATTTCTGGGCCTCATCCTCCGGAAATTCTGTTTCTTTGTTATGGGGTGGGGCCACAACATTAGTAACAAAGAAACAGAATTTCCGGAGGATGAGGCCCAGAAATCAGGATTTTAAAAAGATTCCCAGGTGATTCTAATGTGCAGCCAAGCTTGAGAACCACTGATCTAGTGGCTGTGCTCTGGGGCAATGCTGGGTGAGGGGCAGCCAGGTGTCATTCGCGGGAGTCCGCGGACAGCAGAAGCATCTGCCCTCGGGCACAGGGCTGCTCCAGGTTAAGAGGAAAGAATCCTTCCTGTGACGGCGATGTTTTCCGTGTCAGCCTCAGGTGCACTGGGAGCGGAGGGCTGAGGGAATTTCTGTGTGAATACGGTGCACAGTGTGTCACAGAGCGTGTGACTGTCGGGGGAAATATTGTCAATTACGATGTGGGAATTTGCACTTACATGAGTTTGCACATTTTATAATTTTGGTATTCACAACCGTACAAAATGTCAGCTTTGAAGAGCTAAAATTAAATTTCCAGGGACAACTGAGCACACAGTCCCTGCCATGAAGGCAACTCCGATTGTGGGTCTCTCCCTTCCCTTCCCTCCTCCTCCCCCTCCTTTGTCCTGGGGCCTCAGAAACCACATCTCGACTTCGGTTTGTTTCAACACAGCGGGTGATTTCTAGGAGGAAGAGATGACCTTGAAACCTCCGTTTGAGAGACTGATGGACTCCTGACAGAAACACGGATAACTGAGAGAACAAATGGGTAAAGGAGTGGCTGAATATTTACAAAGGAAGAGATTATAAGTTTCACCAGCTTCCATACGAATCCCAACGAGTAAAACGAAAACATTCCCACGAAACTGAGCTGTACTTTGAATCAAAGATTCTGTGCTGAGTGTAAGCTTACACGCAGAAGAAAGAAGCCCAGCTTCCGAGCTACGCGTCTGGAAGTTGGCAGCACGCCGAGAAATAGATAAGATAACAGGCTCCTGGGTCTTCGCCGAAACGCAGAACAGTGGCTCGTGATTAAAACGTTTCCTTCCAAGGCCAATATTTCCAGAAGGAACAATATGAGAAAAGTGATGGCCGCCACACGTTCACCTCGGGGAGGCCCCGTTTATTTTTAACCTAAGAAGGAGCCGAATTGGTGGACACGTGTCATTGCCCATTTGTCAAAACCCACAGAATGTTTGACACGGAGTGAACCCTACTGTAAACCGCGGGTTTTAGTTTATAATAATGTATTGAGCCCTGGCCGGTGTGGCTCAGTTGGTTGAGCGTCGTCCCATGCACCAAGAGGTTGCCGGTTCGATTCCTGGCCAGGGCACATAGCGGGGTGTGGGGCCTGATCCCCAGTAGGGGGTGTGCTGGAGGCAGCTGATGTTTCTCTCTCTCTCTCTCTCTCTCTAACAATAAATAAAAAATAATTAAAAAATAAAGTGTCGCTATGGCTTTCAGTGGCAACAATGTAGCCCACAAATGCACCGATGTCAGTGAGTGGAAGCGAATGCGTGGGGCAGGGGCACCTGGGAACTTTGCACTTGCCACTCAGCTTTTCCGTAAACCTAAAAGTGCTCCGAAAACCGAAGTCACTAATTTTAAAATATTTTAAAGAGAGCCGAACCACAGCCCCCGTTTTTGCTAAACTCTATGTGTTTTTCCTAATCATGATATGATCAATTTAGATGTCAAATTTGGAGTCTTTATCAACTTTTGAAGTGTGTGTGTGATATAAAAAGACTGGCATTTTAGTAATTTTCTGTTTGGTTGTTTCATTAACTGATCCTACACATTAAACACTTGTAAGTGACTTGTAACACGCACAACTGTTCTCTTGTATTTAGTTTATTAATACAAATGTATAGGAGTGCAGATGATATTATAATAGTATAAAGATCTGTAACATGGCTTCACCTGAATTATCTCACTCTGTTTGGGCTGTTACAACAAAATACCACACACGGGTGGTTTATAAAGAACAGAAATTTATTGCTTATGCCTCAGGAGACCAGCAGTCCAAGAGCAGGGTGTTGGCACGGTGGGTGAGGACCCTCTCAACGAGTTCTCTGTGGGGAAGGGGCAGGGAGCTCAGTGGTCTCTGCTTCGGGCACTGATCTCATTCTGGAGTCGCCTCTCCAAGCACCCCTCCCCCCCCCCGCCCCCGCCAACGCCATCGCCTTGGGGGTTAGGATTCAACGTAGGAATGTGTGGGGGAGGGACACAGACTTTCAGTCCATGACATGAACGTTCAGGGCAAAGTGTAAAGGTAAACTCTCTAATGATATGCATGGGAATTGCACTGCTTTTTAAATCTGATATCCTTATGGTCCTTGACATTCTCGGGTGGCTTTTGTACAAATACAACATTAAGAAATAAATACCGGAGTTTCTTTTAAAAATCAGACGTTAACACCTACTTGTGGGTTATTTTAAAAAAAATCAAAGACAAATTCCAGACACATCCTGGGCTGCCGGTCGGGCCTCTGTGTTGATCTTTTACATTCTATCGGACACAGGACCCGCCCTGGCCCTTCTGAAGATAAGACTCTGCTCTTCAGAGGGCTGTGTTGTTCCAAATCCCACTTGCAGAGACAACCATCTCCCGCTATCAACTCGACCTCTAATCCCAAGATATTTGGGCAAAATGCAGGGAAAGGGCTGGGCGCCGCCACATGGTCCAGAGGGGACCACACCCCATGCTTCTGTCTGCACATCAGCCCCGGGAACTTTTCCTAAACTCAGAACAAAGTGGCCACGGGATCCATGTCCAAGGTGTCGTCCATAAATGTGCTTACACCGGACATAGTTATGTTTTAAACCAGTGGTCGGCAAACTCATTAGTCAACGGAGCCAAATATCAACAGTACAACGATTGAAATTTCTTTTGAGAGCCAAATTTTTTAAACTTAAACTATATAGGTAGGTACATTGTTATTAACTTAATTAGGGTACTCCTAAGGCTTAGGAAGAGCCACACTCAAGGGCCAAAGAGCCGCGTGGGGCTCGCGAGCCGCAGTTTGCCGACCACGGTTTTAAACTGAGGCGTGTGGACCACGTTTTGGTCTCATTTAAACGTGTTATGTGTCCATACGTGTATGACGCGTATAACCCCTCTGAGGGGTTCCAGGCCAGGGAGAGGGCCTCGGGCCTCGGTGTCTCCATCTGTGAAATGCAAGTAATAACGCCGGGCTCGCTAGCTTTCTCTAAGGACGATGTGGTTAAACATGGTGTGAGATACTGTTTCCGAGAGCCTGTGGGCTCACAGCAGGTTACTCCTTGTTAGCACCTTCCCTGACTCTCTCCACAGACCGCCCCACATCATGTCCACATCTTGCACTGAGCCCAAGAGCCCTCGAGGCTGCAGCCGGCCCCTGTGTCCTTGAGACCCCGGCCGGCCAGCGAGGCTCCCTGCGCTGCGGGCACTGACACCATCAGATGGCCAGTGGCCCCTCAGACCGCCTGGGTGTGGCCGGGCCCAGGAGAGTTGGATTTGGAGAGATGGTGCGTCTTTGAGAAACAGGGAATCGAGAAGCATTTTGCCAAAATACAAAGACCCCATTGGTTTAAAGTAGGGGTCCTCAAACTACGGCCCGCGGGCCACATGCAAATACAAATATTGTTTCCCGTTTTTTTTTACTTCAAAATAAGATATGTGCAGTGTGCATAGGAATTTGTTCATAGTGTGTTTTTTTAAACTATAGTCCGGCCCTCCAACGGTCTGGGGGACAGTGAACTGGCCCCGTTTAAAAAGTTTGAGGACCCCTGGAAAGCATTGATGGTGACGTGTGAACCCACCGAGGCATTATGCTCCTTGAAGGACATTCCTGACATCAGAGAAAAAAGTTACTCCCGGTGGCAGGGACTTCAGTGCTGAAGAAGAATCACCTCATTGTTACGAAACGCCAGGGAGCAGGACATGTCCTCAGGTCCAATTGGCCGAGTCATGGCTCACAGCCCTTTCAAATGCGGAATCTGAAACGGCCTCAGTCCTCCGATGAGCCAGGGCTTCACTTCAGAGTCACTGTCCCCATTGAGCAGGAACAAGTTAACTCAGAAGAGACCGTTTCCCTAAACATGGGCTGTTTGAGTTTTTAAATCCTCACCCAAGGATATGTGTGTGCTTGTTTTTATTGACTTTAGAGAGAGAGTAAGGGGGAGGGGGAGGGGAGAGAAAGAGAGAGAGAGAGAGAGAGACATTGATTGGTTGCCTCCAGTATGTGCCCTCAACCTGGGATCGAACCCCAAGCCTTGGTATGTGCCCTGACCAGGAATCGAACCCGAAATCTTTTGGTGTGTGGGACGATGCTCCAAACAACAGAGCTACCGGCCAGCGCAAAAGATTTTTTTTAAAAAACTTTTTACTTTGAAACAGTTTCAGCCTCACAGAAGAGCTTCCAGGGCGGCAGAGTTCCCGTCCACCCCCACCACTCCCGCGTAGGGACATCTACGTGACTGAGCACAGTGATGGGTGGCCCCTCAGCGAGCCCGGGAGGACCCCACGCCCCGCCCCTCGGCCCTGAGGCGGTGGGTC
>NW_005370161.1:1559755-1562291 GCF_000412655.1 Myotis brandtii
GCCCCCAGGGCTGAGGTCAGGCCCTGCCTCAGACCTTCAGGTCAGAAACCTGGAACTTTAGCACAGACACCGCCCCCTGGGGGTGGGGGGGCATCAAGTGTCCTCTGGGCAGCCTTACATCTGTGCCTTGTCATGGTTTCCTGACAAGGAATCTGCTTGCCTCCCTTTGAGGCACCAAGTTTAGAAGGTTTCATGGTTGGTTTGTTTTTTTAAAAGATATCTTTATTGATTTCAGAGAGAAAGGGGGAGGGAGATAGAAATATCAACGATGAGAAACATTGATTGGCTGCCTCCTGCATGTCCCCCATGGGGGATGGAGCCCGCAACCCCGACATGCGCCCTGACCGGGAATCAAACCGTGACCACCTGGTTCACGTCAATCACGGAGCCGCACCTGCTGGGCGGTTTCGTGGTTTTCGCACCTGGGAGGAAAGCAGAACGGTCTCCCAGGTGTTCTCACTGTTCCGTTCCGAAGAAGGAGCGCTGCCTGGCCACAGGTATGTCTGGAAACCCCGAGCCTGCACAGACCGCCTGTGGAATCCGCCAGGAATGCTCCCCGGGGACAGGAGGCGGCCTGCTCCTCTCCCCAGAGGCTGCAGGAGAGTGAGAGCTGAGCTCACCACCCTCGTGGGCGGAAACCCAGCCAGAAGGCAGACCTGGGCCAGCCCGAGGCTCAGCGAGGCCAGGAGGCCTCCCACCAACCACCAGCCCCAACCTGCCAGCCCCGGGCGGGAGTCACCTGGAATCCTGCACCCGGTTCACCCTGGGTGACATGCCCAGGGACAACCTCCTGCCGCCTCGGAGCCAGGAGCACCAGCCCAGGGGCTGTGCGGACGGGGAAGGGGACCACAGGTGTTGTAAGGGGGCAACTTTGTCTGCAGCAGGAGAGAACTAGTGGACCCCTGATGGGTGAGGTCTCCCCACCCCGGGCTCAGCCCTCGCAGGTACGTTTAGTGGGAGGTTGCGTGGCATCTGCCCAAAAAGATGTGCCGAAACCCCAGCCCCCGTGACCCCTGTAAATGTGAGCTCCTAGGGCACAGAGCCTGGCAGATGTAACCACGCGGGGGTTACCAATGGCAGCGGCAAGCAGGGGCCAAGGAGCTGTGTCTATTCCTTCTCCCTTTTGTTTTAATATAAAAGCTTTTAAATTTATTGCTCTGACTTTTCTGATTAATCAGCCTGTTCTTCTCAGCCCCCTTGAACTGCTCACAGGCCCAGACACCCCACTGGACGTGCATAGAACAAACGCCCCATCTTTCCCCAGATCCTCTCCTGGGGCGGGGGGAGGGGGTTCCTGAACTTCCACAGCCCAGACCTGGAGCCCCAGGCATGGCAGACACCCTTCTGAGGACACACCTTGGGCCCTTCCTGTGTTTCTCCCCAAGGACCCACTTTATCCACAGACACTTCTTCCCACCTCAGGACAGTTCCTAGTTCCCCCACCCCCCTTCCTCTTGCTTTACCCCCGCCCCAAGGTCTCACTTGAACATTCTCATGCTGACCCCTCACCTAGCCCCCCCACCTCCATCTCCCACAGTGCCCCAGGGAGCACCCCTCATGGTCTCATTGAGTAACTCCCCGGGCCTCTCCATTGGGTAGCGTCCGCTGTCTGCCCCGTGTATGTGACATGTTGGAGAGGGCAGCTCCGTGTGCTCCCCACCCCTACCCATCCTCACGCATGGAATTCCAGGTGAAATGGTGGGGCAGGGCCCAAACATGGCTGTTGGACTCCTACATCTTCCATCTTCCATCGCACCTCGAAGGGAGGATTCCTTTTCTTCCAGGCAGTCAGGGGAGGCTTCCTGGAAGAAGTGACGTGCAAATCGGGCTTTGAAGGATGAACTTACTTTATTTTTTTATATGCTTTTATTGATTTCAGAGAGGAAGGGAGAGGGAGAGATAGAAACATCGATGAGAGAGAATCATTGATTGGCTGCCTCCTGCTCGCCCCCTACTGGTGATGGAGCCTGCAACCCTGCATGTGCCCTTGATCAGAATCAACCCCGGGACCCTTCAGTCTGGAGGCCAATGCTCTATCCACTGAGTCGAACCGGCTAGGGCAGACAAACTTATTTTGCCAAACCGCAAAGTGTAAGGAAGCCCTCTTGAACAGCACCCACACAATCTTCAGCCAACTATTGCCGGGGGGCAGGGGGGAGAAACGAAGAGAGGGGGGCAAGCAGGCCCAGCTGGACCTCGGTGCCCAGACGGAGTGTGGGACTGTCCCTAGCAGTGGGAGTCATCAGAGATGACTAAGAGAGGACGTGACCTGCATTTGGGCCAGTGTGGGCTGTGGGCCAGGGTTCCGGGGACCCGGGGCCATGAAAATGGCAGCTGTGACATTTCTGAGCAGAACTGATGGAACCATGTGTGGCCGGGGGCAGCAGGTGCTGGTGACCTGGGGTTCAGGCGTGATGAGTGGGCCCGCCTGCTGATTTTTAGCTCTGCATTTATTGCAAGTGAGCATGTTCCGTGAAGAAAAATTAGAAATACTGACAACTGGGAAGTAAAAAAGGTGTAAGAGAAAGAGAAAGAA
>NW_005370161.1:1562362-1563007 GCF_000412655.1 Myotis brandtii
GTGGGGCGCCTCTGACCTCTTCCCGCGGGCTCTCTGAGCCATCCATGCACGTGTTCTGTGCCATGTCTTGTCCTGGTCCCTCACCCGCGGACGGGCTGTGAGTCTGTGTGGAGAGTCAGACAGGCTCGGCCTCCACGCGGGGCTCTGGGGAACGGCGGGCAGGCCGACCTCCGGCGGTGACGCTGGGAGGCCCCCTGGCCTGCACTTGGTCCTGAGAGACGCGTCCTGTCCTGCCAGACAGCCCGTGGGCCCCGGCTGGAGGGGGGTCTTTCCTGGGCCCCAGCTGGAGAACAAAGTCCCTTGTGTGCCCTTCTGGGGCCGAGGCCCCGCGGAGGACAGAGCCCCTTTCACCACCAGCCCAGCCCTTCCAAGTTCAAGGCCAGCGTGGCCTCCTGGCTCCTGGGGGCAGCTGACGTGGTGACCACAACAGAGTCGCTCAAAAATAGCCCGAAAGGACAGCCATGACCGGTGGCCATCTTAGGGGATGGTCTCCGCTTTATCTAATCTCAGCTCTGCCTCCAGCTACCCACGCTCCATCCTCTCCCCCTCCACTCTCACCTCCTCCTCCCTCTACCTACACCAGTCACTCTATCAGCAGTCCCTGGGGTGAAAGTCTCCCAAATCTTCCCAGAGTCTGACTGCCCC
>NW_005370161.1:1563039-1578810 GCF_000412655.1 Myotis brandtii
TCTCCCCCACCAGCCTCATGCTCACCCCTCCCCTGCTCTCCTGTTTCCCCACTGGGCAGCCCCGTGAGCCTTCATTTAGAGCCGTTAAGGCAGAGAACCAGTTAAGGCAGGGACATCTCAGCTCTGCTCAAAGCCCCCACGGTCCCCTCCCCTCAGCGGGAACCGCCAGGATCTGTGCCTTTCCTGTCCAGCGTGAGCTGTGACCCAAAGTAGGGCTGCTCCCCACTCATCCATCCAGTGTCTACCTCCCGCCCCACCCCCACCCCCACGTCACCTTCTCTGGGAGTCCCTGCATAGGAAGGTGTCCGACTCCACGCTCTCCCCTGCCAGTACTCCCTGTCACCTGGACGGTCTGACCCCTGCCCCTGCATGCGGGCTCCCTGCTCCCTGCCTCTCCGCCCGCCCGGGCAAGGTCAGCCTGCAGGAGGTCAGAGCTCAGTGGTGGTGGTGAAGCAATGAGCCAAGTGCAGTAAGAGCAAGTCTGGAGGGAGCCCGCAGCCCAGGCATGTGCCCTGACCAGGAATCGAACTGTGACCTCCTGGTTCTTAGGTCGACGCTCAACCACTGAGCCGCGCCAGCCGGGCCCAAGAGTCACCATTACTGGGGAGCCGGCACTGGACGTGTCAAAGGTGCTGATTGAAAGAGGACTTCAGCAGAAGGTGAGTAAAGGGGTGGGGGGCCTGTATCGGATGAGTGGAGGGTAGGAGGGCAGGGAGGCCCTGGCAAGGATGGAGGAAGCAGACCCTGGGAGCCTCAATGCCCCGGAGACTGTCTGGATGGGGTGGGAGACATGCAGGCCCGGCACCAGGGCCCAACGCGTGGTCAGGGAAAGAATGAGTGGATATTCCTACAAAGAGCAGGTGAGAAGGCACCGCAGCCCAGGGACCCAGCCAACGCGGCCTCCAGGGAATGGAGCGAGGGCAGCGGAGATGCGGAAACAGAGGTGGCTGAATACTCCTGAGGGTCCCCGGCCCTGCTGCCTGGCCAGGCCACCCAGGGCCCTGTCAGAACCCCCTCGGCTGGCTTGGGGTTCCTCCAGGGCAGTAGCTCAGGATCTCAGCTTGCAGGTGACCTCCCTGACATGGGGGCTGGTCTGGCAGATGCTGGGGGACTGCCCATCCAGACTGCCCTCTGGTCATCCAGAAAGAAGTGGACATTGCCAGGCCAGCCTCTAGCCTCTTCCCACACTTCCCCGGCCGCTGCTGGTATCTGGGCTGGGCACTGCCACCTGCAGGACTGCAGACCGGATGCTGCCACCTGGAGCTGCAGCTGCGGGTTTCCTGAGATGCAGGCTGTGGCCTGTCCGCTCCATTAGACACAACACGCAAGAATGTGCAGTAGCTGGAAGGGCATCTCAAAGGCCAAGACCTTTGGAGCATTATTTATTGAGCTGAGGGGTTTGACACGGAAGGCCCAGGGCAGGAGGGCGAGTCACGCAGGAGGAGGGGCTGCCAGAATCCCCAGACCCTGTGGATTCCCCAGATCCTCAGCCAGGCCAGTCAGGTGAGGGAAGTCAGTGTTTGCAGTCGCATCAAAGATGGCACCATGGTGTTCACTCACTCGTGAGGGTTTGCAGAGCCCTCTGCTGCCAGCCTCTGGCCTCTGACCTGGCCCTGGGGAGGCGTCAGGAGCGAGGCAGACACGGTCCCCACCACACCAGCACTCATTCCACAGGGAGCGAAATATGAGTGGCACTTCGTAAGGAGGTGATGCCAGTCGTGTGTTCAAGGTGGCAGGTGCTGTAGAAAAGAGAATTGCAGATAGGGGATCAGAGTGTGAGGGACCCATTAGGTCAGGATGGGCCCTGTCCAGAGGGTAACAGCTGAGCAGAAGGGAGCCAAGTAGGCACCTAGAGGGAGAGCATCCCAGCAGAGGTACTGCTGGGCGAGGGCGGGAGGAAGGCCATTGAAGGAGCATCGAGGGAGGCAGGCTGGGTGAGCAGAGAGGGAGGGGGAGTGGGAGGGGGAGGTGGGTCAGCTATGCAGGTGGGACATAAATGAGGACAGAGAGGGCAGGACCCCAGGGAGCTCGGGGGAAAGTCCAGGTGTGCTGGAGGGTTCCAGGTGTTCCCGAGTCACCATTCACTGGGGACCCGGCACTGGTGCTGGTTCAAAGGGGGCTTTAGCAGAAGGTGAGTGAGGACGGGCCTGTAGAAGGAGGCGGGGCAGGCAGGTGCCCAGCTGAGTCTTGGAGGGCAGAGCCTTGCTGGAAAGAGGAGCAAGTGCTGCCTGGTCCAGAGGCCGCGTTCTGATGGCTCCTGGGATGCACGGTGATCAGCCAGGCACCACAGGGCTCAGCCTAAAATTGGGGGCCGGTGCTTTTCATAGTGACAAAGCGGGGGACAACTCTTCCTTGTCACCGACTGTGTCCTGGGGACTTCCTAGCGATTCCTGCCTCAGTGAGTCCTTGTGAAAACACTTGGGAGGCACCTGGGGAGGTGGTTGACTCTCCCTTTGTAGAGGGTAAGGTCTTGTCTGGCCAAGTCATACGCCTGGGCAGCGAGCACAGCCTGCTGCCCCTCGGCCACCGAAGGACCCTGCTGGGTGACATGGGACGGCTGGTGTGGAGCTGCTTACACACCGTAAGGGTTGAACATAGCCCGCTCGGCCACTCATTTACTCGCTCCTCACCCAGTGCCATCAGGGCGCCCTCGGGTTCCAGGTCCAATGCCAGGGGCCAGGGGTCCAACTATAAACCCCCTCGGGGAAGACGATTAAAATCTGCTCCCGGTTTCACTGCTCATTCTCCTGATTCCTGGTGAAAAGAACCGAAAGGATGGGGCGGCTGGGTACAGGTGTGTGTCCTCCTGGGGACACATCTAGATGGAGCTGGGTCCACCTAGGTGCCTGGACCGCTGGGTGAGAAGGAGGCCTAGCCCGTTAGTCTCAGGAAACGCCTCGTTGAGCTCACCCATTGTCTCCGCTTTGGATGACTTGGAACAGCGTTATTTGATTTTTTTTTTTTTAACCGCTAAAATGCTTGTATTATTTGGGCCCAACCCAGGTGTTCCGGTAAAAGCCTCTAAAAATAAGCCAAATCACTGGCTCCCACGGCCCCGCCTCTCAACGCCGTGACTCAGCCAGGACCAGGCGCTTTATCATATAAGGATGTGGAAGGCCAGCCCGCAGCTCTGCTCCCCACATCTGTCCCAAGTCCCCCCAAAGCCAAGAGGTTGGTTACGTCGTGTGAATCTCAAGAGAACATCATGGGAGACAGGAGAGAGTCTGGACCCCGGGATGAGGCGGGCTGATGGCAGGGGGCCTCTGCAGCCTCGGCCCGTTGCAGGCCGGTGGCAGGGCAGACCGGGGGTTCCGTGGCACCGTGCTGCTGGACAGAGCCTTATAAGGAGCTCCCTGCGCCTCTGCACCAGCTCCCAGAATAGCCTCCCCGCTTGGCCTGAGCAGGGCGCCAGGGCACCCGGGCAGCCAGGGCACCAGGGCAGCCAGGCCAGAGGCTGGCCAGGCCCACTGGGACCGGCTTCCTTCCTCCCGGCGCCTCCAGGAAAGGGGAGAAGGGGAGGCATTGGCCTCTCGCAGGTGCAGCCCAAGACTATTGTCTTTTCATGGCTTCATAGCTCATTTGTTTGTTTGTTTGTTTTTTAAAATATATATTTTTATTGATTTCAGAGAGGAAGGGAGAGGAAGAGAGAGCTAGAAACATCTATGACGAGAGTCACTGATCAGCTGCCTCCTGCACGCCGCCTACTGGGGATTGGGCCTGCTTCCTGGGCATGCGCCTCATCTGGATGGAATCATGACCTCCTTCATAGGTCGATGCTCAACCACTGAGTCACGGCGGCCAGGCATCGCTCATTTCTTTTTATCAGTAAATAATATTTCATTGTCTAGACCAGTGGTTCTCAACCTTGGCTGCACATTAGAATCACCTGGGAATCATTTTAAAATCCTGATTTCTGGGCCCCATCCTCCGGAAATTCTGTTTCTTTGTTATGGGGTGGGGCCACAACATTAGTAACAAAGAAACAATTTCCAGAGGATGAGACCCAGAAATCAGGATTTTAAAAAGATTCCCAGGTGATTCTAATGTGCAGCCAAGGTTGAGAACCACTGGTCTAGACGGACCAGTTTATTTACTCACTCACCTGCTGAAGGACATCGTGGTTGCTTCCAAGTTGGACAATTGTGAATAAAGCTGCTGGGTCCATCCATGTGCAGGCGCTTGAGTGGACATGCATTTTCAACTCCTTTGGGCAAATACCAAGGAGTGTGATTGCTGGATAAGACAGATGGGGCAAATGTGGGTTTACAGTTGTTCGTATGGAAAACAATACAATAATTACTACCCAATAATACAAGGATAAACTCCATGTTTTTCGTCCTCACCACTGTAAGCCTGCTTTTGCCGTACCCTGTATGGTAAGAGTATTTTCATTTTGTAAGAAGCCACTGAACTGTGTCCCACGGGGGCTGCACCGTGAGCACGCCACCAGCAGCGCGAGCTCCTGTTGCTCCCGTCCTCGCCAGCACGCGGTGGTGTCCGTGTTCTGGATTGTGGCCATTCTGATAGGTGTGCGGTGGCTTCTCATTGTTGTTTTTATTTGCATTTCTCTGGCGCATTTTTTTAATGTGCTTATTTGTCATCAGTATATCTTCTTTGGTGAGGTGTCTGATAAGGTCTTCGGTCCATGTTTTAAATTGTCCATTTTCTCATTGTTGAGTTTTAAGCGTTCTCATATATTTTGGACAACAGTCCTTTATCAGACACACGTCTTGCCCATCTTCTCTCCCGGTTGGCGGCTTGTCTTCTCATTCTCTTGACAGCGCCTTTTGCAGAGAAGAAGTCTTAAATGTCGATGAAATTGAACGAAGCCCCGTTTATCAGTTCCTTCAGGGAGCATCTCCATATCCAAGACCGCGTAGGTTTCCTCCCGTGTTATCTTCCTGAAGTTCCATCGTTTTGCCTTTTACGCTTATGTCTGTGATCCGTTTCGAGTTCATTTCTGTGACCGTTGTGAGGTCTGTGTCTACATTTTTTTTGTCCCACCGTGTGTGGAAGAGGCCGTCTTTGCTCCATCGAGTAGCCTTTGCTCCTTGGTCAGAGGTCAGCCACTGCCGTGTGTGGGCCTGTTCCTGGCTCTCTGTTCCGTTCTGCTGGCCTCCTTGTCTGTTCTGCCGCCAGCACCACGGGGCCTGGATCGCTGTGGCTTTAGGGTAAGTTGGCATCAGGCAGTGCCAGCCTCCAACGTCGTTCTCCGTCAGCACCATGGCGGCCCCTCGGTTATTTTCCAGAACTGCCCTGGCTCTTCTTCTACACTGACTGCTTCCTAGCCTCTGGTTCCATTAGAAATCGTTGGGGATTTGGCTAAGGCTGCTTCTGACATGTGTGTCAATGTGGGGGGAACAGACATCTTCACATTCGTGTGAAGGGAGGTGTATCTGAGACCCTGCTGTCCTGACCTCCCCCTCAATGAAGGAAACAGCACACGGAGGGGTCATGCAGAGCCGTCTTTGGGGGGCGGGGAGACGCGGGGCTCGTGCTCTGAGCTCACAGGGCCATTCCACATTTCCCCCCCTTTGGCTGTTCTGCCTCTGTCTCTGAGCCGACCCATGTTTCTATGGGCGACAGAGCAGCTGATCGACATCTATTTATTTTGGCCGAAAGGGTTTTTCGGGAAATGAGAAGTGGATGATGTTGTTTAGTCTTCCGCCTCTCTGCTGGCTCTGGGAAAGGCCGGGGTGCCCGGCCACGAATCAGGAGTCTGGGGGCTGCTGGGAAGGGTGCTCCCGGCGTGTGGGGACCACCATCTGGATTCAGGGCTGGTCTTTCTCCTCCAGTCTCTTAGCCAGCCCCCCCCCCCCACCGCTGCCCCCGCCGGCCAGCAGCACCGGGAGTCCTGTGCCCTTCTCTCCCAGCCTGGAATGCCCTCGCCACTCCCTCCCATCTGTGGGCACCCTGACTGTGCTGCACCTGCAGGCGTGTGGAGGTGTGTGTGAGTGCCAGCACGTGTGCAGGGGTGGCTGTGTGTGAGCCCGTGTGCTTGTATGTGTGTTCCTGGAGTAACTCCATCACCCAGGCCAGTGCTGGGCGTGGGAGGCCAGTCCCGTCTCTAAGGAGGGGCAGCCCCTCCAGTCCGCGCCCAGGGCCGACGTCACTGGTGGCCGGGACATGATGGGGGGCAGGCGGCCCTACAGGTGGGAAGTGGCTGGTTTCCCTGGAGCAGCTGTTTGGCCTCAGCCAGGTCGTTGCCCCACTTCGGGACCCATTTTCTCCCAGCGTCAGGGCAAGCAGGTGTGGGTGTGGTGCGGCCCGGGCAGGGACTCAGTGAGCCCGGGGTCTGCAGCCCGGGTTTACAGTGAGCTGGGGCTCCCTGGCCCGGCCACAGGGTCTGTGAGGAGGCAGGCGTCACAGGTCGGTCCTGGCGCCCGGCACCAGGCTCCCAATGCCCGGCCCTCCTCCAGCACCCGCCCCACCACAACGGAGCGGTGGCTGCAGCTGCTCACGCGTGGCGGTTTTAATTTTCTGATCAGTGCACAGAGGATTAAACGTCCAGCGAAAACAGATATTTCTGGAACTTTCAAGTCATGACTCATTATCTGCAATTAATTTTCTTGCAAAAGAGTCAGGTGAGCCTCTCTCTGGGCAGCCTGATTGTGCCCAGGCCTGCCCCCTTCCTTTGGGGAACGTGAACAAGGGGCCCTGCGGTTCTGAGGGGTCCACCAATGTCCCAAGGTGGCCAAGACGAAGGACCACAGACTGGGGGCTTGATCAACAGAAACGTATTCCCCCAGAGTTCAGGGGCTGAAAGCCCTGAATCAGGCTGTCTCAGGGCCGTGCTCCCTCTGAGAACCCAGGGGAGGCGCCTCCCTGACAGTTCCTGGAGTGCGCGACGAAGGACCACAGACTGGGGGCTTGACCAACGAAACGTATTCCCCAGAGTTCAGGGGCTAAAAGCCCTGAATCAGGGTGTCTCAGGGCCGTGCTCCCTCCGAGGACCCAGGGGAGGCGCCTCCCTGACAGTTCCTGGAGTGCATAAGCACATGTGCACACATACATGCACACAGGCTCACACACAGCCACCCCTGCACACGTGCTGGCACTCACACACCTCCACACGCCTGCAGGTGCAGCACAGCCAGTGTGCCCACAGACGGAATAGCGAGGGCATCCCAGGCTGAGAGAGAAGGCACAGGACTCCCTGGGTGTTGCTGGCCGAGGGGGAGCTGCGTTCCTGGGCTGGTGGCCACGCCGCTCATTCTCTGTGTTTGTGGTCACATGGCCCCCGCCCTGTGTGTCTGTCCTCTCTTCTCTTTACACGTTAAGGGCCCACCCAGCTAATCCGGATGGTCTCCTCTCCAGGAGTCTTAACCAGATCCACAGATGCCCTTTCCTTATTAGGCCACATTCACGGGTTCCACGGACTGAACATGGATACAGTGTGTGTGTGTGTGTGTGTGTGTGTGTGTGTGTGTGTGCGCGCGTGCGCACGCGTGCACACCTATATTTATGTGGCCTTGATGCCGGTAGGTCACAAGCCCCTCATGCAGAGGGAAAAGAGAGGCCTGGCCAAGGCCACCTGAGGGAGGGGTCTCGGCTGGAAGCCAGATCTCGGCCTCTCTGCCCACTAGGCTTCTCTCTTGCCCACCCGGCCACAGAGCGGTGGTTGCAGTATCTGCAGATGACAGCAGCCCGGTCAGCGTCCGGAGGGCCACCCACCAGCCTGCCTGCAGAGAGGCTGCCCCAAAAGGCTCAGGTCCCCAGGCCCTTGCACGCCATGTGACACCCACTCCACATTTTGGACTCCAAGGACATGTTGCAATTCTGCAGTGTTTACAAGAGCCTCTTTCCGTTCCTCAGCACTGTAAACACGCAGGCCAGTTCCGGGCCGCATAACTGCGGTTTGGGTGGACAGTTCCAACAATGCGCTCCAGGCCCGTGGTTGTCCTCGAGGGCGCCAGGATCAGCACAGAGGGGAGCACAGCCCTCCACCGAGCTCCGCCTCTCAGCCTCCTCTGGGGGGCTGTGGGACGGTCCTTCCTGGCCCTGGGCAGTCAGCAGCAGGAAGGGATGGGGACATCCAGCCCTGATTCCACTGAGAGTGCAGCTCAGCTGGGGCTGGTGGGGTCCAATGTGTGCTTGTGTGTGTGCAGATGTGTGTGTGCCAGTGTCCTTAGGGAATAGATGGTGCACCCCTCACCACTCTGTATAGAAGGTGTTTCTGCTGTGTGTGTGTGCAGGCATGTGTGTGCTGCTGTGTACATGCATCATGTGTTCTTGCTGTGTGTGTTCCTGCTGTGTGGGTGCATGTGTTCCTGCTGTGTGGGTGCATGTGTTCCTGCTGTGTGGGGAGCACAGCCCTCCACCGGGCTCCGCCTCTCAGCCTCCTCCGGGGGGCTGTGGGACGGTCCTTCCTGGCCCTGGGCAGTCAGCAGCAGGAAGGGATGGGGACATCAAGCCCCTGATTCCACTGAGAGTGCAGCTCAGCTGGGGTTGGTGGGGTCCAATGTGTGCTTGTGTGTGTGCAGATGAGTGTGTGCCAGTGTCCTTAGGGAATAGATGGTGCACCCCTCACCACTCTGTATAGAAGGTGTTTCTGCTGTGTGTGCGTGCAGGCATGTGTGTGCTGCTGTGTACATGCATCATGTGTTCTTGCTGTGTGTGTTCCTGCTGTGTGTGTGCATGTGTTCCTGCTGTGTGTGCGCATGTGTTCCTGCTGTGTGTGCACATGTGTTCCTGCTGTGTGTGTGTGTGCATGTGTTCCTGCTGTGTGTGCGCATGTGTTCCTGCTGGTGTGTGTGCATGTGTTCCTGCTGTGTGTGCGCATGTGTTCCTGCTGGTGTGTGTGCATGTGTTCCTGCTGTGTGTGCGCATGTGTTCCTGCTGGTGTGTGTGCATGTGTTCCTGCTGTGTGTGCGCATGTGTTCCTGCTGGTGTGTGTGCATGTGTTCCTGCTGTGTGTGCGCATGTGTTCCTGCTGGTGTGTGTGCATGTGTTCCTGCTGTGTGTGCGCATGTGTTCCTGCTGGTGTGTGTGCATGTGTTCCTGCTGTGTGTGCGCATGTGTTCCTGCTGGTGTGTGTGCATGTGTTCCTGCTGTGTGTGCGCATGTGTTCCTGCTGGTGTGTGTGCATGTGTTCCTGCTGTGTGTGCGCATGTGTTCCTGCTGGTGTGTGTGCATGTGTTCCTGCTGTGTGTGCGCATGTGTTCCTGCTGGTGTGTGTGCATGTGTTCCTGCTGTGTGTGCGCATGTGTTCCTGCTGGTGTGTGTGCATGTGTTCCTGCTGTGTGTGCGCATGTGTTCCTGCTGGTGTGTGTGCATGTGTTCCTGCTGTGTGTGCGCATGTGTTCCTGCTGGTGTGTGTGCATGTGTTCCTGCTGTGTGTGCGCATGTGTTCCTGCTGGTGTGTGTGCATGTGTTCCTGCTGTGTGTGCGCATGTGTTCCTGCTGGTGTGTGTGCATGTGTTCCTGCTGTGTGTGCGCATGTGTTCCTGCTGGTGTGTGTGCATGTGTTCCTGCTGTGTGTGCGCATGTGTTCCTGCTGGTGTGTGTGCATGTGTTCCTGCTGGTGTGTGTGCATGTGTTCCTGCTGTGCTGTGTGTGTGCATGTGTTCCTGCTGTGTGGGTACATGTGCTCCGCTGGTGCGCGCGCATGTGTTCCTGCTGGTGTGTGTGCATGTGTTCCTGCTGTGTATGGGTACATGTGTCCTGCTGTGTGGTGCATGCAAGCATGTATGAGCTTGTGCCCCCGCTTTGGGACTCACCCCCTCTGGAGCATGGGGGGCAGTGGCAGTGGCAGACTCCACTTGTAGCAGGAGGGGCACAGAGCTATGTCCTCACTGCCCCTGCCCGCCATGAGGCCATAAGGGGGCCCCCACACAGATCCCCACTGGCCTGCATTTCCTCACCTTTCATTTCCAACTCAGAGCCAGGGACTCAGCCCCAGCAACAGCTAATTTAAATTATCCGTTTCCAATTGTCCTAGCAGCTCTGAGCAACCATCAGAATTACCATATATTTATGACTATCTTGGCCTGGGAATTTTCTGCTGGGAAGAAATTGGCCCTTGACTGCCGCCAGTGTCCTGGGCTCCCCTGCAGGTCCAGGGACAGGGCTCGGCCTGAGGCCTGACGAGGCCTCAGACACTGATGTGACAAGGGGGGAGAACTCTCATCCCAGGGGCAGCCAGGCGGCCAGACGCCTGTCCATTCAGCCTCGCTGCTTGGCTGCAGCTGCCCCAGCGCACAAAGGGGCCTTGTTCGCACCCACCATGTGCTCCCAGCCTCGCTCCCGACCCCTCTCTGGACATGATTAGGTGTGGGAACTATTTCCCCTGGGGCTGCCTTTGACCTTTAACATTCATCTCAGAGGAGGCATCTGGACTGAAGGGGCCTCCCCCACCTCCCCCAGCTGGCTCCCTGCAGCGGGATCAGGAGCAGGCGGCCCTGACGCCCCTGCTAGCTGAGCAGGTTGTGGGTCGGTCCCCAGCTGGCTCCCTGCAGCGGGATCAGAAGCAGGCGGCCCTGACGCCCCTGCTAGCCGAGCAGGTTGTGGGTCGGGCTTCCTTCCACGTCAGAACGGGCAGGGCTGGTCTGGGTGTGGGGGGTGAGAGCAGGAGGAACAGGGAGCCTCCAGCCTCCCCCTCCTCTGTTGCTGAGCCTGACCATGGGCTGCCCCAGGACCAGCAGAACTTGCCCCCTTGAACCCAGGGATGGTGTAGAGTGAGGCCCCATCTTCCACATGAGGGTGTCTAGTTAGAAGACACCTCCCTCCTTCCCACACAAGCAGATGGGAGAAGGGGGTGTTGCTGAGTAACTGGCAAATGTTTGAGGACTAAAGGCAGCCCAGTGTCTGGTGGTCTCCCTGGCAGAGGTGGGAAGTCCGAACATCAAAGAGGGGCCTGAATGTACTGAGGGTTGGGTGTGGAGCATAGCAGGGGTGGGGGGTGGGGAGGAGAACGGGGGAGGAGTAAGGTCATGAAATGCTTGAAAACATTGGTGCATATTGAAGAGACACAAAACCAGCCAGAAGGGCTCCCGCTGCACAAATTCGAGCATCAACATAACCTAAATAAGGGCATAAACTGGGACTGTGTGAGGCTCTATTGACATAAAGAACTGTGATAAATGGGGAAAAGAGAGAGCTCTTCCTCACATAGAATTCCAACCGATAAGTCATGGGAATAGAAGTCATTATGTACTTGTCAGCCATCACAGTAACCATTAACTCAGGCAATGAGACCCCAGGAAATGCTAGCTAGTGAAAGGGGAACGGAACCCCATAAAATGTGTACAAATTGCAACTAGCACTAACATTCCAGGGGAGACCCCTGCAGACCTCCTTCATCAGACGCCCAAGGTCAGCTCCTCCAGGGGTGGACTCGGGGACAGGCCATGTCCGATGAGTGGCAATTTCAGGTCAGGGCATCTGGGACTAATCAGACAAACCCAAACTGGGCACATTTCACTCTTCGATGTCGCAGTCACGACAGTCAGGAAAGACTGAGGAATGTTCCAGGCTTCGGGGGATATGGCGACACTGCGACGGGTGACATGTGACCCTAGATTGCATATCTTGCTGTCAAGGACATGATTCGGACAATTGGCAAAACTCGAATAGGCCCCTGGCTGATGCATATGCGGGTACTCTCTGTGCTCTTTACTCTTGCAACTTTTCAATGTTTAAAAATGGTTTGAAATAAAAAAATTTTTAAAAAGCAATTCCTCGTGTGGCTGGTTTCCGCTCTCTCCTTGCAGCTGCTGTCACCTGGAGGTGCTGGCTGGCACCTGCCTGTCTTCAGGGCCCCCAGGGAGGTGGGGCTGGGACCCCACCCCAGGCCTCTGCCGACCTGGCACAGACAGAGCCACAGCTTAGGACCCTAGATCTATGGATGGCTGGTGGGAGGCCAGCACCCGCTGCTCTCACCCAGGTCCCATCTGAGGGGTGGGCAGAGCATGGGAAACTGAGTCAGCCCCACCATGAGCCTCTTCTGCGCCCTTCCTCCCACTCAGGAAAGCCCACGTGAGCACCCACCTGGGGCCCTGCTCCCCCCAGACTCTGGGTGCTGCTGGGTTTTAGCCCTGACATTGTGCCCTGCACTAGAGGCCGCCCTGCCCACCAGGGCTGGGTTCTGGCTCCTGGGTCCACACCCTAAAGGCCAGGTGGATGCATGGGCCACAGTCCACAGGCCACCTACCACTGGCCTTTGTCACACAGCTGAGCTGAGCCAGATGATGGAGTAGGACCCAGTGTCACTGGTACCCCAAACCCCTGGACCCAGGGGCTCATGGGCTGGGTGTGGGGTGGCCTCAGAACTCCAGGAGGGCCCCTAACCCACTTCACTAGGTTCCTGTTTCCCTGGTGTCAGATTCTTCCAAGGCACTTCTTTAAAATATCTATAATAATAAAAGGGTAATATGCTAATTAGACTGGACGTCATTCCGGATGTCCTTCCTGACAAAGCCAGGGCTGGAGGGAAGCCAGCCCGGGTCCTGGGTGCCAGAGGGAAGCCGGTGCTGGCAGCCGGGGGGAAGGAAGGCCTACTCTTGCACGAATTTTTGTGCATCGGGCCTCTAGTGTGTGTGTATATATATATTGATTTCAGAGAGAGGAAGGGAGAGGGAGAAAGATAGGAACATTAATGATGAGAATCTCAATCAGCTGCCTCCTGTATGCCCCCTACTGGGGATCAAGCCCAAAACCTGGGCATGTGCCCTGACCGGGAATTGAACCATGATCTCGGTTTGATTGGTCGACCCTCAACCATTGAGCCACATGGCTAGGCAAGGCGCTTCTTAAAAATCCACATTCCCAGGCCCCTCCCAGAGCCCTGACCCAGAATCTCTGGGGGGTGGGCAGGAGGCTAGGTGGGGAGGTGGGACCCGAGTGGTTAGCGCCTCCTCCTCCTCTCTTGGGAAGTCCTGGTTGTACTTGTCTGTCACATCAGCTGTGACAGGGCCCAAGTCCACTCACTCCCTCCCTGAACCACAGCCCCCCATTCCCCCAGCAGAGCCCGGCCTTGGCCTGAGCTCTGCTCACTTTCTACCTCCTGGAGGTGGCACATCTCCTGTCCTGGGCCCCCTCTGGGCGTGGCGCTTTGGCCGCCCCGCCCACAAGAGGCGCTGCCCTCGGAGTCCCCTCTGTCCTCGGCCCAAGCTGTGGGTCTGTGCCAGGAAAGGCCCCAAGGGACAGTTCACAGGGTGCCTGTGACCAGCACCACGGGCCCTTCTGAGTTCTGTAATCCAGGTGGTGGTTCTGCCCATCTCATTCTGTCCTTATTTCAGCAAATAGTGGCCGAGCACCTTTTGGGAAAGGGCAGTCAGTGGGGCCCGTCCCAGCACAGCAGGCTGGCCTGCCCCTCCCGGGGGGCCTGCTCCTGAGGCGCGGTACCCGGCCCTCACAGACAGCCCGGCCTCCCCCGCTGCTGGCCAAGACCAGGGACAGGAGGAAAAGCCATTCAGCCTCTGGACTCCACACAGACGCTAACGGGTTCCCCACACGCGGGGCCCTGGAGGTTGCAGCTGGCTCTGTCACAGGCCCTGTCAGAGCGACGATAACGATGATAACTGTCTCCCTTCAGAGGCCGGAGGGGCCGGTCCCGGCTCCAGGGTGTGAGGCCAGTGTTTGGGGACAGTCCCTGGGGCCACATTATGGCACCCGGGAGAGGCTGGGGGACAGCTCCCCTGCCAGCCTGCCAAGGGCTGGGCCACTTCCTCTGCGTGGGAGGGTGGCGGCTTCCAAGATTACTTTTGGGATAAAACCACCTAAAAGTGCTTCCAGCTCCCCCGTCTGCCCCTCTCTTCTGGCCGTTGGGAAGGTGAGCTTCAAAACTGCAGCTTCTCCACCGAAATATTTAACTGCTAAGCGCAGCAGCGCTGCTGGGACTCATTACAAAACCATTCATTTGACTTCATGTCAACATCCACACTCCCACCCCTCCCGGCCCATCCGTCTTACTCGTATCACCCCCTGCCCCTTCCCCATCCGAGCACATCTGACCCTTCTCCACAGGAAACGCCAGCGGCCAGAGCAGGCCCCCAACAGCCCAGTGACAGCCCCGAGGCAGGACTCGAAGTGCTGGGCATATGCTGGGTTGACGGTTCCAGCCCTGCTCTGCTGCGCTGTCCATAGCGTGGGCCCAAGCTGCCTGGCCACTCGGGGTCACGGACCTGAGGCTGGTCAGAGGAGCCTGGTTCCTCTGGGAGAGCCAGTGTCACGGCCCTGGGGCACTTGGCTGACACCGTGACCCAGAACCGCAGGCAGCACAGACAGCACCCGCGGCGATCGGGTCCAGGCTGCGCTAGGCTGCTCGGCACCGCAGGGTCCCAAGAAGGGTGCACTGGGCTGTCCTGGCCTCGGCAGCTTTGTCCCAGGAGGGTCACAGGCAAACAGGGGTCAGGGAGGGGGTCAGGCTGCCCTCCCACCAACCACAGGCTGGGCTCCCGCTGCCACAGGCCCTGTCCCTGTGTTCATGGTCCCTGGTGGGGTAGTGACCACCTGGGCCAGGCCACGTGCCCCTGAAGGTCAGCACTGTCTGGCCTCCGCTGTCAGCTGCCTTTGGGCATCCTCAGGAAACCAGGCCAGGCCTGACCGGGGGCCCTGACTTCCAGGCCGGCTCCTGGCAGGACCCAGAGGAAGACATTCCAATTGGCCAGCCAGACTTGGGTGCAGTGTCTGCCAGGAGGACACTGAGGGCTGCGAGTGGGTGTAGCGACGCCAGGAAGAGCAGGCAGGTGCTGGCAGGGAGGCAGGCACGGTGGGCGAGAGGCCGGGGCCGAGGCAGCATCTCCTAACCTCCTTTGGGTGCCGTGACCCGGGGAGAGAGGCCCCGCCCAGGCTGCTGTGCAGAGGGAAGAAGACACGCTCTGGGCAGCACCCGGCTTGGGGGAAGCGGCCCACGTGCAACCCCCGCCCGGCCCCTCCTGCAGGGCAGAGCGAGAGGGTCCCTGGGAGGCAGGTCCCACAGGTCCTGCTGGGTGGACACTCGGGCCAGGCTATTCCTTCCCCCGTTTTCAACAAAACCTATGGAGGACTTAGCATGTGACACGAGAGGGCGGCCACAGGAAAGAGACGGATGTGAGGGGACAAAGACACCCCCAACCTAAAAGCAAACCCAGTGCAGGGGCCAAGGGAACTATGGCGTGTGGGTGGGTGAAGTCACAGGATTTCCCAGATTTGAAATGTGGAGGTGGCCACTGGCCTGGGCCAGGGCAGCAGGGGTGGCCGGTAGGACAGGAGGGACAGCACAGAGAGGGCGGCACAGGACTCCGCACCCCCGCCCCCCCCTCCCCTTCAGGTGGCACCTTGTGTCGATTACTTTGGTTTAGGCTGCAAAGTACTTCAGGGACTTCAGGGTGCACTTGTGCTGGGGGATGAACCAGTAGGGGAGGGTCAGTTGATGAGGGACTGGTGGAGGGGTTGGGACCTGGGGCAGGTATGGGTGCGGTGAGGCCTGGGACAGGGCTCAGTGTCCTTGACAGCTGTTCTGAGATTCCCCAGAGCCGGGGGCTCCCTGAGAAGGAAGCAAGGCGATGAGGATGAGGATGAATTTGGGCCGAGGACAGGGGGTTGCCTGCATGAGGAACAGATGGAGGGGGCCTCAGGGGACACCATCCTGGGACAGGGGCTGGTTAGACGCCTGGGCAGGCGGGGGTGGGGGTTGAATTCAGGGCCAGAGGAGGTTCCCAGGACCCTGACCATCCCTCAGCCACCAGCCCAGCGCCTGCTGGCTTTCAAAGGAATGCTTCTGATGTTCTCATGATCTGCGCTTTCCCAGTTCCGTGAGATTAAGATAGAAAGCTGCGGTTTGCAGTAAGC
>NW_005370161.1:1579695-1583902 GCF_000412655.1 Myotis brandtii
GAAAGAAGGAGGAGGAGGAGGAGGATGAGATGGGTGAGGGGAAAGGAGGAAGGGGTGAGGTGAGGAGAAGATGACTAACAACAGAGACACTGAGGGCCAGGGAGCATCAGAGGGGCCCTGGTTCACTTGTCTCCCCCTCTGAACTCCAGCGCATTCTGCTCTTAGCTCGAGCTCCTGGGAGTTCAGTTCTGTCCTTATGGCCCAAGGGTCCCCACCAACATATGGGGGTGCCCACCTCCAAGAGGCCACGGAGGCCTGAAGAGCCACCGCACGTGGGCAGCAGCCCTCGGTCCCTGGGCAGGCCTTCAGCACACGCTGGCTTTCATCATTGTGCTTCGATATTCGATGTTTGGCACCGATTCCATTTGATTGTGAAATCGCTCACCATCCCACGTCCTCAGCGATGCTCTGGGCTCTGGTTCTAAGCCCCTTTGGAGAGACTGGCCCAGATGTGACTCCCTGGTCTGAAGGTTCGCATGCAGAGCCCGGCCCGCCTTCTCCAGCTCCGACTCTGCTCCGGCGGCTTTGCCAGGAGGGTGTTCTCTCTCCCACAGAAAAGGGGCCAACACGCACAGTCGGCAAACCTGCGTCAGCCCTGCACGCTGACCACAGCTGAGCCCACGCTCACATCGCTCTCACCCTCCGAGACGTTGTTTGCAGCAGGTCTCACAGCATGTTAATGTCACCCCTTAGCTAGGTGTCTCTCAGATTCTGAACTGGGATTGGCAGATGCCACACGGTCATTCGTCTCTTCTGATATGACCCTTTCTCAGCACATATCCCAGTGGTGGGAACACACACACACACACACACACACACACACACACTGATGAGGACATGCGGTTTATAACAGTGCATATAATTACCCTAAATAAATGCACTGACAAACAGAACCCAATGCATCGGGGGCAAGCAAAGCTCATCTCAGGAATGCAAGGATGAATCAACAATATAAAATCTGTGGGTACAGTTCGCTACATTAAGAGATTAAAGAGAGGAAAATCCCTGATCATCTCGAAAGACAGTCAGTCCCCCCAAAAGCACCTGTAACATATAATACTTACTACTGAGTTTGAAGCACACCCACCAGACCTTCAGGAAGCTCAGAATGGTAGGAAAATTCCTCAGCCTCCAACGAGCATTGCACTTCATACATTAGAAGAGGGGTCAGCAAACTTCTGCAAAGGGTCAGATAGCAAATATTTTAGTTTTTCCGGCCATATGGTCTCTGTCCCAACTACTTAACACTGATGCCACAGTATGAAAGCAGCCAATCAGAAAACATGTAAACGAACAGGCCTGGCTGCCTGCCAATAAAACTTTATTTACAAAGAGAGACCACTGTGGGCAGGGTTTGGCTCCCAGCCATGGTTTGCTGACCCCTGCATTAGAGCCATTCACATTATAGTCAGAAACAAGAGAAAGATGCCTGATTTTATATTTGAATCCTAGCGCATGTAATAATACAAGGAAATATATGTGAAGTACAAATACTGTAAAGGCAGAGGTAAAAATACAATTATTTGCATAATTATATGACTATTTGTCTAGGAAATCTAAAATAATCAACTGGCACACCATTCGAATTAAAAGCGGCCAATTCTAGGGTCAACACACAAATATAATAGCACTTATTAAAGCAACAATATCTTATATAATAAAAGCCTAATATGCTAAGTGTCTGGCCAACCGGTTGGCCGTTCAACCAATCAAAGCATGATATGCTAAGGCTGCTCAACGGCTTGGAGCAGACAGTTGACCAGTAGGTTAGCTTGCTGCTGGGGTCTGGCCGATTGGGACTGAACGAGACAGGCTGGACATGCCCTGGAGCTTTTTTGTGGTCCCTCCCAGGCTGGCCAACCTCCCACATCCCTCCCCGGCCCCAATTGTGCACTGGTAGGGTCCCTTGGCCTGGCCTGCACCTTCTCACAATCTGGCCAGCCGAGGGACCCCACAGGTGCACGAATTTGTGCACTGGGCCTCTAGTATAATGTTTCATAAGCAAAAGTGCCCGATTCATGACAGCAGTAAACCCCAGAAATAAATGAAGAAATAAATGACTGTGACATAAAAGAAAACTAGAAAACGTTGCTGAAGTTTAAATAAGTCCAGATTCAGACCCACCTGGGAGCCAGACCAGATCACATCGACGTTAGCTTCCCAAGTGTGCCCACAGACTCGGTGCAATCCTGATAAAATTCCCAACAGGACTGGCTACAGGCAATGGATTCTAAACTTTATATGGAGAAGAAAGTGTGCAAGCTCAGCTGAGAAACGCTTTTAAAAGGACGTGGAGAAGGGATTTGCTGTAAAGCCATCATAACCAATGCACCGCTGTTGCGCAGAAATTGACAAAGAGGTGTGAGGGTCAGGACTGGAACACCAGAGACGGCACCATATATTTGAGGGAACTTAATTTATGATGAAAGTAGCAACTCCTGTCAGTGGAGAAAGGATACCCTTTTCAATAAATGATGATGTGACAACTGGCTGTGCATTTGAAAAAGAATACATTCCACCCCCCAACACACACTCTCCCTTCCATGCAGCGGCAGCTCCTCTCCCAGCCCCAGAGTCAGGCAGGCTGCTCCCCACTCACAGGCGAGGACAGAGCCCCCAGCCACGCCTGCTGGGGGAGTTGCAACTCAGCTACAATGTATTTGGCTGTGGAGAATCTGGATAAAGGACCCTCCACCCCTTTCTGGGTCCTCATGGGCTGGATCTAAACGTACCCCCTCTCCTTCCCCCGGAGGTCCATCCTCTGCAGTTTTGGAGACTCCTCTGGAAGAATTTGCATTCCTGGCCAGATACAGACCCCAGAGCAAAGAGGGCATTACCCGCTTGAGGTCTCCTTTTGAATCAGCCCCGGTCCCTGAACATATTCCAAGAAGGGACATCCCCCGCCCCCACCCCATCTGTTCGTGGTTCTGTTGATGCTATCATCTGAGAGGGCTGAGCTGAGTCCTTGAAACCAGCTCTCCAAACATAAACAAACAGCCTGTTTAATGAAACAAAGTGCGCACTCTTTGACATTTTCGCGTTGATCTCAGATTCTCAGCCCATCCTCCTCTCCTCCCTGCCCGCCCCAGCCCCCATCCCCACCTCAAGCGTTGTGACTGTTCATCAGGTCTCCCTAAGGATGGATGCCCTTTCCCTCTCCTCCTCTGCCGCCCTCTCCCCCCACCCCAGGGTCACCTCCAGGTCGACTGGAAGGTGTTGGTGAATGTGGCTGCAACCTAGAGAGAGCTGAGCAGCAGGAGCAATGGGCTCCCCTGGGAACAAGGTCTGCTCCCCTCGCTGAAGAGGACCCCCCCAACACACACACCCCCAGCTCTGCAGGTGTTTGTCCTAAGACACAGCCGTCCCTACTGTGGAATCCCAGCTTCCAGAAGAATCTCTGTGTCTCTTCAGAGACTCCTGAGCTCAGTTTTTCCCATGTCTCTCCCACCCCAAGGTTGGGGTCCGGGTGCCCAGCACGGGAACTTCTGAGACCGGTGGGGATAGATGAGACCCCAGAGCCCATCACTGGCTTTAACAGGGGTGGCCCCACAACTCACCGACCACAGCTGCCTGGACCCCAGGCCAAATGGGTGAGGGTCCCGCTGCTCCTCTTTGGGGGAACTGGGCCAGGATGGGGAGAAGCAGACGGAGTTCCCAGGGCAGGAAAGGCACAGGCCCAGGTCTGAGACCCCCAGCTCCCTCGGCTAGTCTGGGGGTTCCTCCTCCTTCCCCAGCCCAGGGCCTCAGGAAGGGCTCTTCTGCCCTCTCGTGGCCAAGTGGCTGCTGCAGGCGTTTCTGCACACCCAGTTATTACCAGTAAACCTCAGCCATCAGACTGGGGTGCAGAAGGAAGCTAGTTCCAGTTATTTGTATCAAGGTTTCTTTTTTCTCCTAACGAAAGACGCGTGAAACCTCTCCCCTGGTAAGGACCACACTCCAGGGGCCTATTAGCAGAGGCAGGAGAGGAGAGGGGAGGGGAGAAGGGGGAGGCACCCCGCCCTGGCGTGACGACCTGGGGGTGGGGGTACCCGGCGTGGAGAGCCCTGAGCCTTTCTCCGGGAGGTGTTCCCGGAAGAAACTGGTGGAAGGGCCGCAGAAGGCTCCTCGCCTCCAGGGGAAGTCACCATGCGGGGCCCGGGGTGTGGAGCAAGGCCGGGCAGTGCCCACGCTCCGCCTCACCGGCCAGCGAGGGCGCAGAGCTGAGGCC
>NW_005370161.1:1584426-1586463 GCF_000412655.1 Myotis brandtii
GGGGACGCGAGCCGGGGTGGCCCGAGGCGGATCGGACCCCGGAGACACCTGGAGGGCTGGCTGTGCTCAGCGTGGAGGGCAGGCTCGGGACCTGTGAGCTGATGCGGGTTCCTGCCCGAGTTTCCTGGAGCCCCAGACTCGGAGGTTCGAACGGGACGGTTCTAGGAAGCGCAGCTTTGTTTATGTGCGCGGGGCCTTCAGTCTCCATCCAGATGCTGATGTTCACGTCTCGGGCCTGAGAAATGAGGGTCCGTGCGGGTCATCTTCGAACCAAGTAGACCTGTGCGGGGTGAGAGGCGCAGAGGTGGCAGATGGGCCAAGCCCTGGGCGACGCACAGTCCGTCTGTAGTAACGGGACTGTGGGAACACAACGTGGAGAAGGGGGATGAGGATGGGGAACTGTTGCCGTAGACGCGCAGGGCCCGGGCCTTCGTAGCAGATGGGGTCGCTTTGGAGAGGGCAGCGGTTCTCAGAGTGTGTCCAGGGACCCCTGGCCATACCATTTCTGTAGTAATACCGGAGTGGGGGAATTTGCCTTTTCACTCTCTTTCTCCCCCCGCCCCCCACTCCAGACCACCTGTGATATCACAACACATTGAATGCAGCAGCAGATGGAAAAATTTACAAACATTGCCACTCTTCTCACCAATTATTTTTGTTTTGAAAAAATATATACTTACTTTTTATTGGAAAAGGTTAATAATATGTATTGGATGTATTACTTTGAAGTGAATTGGATGCATGCTTTTAACGTTCTTGCATTCACTTTTAATGCAGGAATTATTTATAGATTCAACCCACGGCCCTGCCTTGTCCTCTGAAATCCTCCTGGAACAAGTGCTAAGACTTGTGGGTTCCTCTGCAGAACCATGAGGACCACTCGCGTCCAAGGTCAGAACCAGCAGCGAGTCCCCTTCACTTCAGGGGTTGGTGGGCCACGTAGCATGTCCCATGGTATCCCCCCACTGAGCAGCCACAAGGAGGCAGAGGTGCCCAGAGAGGGCCCTGCCTTGTCCTCTGAAATCCTCCTGGAACAAGTGCTAAGACTTGTGGGTTCCTCTGCAGAACCATGAGGACCACTCGCGTCCAAGGTCAGAACCAGCAGCGAGTCCCCTTCACTTCAGGGGTTGGTGGGCCACGTAGCATGTCCCATGGTATCCCCCCACTGAGCAGCCACAAGGAGGCAGAGGTGCCCAGAGAGAAGGAAAGACCTGAGGGAGTGATAAAATGGTGCAGAATCCTGCAGCCCATCCCAGCAGCTCCAGTGTCTGATCCTGACCCCTGGGCACATTTCTTTAATCAGTAACTGGACAGTCCTGAGGTGTAAACTGGGGAGAAAGGTTAATACATGACAGAGGACCAGATGGTGGCTTTTGAAATTGTCTTTATTTCTGATCATTCATTACAACCATCCACCCCAGGATTAACTCCCACACAGGCACCTCGAGCCCAAATCCTGCATCCCTCCCCACGCAAATCAGATTCATGTTTCTGATTGTAGGACACTTTGCCTTTGAGGTCCCATGAACTCCCCAGCCTTTGTCCCTGCAATCCTGTACCCGGGCTGGGTCCGTCCCTTTCCCCATTCACACGGACCATGAACCTGAAACGTGGGTGCCCCCTGCATAATGCACCCCGGTCCGAGGTTTCAGCTTCCAAAGGCCCAGAAAGAAGCCTTTGCTGGGTGCACCCAGTGAGCAGGGTCACTACAGGTCACACCACGGGCTCCATGTCATGAAAATGCTACGTCATAAAACTCACTGCAGTGCTTGGTGGCAAGCAGAATGCTCCTGGGCTGTCCTAACTCCCTCAGTGTCCCTGTCAGCTCAGCCCGGATCAGGGCAAGTCTCTCCTGGTTGACGGTCCCCTGGGTCCCATAACACTCCAGGGGGACAGGGTACAGCTCAAGCTCTAAACTGCACAGCCCGACATCCCCAGTAGGGGGTGTGCAGGAGGCAGCTGATCGATGTTTCTCTCTCATCGATGTTTCTAACTTTCTATCCCTTTCCCTTTCTCTCTGTAAAAAAATCAATAAAA
>NW_005370161.1:1586669-1596532 GCF_000412655.1 Myotis brandtii
TCCCTTTCCCTTCCTCTCTGTAAAAAAATCAATAAAATATATTTTAATAAAAAATAAATAAATAAAATAAACTGCGCAGCCCGGCTGTGTGGCGCAGCAGCTTCTCCACGGTGGCCACGGGGAAGTTGTTCTCAGGGATGGTGACGTCCCTGAGCTGGTGGCAGCGGCTCAGGACAGGCAGGATGGCCTCGACTTGGGAGTCCGCCATCCCACAGTTATCCAGGCCCAGGTCCTCCAGGGTGGGTGCCACTGCCTCCAGCAGAGCTCGGAGGGGCTCGGGACTAAAACCAGCGAGGCTGGCTCCGTACAGACGCAGGGACTTCAGCTGCCTGAGGTTCAGGCTCTGGAACAGGTGTGTCAGGTCTAAAAGTGTCAGCCGCTGGCAATTCGCTATGGAGAGTTTGCCCAAGGGGCTCTGCAGGCACCTGGGGAGAGATGAAGGGGTTAGTGCCTGGGGACGGGGGTGACAGGTAGAGGGGGGCCAGCAGGTGGGAGAAGACCGATTTCTCCAAGCCCAGGGCTGTCCTGACAATCTGGTGAAGGCCAGCACCCTGGAAGCCCAGTCTCCTTTTAGGCTGGGTCAGGTTCACGACATCTCCAGAGCCTCCTTTCCTCAGCTGCCAAGCAGAGCACTGCTCTCTGGAAGGGGACTGGACATAAGGAATCCCTGGGAACCTGCTCAGAGAGCCTCACGGTGTCTAGGTCAAGGCTGGGCATCCCTCAACCTTTCTGTTGGGAGAGAAAACCAAGAATGCTCTCAACACAGGCTTCCTTCTGGCCACTGCTTGGCTCCAGACACCTGATATCTGAGCCACATGAGGCTCATTCATCTGATGCATAAGGAACACACCTGGCACTGATAGGTTTGACTCGGTGGATAAGGCGTTGACCTTTGGATGGAAGTGTCTCAGGTTTGATTACCACTCAAGCACATGCACCTAATTGACAGGCTCAATCCCTGGCCTTGGTTGGGGCATGTGCAGGGGGCAACCAATCCATATGTCACTCTCACATAGATTTTTCTCTTTTCTCCTCCCTCCAACTATCTAAAAATGAAAAGAAAAAAATATATTCAGGTGAGGATTTGTGAGAGAGAGAGAGAGACCAAACCTAAGCAAAATCCTATAACGTCAACTGGGGGACCAGCCTGCAGAGGCGACTTACATCCCTGGATCACCGTCTAAAAATGAAAAGAAAAAAATATCTTCAGGTGAGGATTTGAGAGAGAGGCCAAACCTAAGCAAAATCCTACAACGTCAACTGGGGGACCAGCCTGCAGAGGCGACTTACATCCCTGGATCACCTCAACCACCTCCCACTCTTTGCAATCCTTTCCCTCCCGCTCCCTTAGCTGTGGAATCCTGCCTTTCCTTTCTACTAATGACCTTTCTGGAGCCCAGGACCACCTCTGACAGACGGGGAAGCTGAGACAGGCTCACGTGTGTTCACATGGCCAGTGGGCACAGAGCTTCTGTCTGGAAATACTCCATGCGATGTGGCTTTTCCTCCTCCCTCCCTCTTCCTAAGTCCTGGTCACTTAGACATCTCTCCTTAAGGAAGCATTCACAGACCCAGGCTCACAGGGTCACTCATTGAGCCAGTTCTGCTACCCCTCCTGATAGGCTGATTTCAAAAACATGCTTCCCTAAGGTGCTCACAGGGTAACACCCTCAAAGCACCTACCAAGACCACTCCCTTGACATTCAGGGGCTGCGTCCACTGTTACACAGCTCACCTGAGCACCTGGTCCAGACGGCCTCGGAGGAAGGAGGGAGAATACATGTTGAGGTCCTGGAGGTGCTGCAGCCTGAGCATCTGAGACAGGAATTGGGAAAAGGATCGCTGCTCCTCCTGCTGTTTCCTGTCCCAATCCTCTTCCTCCTCCCACTCCTGCTCCTCTTCCTCCCCTATCTCTTCCTCTTTTTCCTCCTCCTCGGTCAACACGTGGATGTGGGAGAGAGAGAGTCTCTGCAGGTTACTCATCTGACCCAGGTAGAGAGCAAACGTCCCCAGGGTGGGCAGGTCCCAGGTGCAGTTCACTTCCACCTCCTGGATGCAGTCCAGCTGCACCCTATCCAGGACCCTCCTGACCCTCTGGAAGGGCACCTCAGAAATCCTCGGCGCCTTGCAGCACAGGTGTACCAACCCTCCCCTCTGCTGGGCCCACTGGATGATGTCCATGAAAAACTTATCCCGGTCCCTTTCATTGAAGTTAAGGTCTAGGAACACCTCCAAGGGAGCCAAGGGGTGCTCCATGTGGGGGCTGGAGCTGTGCACAGCCACTGGTTCTGTCCATGAGCACTTACAGGTGCTGTGTACACACCACGTTCTCCAATAGTTGGCACCCGTGTTCCTTAAATCCAGCACCCGCAGTTGTCCGCGAGCACTTAAGGCTGCTGTGTACACACCACATTCTCCAATAGTTGGCACCGTGTTCCTTAAATCCAGCACCCGCAGTTTGCGCCTCCTGTGGGAAAAGCAGGACATTAGCTGAGATTCTTCCAGGTCAACAGGGCATTGGCTGAGATGCTTTATGGACTGTGTGTCTCAGTGGTTGAGCATCTACCTATGAACCAGGAGGTCACAGTTCAATCCCCAGACAGGGTACATGCCTGGTTTGCAGGTTCAATGCCCGGTGCATGCGTGTGTGTGTGTGTGGTGTGTATATGTGTGTGTATGTGTGCAGGAGGCAGCTGATCAATGATTCTCATCATTGATTTTTATATCTATCTCTCCCTTCCTCTCTGAAATCAATAAAAAAGTGTTTTTAAAATGATTAGTAGAAGGAGGGCAGGTCAGAATGAGACTGAGCATCTGAGTTGAGGCAACAATCAGACTCCACCCCCACCCTGAGCTTCTACTTTGAATCCCAGGAGCAGCTTCTCCTTTGCCCTCCTCCTCCCTCTGCTTTCCTTTTCTCATCTCCTTCCCTTCCATCCCTCCTGCTCAGCACTCGGAGTACCTTGGGTACCACTGGGAGGAGGCAGGGCAGGTTTTGCAGGTGGCCCTGCCCAGTAGGCAGTCCTCCACTTCCCACAGTGAGCTTTGTAGTGTGCAAGGGCTCCCTGAGCCCCACTGGCACCGTCAGAAACAAGGGTCCACCCTTAGGCCCTCCCCATCCCCTGACCCACCCTGTCTCTGGGATGCCCAGGACCCTACCAGGCACTTGGAGCAGCCTTACCTGGGGCGATCCTCTTGGGCAAGCAGACCGTCAAGCCCCTCCAACACCGCTTTTAAGACCATGACTGGAGGCAGCCTCATCAAGCTCCCCAGAGGGAGGACAGGGAAGGGCCTGACTTGCACCAAAACCTTCAGGGGCTTCCGCATTCTCCTCCGGCAGGCCTGAATGAACAGTGGTTTGAAGAACTCAGCAGGCAGGTACCCCAGAGCTGTGATGGCCGAGGCCTGATCTCTCAGCAGGCTTCTTCCTGCCAGCCTCAGGAGTGTGGGTGGGGTCCGGATGCTCATCTTCAAGGTGCTCAGAAAAAAATCCTGAAGAAACGTCGAGGGAACAAGGCATCCTTGTCAGGCCAAGCATTTGAGCCCCATCAACTCACTCCCCATCCATCAGAGGAATCAACTCGGGGCCAAAGCCACTGCCTGGCACAGGTGAGAGCCTCAGGTTAGTGAGTGCCATTCTGGGCTCGGTGACCGCAGAGCCATAGCTCGCCCCTGCAGGCTCCAGGACAAGCATCTCAGAAGCACCCACATCTTTCCTTCCTGTCTGACTGGGAAGTGGTTCCTCAGAAACATGAAAGCTGACCCCCACCTTTTTGGGGGAAGAGTCCTGATCTAGGGACACAAACTGAATATTTAAAATTTCCAGAAATAAAACCACAGTTAAGATGTTTTCATTAGGAAGTGGGGGTTGGTCAGGGAATCAGCTTGGTGAGACATTTAGAAATAAACCAAAGCACAAATCCAAATGTTTGAAATTCAGGCAAAATTACACTTAGAGGCAAAATCAACGCCTTCAATCTGTCTGAAAATAAATAAATAAATAGGAAAGCTCCTTGTGCCAAGTCAAGTTCTTGGCACCGTGAGTTCAGCAGGATAACTCACCTGCTGTGACCGGGTCGGCTGGGGCTCAGATCTCAGACCTGGTGGAGAACCAGGGCACTGACTGCAGAGCTGGAGAAATCGGAATCTCTCCTCTGGTGCCTGGGGTTTTTATACACCTTCTCAAATGCTACCATCCAACCAGAACCCTCAGTCTCCATCCCTTTATTCTAAAAAGATTATTGCCTCTCTACAGATAAATAGATTGAGAGAAAGTTAGGGAGGGGCAAGGTTGAAGCCACAGATAAATAGATTGAGAGAACGTTAGGGAGGGGCAAGGTTGAAGCCTGGCTCATGGATTCCTTTCACAGACACTGACTGAGTTTGACTGATGGCCCATTGTTTAGAGACACAGAAGGGTGTAATGGGTTCCTGACGTTAGAAAGGAAAGAACACAGCCTGAGAGCGGGGTTGCTGGGGGTGTTTGGCCACATCCTTTCACAGACACTGACTGAGTTTGACTGATGGCCCATAGTTTGGAGACACTGAAGGATGTAATGGGTTCCTGACGTTAGAAAGGAAAGAACACAACCTGAGAGCGGGGTTGCTGGGGGTGTTTGGCCACATCAAAACTATCAGAACATTGCAGTTAAAACAGCCTTGAGAAGACAAGGGGGCCATCCGCTAAGAAAACAAACAATATGTGTCCATGCATCACGTTAGGTTTTATGTCAGGTGACATAGCAGGCCATGAGCTACTCAGGGAGCAAGGCGAAGGCGATTGAGGATGTGGCTGTCCCTCCAGGCCACCAGGTTTCTCTGAGGGAGGTGAGATGAGGAGCACCATGAGAAGCAGGGGTCAGCCATCCTAATGGAACCCTGTGAATGACCCAGGGCCATGAACATGATGGGTGTTTTTTCCTAGAGAGAAGAGAGATGGAAAGACTCTTCTCTGGGTGAATTTAGGATTTAAAAGGAAACAGGCTGGAGTAGAGACAGTGCCATCCTAGAGGGCAAAGGGAGAGATTGCATCTTCTGTCCCTCCCAGGATGAAAAGGGTGGGTCTCCTCTGGGAAAGATGGGATTAGCTCAGCAACTGGGTGGAGAAGATTAAATCTAAGAATGTGAGCAGAGAGAAAGAGGGCAGACCTGTGAGTCAGACATTTTCTTGCCTGAAAGGCACTGAAGGCAGATGCATGGGCTCTTTGGCATCTTGGAGCCAGGGAGTGAAATAAACGTGGGCCAATCACACGGATCCCTGTCACATCATGGCAGCTGCCACCAGGCGACGTTTATCTGAGGATCGAGGTTCTTCCACAGAGAACCCTTCCCAGATAGCAAGTGCCTTCCCTCACTACACCGTGTCTCCATGGCCCCATTCCTGCCCTCATGACACCCCTTCACTTCACCACACCCCTAATGATCTCCGTTATGACCACCAGCCTCCAAAGGCCCCACTTCAGTAAGCCTGTCCCCAATATCACTGTGTTCTGTATTTGTCTGACATCCTCGTGGTCTGCTGGACCAGAGGCTCTTTGAAGCCAAGGAGAACTCATGGCTACTTAGATGTCTGTGGAATGAATGGGTGGTTCTTGGCGGTGTGAGGAAGCCAGATGGGGCCAGCCCACTGCTGCCATGTGGAGCTCTTGGCCTGCACAGCCTTCCTCTAGGCCCCCATCCTTCTCCTGTCGGTCACTCACCCCACAGACACCCTGAGCACCCAGTGTGTGTGCCAGGCTCTGACTCTGGGGAACTCTGAGTCACGTAGAGAAGACAGCGCCACTGAACAGACTCTGGAGTGAGGAGAGAGACTGCTGTGAGTGCTGACGCCTGTAGCTGAGCTCTCCTGGAAACGGACAGCACCAACCCAGGCTGCCTCTACTAGGAATCTTGGAGTTTGTCTGCAGAACAAAATCACCGCCAACCACACACGTGTGGGCCCATGAATCAAATGCACAGTAGACCCAGATGTGTCCAGTGAGTCCTGAGCTGGGCTTCTGCTGGCATTTCCTGGAAGGGAGAGGCAGTTTTGCACAAGGGCTGAGGCAGTTTTGCACAAATCCCAGCTCAGGGACTCAATCCCTGTGTGACCTCGGGCTAGTCACCACCAGTCCTGTTCCTCCTCTATATGCAGGCATGACAGTTAGAACCCACCTCGGGCACCTGTCGTGAACGGTGGTGCTAACAGTGGAGATCTTCCCAGAGAGGCCTGTTCTTGCTCTTAGACAATATTTTTTCTTGCCTTTTTATTTTTATTTTATTTTATTTTATTCTACCTTTTTTTGTTGGTGGTGCTAATCCTCGCTGGAGGATATATTTTCCATTGATATTTCGAGAGAGTGGAAAGGAGGGGAAGGGACAGAGAGAAACATCCATGTGAAAGAGACACATCAATTGCTTGCCTCCCCCAAGCACTCGGACCAGGGCCAGGTATCTTGCCCACAGCCAGTACATGCCCTTGACTGAAATGGAACCCGGAACCTTGAGTCCACTGAGCCAAACCGGCTCCAGCTTGATAATTTGCTAGAATGTGGTAGCAAGTGACAAAAATGAAAGAAAAAAGTTCATAGAATAGTTCTTTTCATTTTCCTGCAAAGCAGAAGAATCAACTGTTATTTGTTGTTTGCTGGTTTTAGTGGCAGAACATGTGAGACGGGCAGCTGGTGGCAGGTCCTGGAGGATGAGAGGCAGGAGCTGCTTCCCCTCTGAGGCTGGGGGAGCTGAGGCAGCTCAGGGCCCTCTGTCAGGAGGGGAGAAGCTGAGCTCTGGGGAGAATATGGGTCTTTAGGCATCAGAATGGGTTGGGGTTGGGGACAGAGTTCCACCTTGGGGCAGGGGTTTTAGGAATGTGAATAAAAAAAAGAAAAGTATGAGGCGGGGGGGCACCATAATAAATCTACGTGTGTCTTAGCAGGTGAGGCTCAGTGGTTGAGTGTCCTCCCATGCACTGGTAGGCTGATGGTTCAATTCCTGGTCAGGGCACAGGCTGGAGTTGGGGGCTTGATCCCCAGTTTAGGGCCTGCAAGAGAGAGCAGACCAATGATTCTCTCTCATCATTGATGTTTCCATCTCTCTCCCTTCCTCTCTCAAATCAATCAAAATATTTATTTTAGAAAAAGAGTCCTGTCTAGATCCCTGCACTGGGCACACCTGTGCCCAACTGCTGTGAGTGTAGATTGCTAATGGCCCCTGGCTCCCACCTCTTGTAAGAATTCACTCCCATGGAAGTGAAGCCCCTTGTCAGGCCTGCCCCAGGCATCCCATAAAACCAGCCACCTGGCCTCCAGGGGCACCCACATTGTGGTTCACTCCACACTTGAGTCTCCTGAGAAGTCAGGGGGAAGGTGGGAAAAAACCCAGGCTTGGCTCCTCCCTCTGTCCTCTCTGTGTCCCTCTGGCTGATCTTCTGAGAGCCCCCTTCACCCCGACCCCATCAATACTCTGTGCCTACATCCCTGTGTCAGATTCTCCTTGGGAAACTGAGCTAAGTCACCTGGACATGCAGGTGCCTAGGAGAGAACCACACTGACCCACACAGGTACAACTGTTCATTATGTTCACAGAAAGGGCTTTGCATTTGGGAGCAGGCAGCCCGTTGATGAACATCTAGGACGTTTTCTCATCACGTGGGGGTGTCGATTGTGGGGAGGCTGTGAGTTGGAGGTGCAGTGGTCTAGGGGTGCTCTTTCTACTTTGTGCTCAATTTTGATGTGAACCTGAAACTGCTCTAAAAAAATAAAATCTAATTTTTTAAAATTGTTTTATTACTAAAAGTATTACAAAGAGTATTACATGTGTCTCCTTTTTTCCCCGTCCTTAACAATCCCCCAGCCTCCCCACCCCCCAGTGTCTTATGTCCATTGGTTATGCTTATATGCATGCATACAAGCCCCAGGCATCCCATAAACCAGCCACCTGGCCTCCAGCAGCACCCACTCTGTGGTTCACTCCACACCTGAGTCTCCTGTGGGGTCAGGGGGAAGCTGGGACCACATCCTGGCTTGGCTCCTCCCCCTGCCCTCTCTGTGTCCCTCTGGCTGTTCTCCTGAGAGCCCCCTCACCCCCACCCCATCAATCCTGTGAGCCTGCATCCCTGTGTCAGGTTCTCCTTGGGAAACCGAGCTAAAACACCTGGACATGGAGGTGCCCAGGAGAGAGCCACACTGACCCACACAGATACAACTGCTCATTATCTTCACAGAAAGGGCTTTGCATTTGGGAGCAGGCAGCCCGATGATGAACATCTAGGACGTTTTGTCACCACGTGGGACTATGTGACCTTTCTCCCAAGTCAGCTCTGCCACGGGGATGCCATCTCAGTGGATCGGGATCGGATATTCCCGAGGACAGTGTTGGGGACGCCAAAGGCCCAGGGAGGTGAAGAAGGGCAGCCAGACAGGGATCACATCGTTTGGGGAGGAGATTTGGCAGTGGAATGAGAACCCTCAAAGGTCCTCAGTCCACTATGGCTCCTTGGAAATTTCCATAGTGTCATTGCTTACATGATACCTGTGTCATAACTCAGGAAAATTCTGGCTTATGAGAGCAGTGGCGGGACCTTGTCACTTCCCTAGAGGTGTTTGGTGAAGGTTAAATCTAATCAGTTCAGAGATTTGTCATTCAAGGGCTGATCCAGAAGCCGACAGCAAATATCATAGTCACGGTGCAGGAACAGGAGCACCATAGGCTGTGTGCTCTAGGCCTGTGAACTTTGCTATTTAATTACCAAGAGAGGCTCATCCCAGGAACACAAGCTTGGGTTAATGGTTGAAAATCAATCAATACAATTAAGCATATCAAGGATTAAAAATGAAAATATCATATGATCATCTCCAAAGATGGGGAAAAGCATTTGACAAAATTCAGTTAGCTATTCAGGATATTTTGAAAACTTTCAGCACAAGGGGATATAAGATAATTTCTCAATATGATAAAGGCCCATCTAAAAAATCCTAGAGCCAAACACAAACCCAAAAACAAAAAGAAAAAAGATCCTAGAGCCAAATTCACACTTAACCAGGAAGGATGGAATGCTTTCTCCTTGGATCAGGCACAAGGCAATGCAAGAAAGAAAAGCTGTACAAATCAGAAAGGAAGAAGGAACTGTCCATATTTACAAACAAACTCGGCATCTCTAGAGAAAAGCTTACAGACTCCACACCCACACCCCCTGAACTGCCTGAATTCAGCAGAGGAACAGCATAAAGATCAATATCTAGCCCTAACTGGTTTGGCTCAGTGGATGGAGGGTCGGCCTGGGGACTGAAAGATCCCACGTTCAATTCTCCTCAAGGGCATGTACCTTGGTTGCAGGCACATCCCCAGAAGGGGGTGTGCAGGAGGCACATTGTTCTGATATTGACATTAATATAAAAAGGTTAAGAATTGCACTATAAAGAGATTAATCTTTACTCATGACATTTTATTTTTACTCGAGTGACAAAATGCCCAATTCTGGAAACAGCCTCGTTATTGTCAACATGTGCCTCGGGTAAGCTTCTCGTGCGTTGGGGTGCATTCAGCAAACGGACGCACTTGATCGCCATGTTTGTTAGGAGAGAGGAGTGGGAGGGTTAGAAGAAAAAGATATACAGTGCAACAGTGCTCAACGAGACATTCAGTGTGCCGGATAATTGATTACAGCACCATATATTTGTCGGTTATACATACTATCTTTGAATTGTTTTGCACCAGGAGTCAGTGCAACAACACTGCAAAAAGTTAATAGGTAAGAAACCTATCAACCTTTTATAAAATACACCATGATTTGTATTTATTTATTTTTGCAGCCTTGTGATGGAGAATCAAAAAAATAAAAAAGCCGGATTGAATGATAAAGGAAGTGGAAGTAGCAGTAGCCAACC
>NW_005370161.1:1600038-1601180 GCF_000412655.1 Myotis brandtii
CCTTGTTTGGGGTTTGGAGGTGCCCAAATGAGGCCCAGCTGTGAAGCAATGCAAGCTGCTGTGGGGCCTTGGGCCTTCTCTTGGAAGTTCTGGGTCTGTCTGGCCCAGCTGCAGTTTGTTAGGTAATTTTCAGATTGCAAAGGGCCAGGGCATTCATATGCAAAAGCCTCTGCTGCAGCTTGGGTGGGGCGGGGACTCAGGGAATCAACAGGGTGGAGCAAGCAGCTATGGCTGATCCTCAGCCCTGCCCTAAGGGGCCCCGGGTCTCAGTGTCCTGGCAATCGCTTCAAGCACCTTTGAGAGAAAGCCGCCCTCGAGTTCTGCCCACTGCCAGACAGTCCAGTTTCTCTTCCTATGAGTCTAGGTCCCCAGAGACTCACCCGGAACTGGAGTTCAGAGCAGTCGGGGGCTTGTGACTCCCTCCCGATTAAAAAAGACAGCTGTGTCCTCAGTCGCCATCCCCTGCCGCGTGGGCCTCCATACCTCTGCCCTTCCGCACCTCCTCTGAGTCTCAGTGTGCTTTTCTATTTCCTTCTAGTTGTAGAATTTCCACTCAGCCAGCTTCCCTGTGGTTCTGGATGATGTCCGTTTTGTCTTTTAGTTGTATTTTTGAATTTGAACCATGACCTCCTAGTTCATAAGTCAACGCTCAACCACTGAGCCACACCAGCTAGGCCATAAATTCTACTTTTAAAAAGCTAGCTATAATATGTCCAGCTCTAAAATTTTATTATTCTAAATAATGTTTTAAAGTTTTCTATATGTACTACTATAATTTTATTTGTTTATTCATTCATCTTTTTATTTAATCCTCACTTGAGGATATTTATCCATTGATTTTTGGGGCTCGTGGAAGGGAGAGGGAGCAACAGAAATACCAATGGCAGAGAGATATATGGATTGGCTGCTTCCTATATACCACCGATCAGCCCTCATGACCAGCCCCAGGAGCCTACAACCCAGGTAGGTGTACTTGACCAAAATAAAACCCAGGCCCCAAGGCAACTGGAATTGCTTCACAGCTGAGCTCCTGCTGGGTAGCCTCAGGCAGAGGCTAAATTAGCACGTCCTTAGAGATCCAGGAGCCAGTGTGCCTGGTGGTCAGAGTGGGACCATCCAGATTGCAGCTTATCGGATCCATA
>NW_005370161.1:1603031-1607508 GCF_000412655.1 Myotis brandtii
TTCTGGGGGGGAAAAGGGTGTGGGGGATGCTGGAAGAGACTGCACAAAAATTGTGCACCTATGAATGAGAACAGGGGGGGCAGTAAGGGAGGAGGGTGGGAGGGGAACCGGGTGGAGGGGAGCTATAGGGGGAAAAAAGAGGAACAACTGTGATAATCGGAACAATAAAGATTTAATTTAAAAAAAAAAGAAAAAAAATAAAGTCCTACAATTGGCTCCTCTCTGAGGGGGCGTGGCTAGGCCCTGGGGGCGTGGTTGGACTCTAGGGCGGTAAGATCCAGCTTAAAACCTGCCTGAGGCTCCCTGGCCCACGCTGTGGTGGCTGTTACCTGTGGAGGCATGGAGGAGCGCGCTTGCCTCTGCGGCCTGGGCTCTTCGCCGGGATGTCGGTGTCGTCAGAAGAGCCAGCGCCCAGCTGAGACAGCAGTGGCCAAGGGCAAGCGGTGTCATCACAAGCGCCAGCGCCCAGGTGAGAAGGCAGCGGCCCACGGCAAGCCGGCCCCGGCAGAAAAGCACGTGGAGGGGGACGCGGCAAACTGCAGCGGGAAGGCCAGGAGGGTTGGGGGGCAGGAAGGGAGGGTAAGAGGACAACCGAAGGACTTGTATGCATGCATATAAGCATAACCAATGGACGTAAGATACTGAGGGGGAGATCTTCGCCTCGCTCCCCGGCACCGACCTGCCCAGCCTGGCCCAGGCCTGCACCAAATTCCACCACATCCTGCACATCGACAGCATCTGGAGACGGCGCTGCCGCGAGGAGTTTGGCGTTCGTGAAAACTTGCAGAACCTGGAGACCATAGGTATGTCTTATCGAGAAGTCTATGCGAAGCTGTTCCCATACAGACACATTTTGGGGTTGTGGCAGCTAGATACTGAGCACTATAGAACCCTAGTGAATGTCGTGGTGGATGGCTTATGCATTACTGGTTGGACATACAGGCCTTCCCTTAACACCCATGTGAGTGGCCCCATACATTTCAAGCCCTCGTTCAGAATTCGCCTGAGGAAGAGGAAATCAGCCAAGGTGGAGTGCATGGAAGGCCTCGGCAGCAGGCCCCACCACCGCCACATGCAGATTCGGAAGGACAGGTTCACGACCCAGTGCAAGAGCACATACCACGGAAGGGATTTACCAAGGCGGCTTAGGGAAGAACGGGGGCGGGTGCTGGAGGACAGACAGCGGTACAACTGGCTGACCTACCGCCGCCTCTACCTCCCGCCGAGCCACCCGGACGACCTCATCAGGCCAGGCCTCTTCCAATACTACTACGATGCCTTCCACCTAAAGATCTCCATGCTCAGCTTCCATGGGAAGTATGCCAGGGTCACCAAGATCACGGGCGTCTCCAAGAAGACGTTAGAGATCCACCTCATGCGCCGCATCCAGCTGCGAGATGGCGAGATCTTCGGCAACTTCACCGAGCTCTCCCGTGTGGTCCAGGAGATTGACGAGCAGGTGATCCGGGAGCAGCAGCAGCAGCAGCAAGAAGACGGGACTGAGGAAAGCGAGGGCCATGGCTGGCAGAGCCCTGCCCAGCCCAGCGCCGGGGAGTCCGGGGCTGCAGCTTCGGAGGAGCAGCCTGTTCCGTTTGTTCTGCCTATGGGCGTGCGCTCAATAGACCACAACTACCCCGAAACCTGCAGGATGTGTTTCTATGGCGTGGACACTGTTACCTTACCTGGCTTCACCGACCCCAGGCGCTTCCCTGGAGTCTTCATCCTGTTCGATGAGAACCACTTCGGGTTCATCTGGCTGGAGTTGAAATATTTCTTCCTGTACAGCAGAGTCCAGAACACCTTCCAGAATGTGGAGGCACCATCCCTGCAGGCTTTCCTGGATATGCTCAAGAACATTCAGTGCATCCCCTAACCCAGGGGTGGGCAAACTTTTTGACTCGAGGGCCACAATGGGTTCTTAAACTGGACCGGAGGGCCGGAACAAAAGCATGGATGGAGTGTTTGTGTGAACTAATATAAATTCAAAGTAAACATCATTTCATAAAAGGGTACGGTCTTTTTTTTTTTAGTTTTATTCATTTCAAACGGGCCGGATCCGGCCCGCGGGCCGTAGTTTTCCTACCTTGGTTGCTGGCAGTTTGGCTCAGTGGGTAGAGCATCGACCTGCGGCCTGAAGGGTCCCAGGTTTGATTCCAGTCAGGGGCATGTACCTTGGTTGCTGGCACATCCCCAGTGGGGGGTGTGCAGGAGGCAGCTGATCGATGTTTCTCTCTCATTGATGTTTCTAACTCTCTATTTCTCTCCCTTCCTCTCTGTAAAAAATCAATAAAAATATATTTACAAACAAACAAATAAAACCCAGGACCCTTCACTCTACAGGCTGACACTTTATCCACTGAGCAAAACGGGCTAGGGCATTATTCTCAATGTATTTAAAGAAGAAACAGTTCCTGGACACTGATCTTTAAAACCAGGTTTAAAGTTTGATTTGAGTCTCCCAACACAGTTAAACATTTGTAAAGTAATATCCACATGCATTTTATAAAAGTAACAAAATTCCGTTATCATTTGAAAAGGCACTTTTATATAAATCACCTAACATTTACATGAATCACCACAAACATTTACATAAATCACCACAAAAATATTTATACTCAAGTAGCATCTACATAATAGCAGGTTTAAAAAATGCTCAATAGTACAGCCCTGCTTGCAACACTAACATGTCATCTGGTCTGAGCAGCCAGTGGCACAGGTATCCTGAGTGTATGGAGCGGCTTCAGGGTCAAGCCTCATGCTTACTTGTGGCAGGGCCACAACAAGTCCCAGCCTGGAGGGCAGAGCTCTCCTACCACAATTCAGCCTGATCTTGTAGCCCTCCCTCATTCCCTCCTAAGTAGCTAATGTGCTGTGGGAGGTGCAGCAAGTGTTGTCAAACAAGAACATTTGTATACATGTTAATCTACTCCTATTTTAATCAGACTATAAAATAAAGCATAAGCTTGCAGGCTGGGTGTATTGTGTCCTCAACCAGGCATGGGAGATCCACTAAGCCCCAGCTGTATTCTCTTGTCTGTCTTTTCTTCAATCCTTCACTGCCCTTCCTCAGGTTTACCCTTGGCCATGCTGGTGAGGCACACCTGAAGTCTGCAAGTTTTTTTTTTCTGAAAAACACCAGGGATGAATCCAATGGCCATGCTGGTGAGGCACACCTGAAGTCTGCAAGTTTTTTTTTTTCTGAAAAACACCAGGGATGAATCCAATCTTTACTCAATAACCCCACTCCTACCCATCACTCCCCACCTCCCAACACCCACCCCTACCCCCGGGCTGACTGCTACAGCTGTTTGGGTGAAGCAGGATCAGGGAGGCTCCATGCAGAAGCTATGTCCCAGTGGGTGGCTTGTGCTCAGCTCTCTTCCCTGACCTCAGGAGTAGAGCATGAGACTGAGGGGGGAAGAATGCTGGGGGCTTCTGCTGGAGGGAAAAAGAAGGAAACACCCATTTATTGAGCTCTTCCTCTAAGCCAGGCCCAGTGCCAAGCCCTCAACATGCACCATCTCCTGGGATCTGACAAGCATCCACTGAGCTGGGTGAGCACCATGATCCTCATTTTGCAGGGGAACTGAGCTTCTTGCCTACGGTCCCCCTACCCCAAAGCACCAGCCCTGAAACCTCAGCTTGGAGTCTTCATTTGGGTGCCCTTTGATTAGGGTCACTGTGAAGGGTTAATTTTATGTGTCAACTTGACAGCACTAAGGGTTGCCCAGGTAGCTGGTAAAACAATACTGGGTGTGAATGGATGGGGCTAGCTTTTGATTCAGTCGATGAGTAAGGAGATCTTACAGTGCTTGGGGGCTCCCTCCAAATTCTGGGGGAACAAGAGGAATAGAAAGAGGAAAGAAGAAAGAATTGTCTTCTTTGGCTGAGATGTCCATCTTACACACACACACTCGCACACGTCTTGGATTTCAGAGAGGAAGAGACAGGGATAATAAAAACATCAGTGATGAGAGAGAATCACTGTTCAGATGCCTCTTGCAACACAGCATGTGCCTTGACAGAGAACAGAACCGTCATCTCCTGGTTCATAGTTGAAGCTCAAGCACTGAGCCTTGCCAGCCAGGTGTGCGATGGCTATATATACCTGCCCGTGAATATTGGAGTTCCTGGTTCTCAGCGCTTCAAACTCCTGGATTTCCCCTGCTGCCCTTTATTCTCAGGCCTTTGGCTTCTGTGTGGGGGTTACTCCATGGGCTCCCTGGTCCTCAGACCTCCAGATTTAGACTGAGTTATACCATTGGCTTTACTGGTTCTCCAATTTGTAAAGCACAGATAATATGAGCCTAGTCCTATAAATGTCTTACATACGTCCAAGTAGACCCTATTGATTAGTCCGGAGAACGCTGCCTAATACAGGGATCTAGCACAGGCAGTACCTCACCCCCGCCCCGTCCCGCGCTGTCCCATTTCCTGCGCTGACCCCCCGCTGTCCCCCGGCCCAAGGCCCGGAACT
>NW_005370161.1:1607839-1616284 GCF_000412655.1 Myotis brandtii
GTGGCCCGAGGCGGATCGGACCCCGGAGACACCTGGAGGGCTGGCTGTGCTCAGCGTGGAGGGCAGGCTCGGGACCTGTGAGCTGATGCGGGTTCCTGCCCGAGTTTCCTGGAGCCCCAGACTCGGAGGTTCGAACGGGACGGTTCTAGGAAGCGCAGCTTTGTTTATGTGCGCGGGGCCTTCAGTCTCCATCCAGATGCTGATGTTCACGTCTCGGGCCTGAGAAATGAGGGTCCGTGCGGGTCATCTTCGAACCAAGTAGACCTGTGCGGGGTGAGAGGCACAGAGGTGGCAGATGGGCCAAGCCCTGGGCGACGCACAGTCCGTCTGTAGTAACGGGACTGTGGGAACACAACGTGGAGAAGGGGGATGAGGATGGGGAACTGTTGCCGTAGACGCGCAGGGCCCGGGCCGGGCCTTCGTAGCAGATGGGGTCGCTTTGGAGGGGGTAGCGGTTCTCAGAGTGTGTCCAGGGACCCCTGGCCATACCATTTCTGTAGTAATACCGGAGTGGGGGTATTTGCCTTTTCACTCTCTTTCTCCCACTGGTTTACCTCGTGTGTGTCTCCCTCCCCCAACCCCGCCCCAGACCACCTGTGATATCATAACACATTGAATGCAGCAGCAGATGGAAAAATTTACAAACATTGCCACTCTTCTCACCAATTATTTTTGTTTTGAAAAAATATATACTTACTTTTTATTGGAAAAGGTTAATAATATGTATTGGATGTATTACTTTGAAGTGAATTGATGCATGCTTTTTAACGTTCTTGCATTCACTTTTAATGCAGGAATTATTTATAGATTCAACCCACATAAACAACAGCCTTCTGGGGTCCGCGGTAATTACCGAGAGTGTAAAAGGGGCCGGAGGCTAAAAAGTTTGAAAACCACGGGAGGACTGATTCTCGGGTTCTGGTCACTGAGGCGGCCGGCTTAGTTGTCAGTCATTGCCAGTTGTTAAGCACATGGTGCTCCGACGTGCGGGCTCTGTAAGTCTTCGGTCAGACAGTCAGATGGAAGTGGGTGGGCCGCTGGCTCCACCTCACAGACTAGAAGCTATTGAACGCATCAGGGTGGGTGATCACCTGTGGCTCTCGGGTGCCTCCCGGTTTTCTGTCCAGAGCCCTCCACACTGAAGTACCGCTGTCCTGCTCCCCCCTGCCAGGTATCTTCTGTATGATGTCAACCCTCCGGAGGGTTTCAACCTCCGCAGGGATGTCTACATTCGCATGGCCTCCCTCCTGAAGATCCTGATGAAGTCTGAGGAGTGGGTGATGGTGCTGCCCCCCTGGGGCCGCCTCTACCACTGGCAGAGCCCCGACATTCACCAGGTCCGGATTCCCTGGTCCGACTTCTTTGATCTTGAAAGTCTCAATAAAAACATCCCGGTCATGGAATACGAGGACTTCATTGCAGGTGAGGCGGTGGTTCTGGTGTGGACGGCAGGCCAGGCCCGCGGGCTGTCTCATTGGGCCTGTGGTTGTACGTAGTAGCCTTTGCTCGGTGGAGGGGCCCTGTGTCCTTCCGTTTCCCACACGACCAGTGACCTTGGTTTTGCCTTAATTTTTCTAGGGAAGTAGGTCTGAAGTGTTATGAGCTCTGTGCCTCCTCGCCTCTGACAGCCTGGGAGCCAGGGAAGTGCAGTTAGAGAGCCGCTGCCACGGAGGCCGGGGCTGTCCTAGCTCCTCTCAGCTCCGTGCGGAAGAGGCCATTTTACCAAAACACCACGTGTGTGTGTGGCGCTGACCTTGCGATGTCCACCGCAGTGCTGGTGAAACTCGTGACGATGCGTCATTTATTTAGTCCTGCTTGAAGATTTTCTTAGAGTGAAGGTATTTAGAGCTTACTGTTGCTTTGTTTACAAGACAAAAACTTAACATATCAGTGACCTGTCTTTTCTGCTTCCCTAGAGAGGCCTAGGAGAGCCAGTCACACTCTTTAAGCCCCTTATACACTAGCATTAATGATGAGTCACGGTCTTTAAGCTGCTGATACTTGTAGCAGTTGCTGGTGGGCGCTGCTCTGTGAGGTTGCTTGATTTCCTACTCTGCAGGGATCTGGACAGCTTAGAATCGGGGCTCACACTGAGGGTGATGGCTTGCACATCTTCATTTTTCAAGTTCTATGAACGCTGCAGGCCTGGAACGACATAGTGTCTTCTCAGAAGAGGCAAACTCTGAGACTGTACAAAGCATTCTTGGAACTCTCCCTCCCCCAGCCCAAGAGGGGAGATGTAGTGGGGTGCTTAGTCCGACTTGACTTAGCCTGGTTCTGAACCCGGGCTGCGGAGCTTCCCAGAGAACCTGCCCTTCGCCTTCCTGCTGGGTGGGGTGTGGGTTTCCTGACAGACAGACACAGGGACGGGTCTGGGCCTTGGCCATTTGAATTGTGCTTAATGACTGGGAACTGCAGGTGTGTGGGGACAGGAGACAGGAGTCCTCCCTGCTGCTGTCCAGGCCCCTTCCCTGGACCTAAAGCCCCCAGGGGGAGGGAGGATGGAGTGCCCTGGGTGAGGCGCTTGGCTTTGCCTCCACCCTATCTGACGAGCTGACACTGCTCAGCTGTTACTCCCCTACAAAAGGAGACAGACTCGGGGGCCCATCCTAGATGGAGTGCCCTGGGTGAGGCGCTTGGCTTTGCCTCTACCCTATCTGAAGAGCTGACACTGCTCAGCTGTTTCCTCCCCTACAAAAGGAGACAGACTCGGGGGCCCATCCTAGGATGGAGTTCTGGGGGTGTGCGGTAGAGCGCCTGGCCACATACCAGCTCTCGGTATCGTATCACGGTCCCTCACTGTGAGAGGAGCCCTGGAGCTCAGCGCCAGGTGGCCCGCCATGCAGATGTCAGTGCCCCAGTGAGACAGCGCGGACAAGACACCGGAATGTCACTTGCTGTGGCTCTCTTGTCACTGGCTCATTCCTTCCATCTTCGAGCAAATCTTTGACCACCACAGATGTGGCGGACACACCTGGGTGTAGGTGGGAGCAGTGGGTGGGGACACAGGCCCCTGCTCTTCTGGAGCCCCTGTGGGGAATGGGGAGCAGAAAATAAAGAATGTAAATGAAGCTGCCTGGGCTGGGTGGCTCAGTGGTTGGAGCATTATCTGTGCACCAAAAGGTTGTGGGTTCAGTTCCTGGTCAGGGTACATACCTAGGTTGTGGATTCGGTCCCCATTCAGGGTGGGGCGGGGCGTGTACGGTTGGCAACTGATTGATGTTTCTCACATTGATTCCCTCCCTCCCCCCGCCCCCTCTCCCTCTTTCTAAAGCGAATAAAAACATATTCTCAAGTGAGGATTTTTAAGAAAGAATATAAATAAGCCCTTGGAACTGGCAGTGTTTGAGGTGGTGAAGGTGCGTGGAGAAAGGAAAGCTGGAAGGGTCCACAGTGTTGGAGGGGCAGGTGGCCAAGGCCCTGAAGGGCATCCGAGGGATGTAGTTTGAATGGCTCACAGGGGTCAAGAGCAAGCCCTGGGCGATGGCTATTCAGAGGCCCCTGGGAGGGAGACGCTGATGACTGGAGGCACAGTGGGAGGCCAGCCCCAGGGGGAGCCCCCGGAGAGGAGAGTGAAGGGGTGAGTGGGGCCTGTGGCCGGCAGGAGGCCAGCCCTACCTCAGGGAGGTGGGGTACAGGGATAAAGAGAAGAGGCTGGAGCAAGCCCAGGTGCTGTAAGAGGCCAGGGTGATGAGGCCTGGACAGCTCCACCACCCCCAGCCCACCCAGCCCTCCAGGGACCCTGTGCCCCGATGCCATTCGTTCTGTCAGAAGCCCCACTTTTGAGGCCGCCTTCAGTCCTTGGAAAGAAGGGGCCCTGAAGTGATAATCCTCTGTCGGTGCTTTGGCGACGATTTACTGTCAGTTCTTGGTCTCTTCCAGAGAACGGTGGGCCCTTCATTGACCAGATTTATGTCCTGCAAAGTTACGCGGAAGGGTGGAAAGAGGGCCCCTGGGAGGAGAAGGTTGACGAGCGGCCCTGCCTCGATCCGCCGCTGTACTCGCAGGACAAGCACGAGTACTACAGGTACGACTGCAAGCCTCTGCCTGTGACGGCTGAGGTCATCCCAGCATCTGGAGCGCACGTGGGGGCCATGTGACCACACTCCCTGCGTGCAGCCAGCCTCCGGGTCCCCTGCCCACAGATGCCTCAGGTCACCTGGATTCCCCACATCGTTTATGGCGTTAGAACCAGGTCCTGGGAGTGGTCTTGTCACCCCAGTCCTAAGTGGCCATCGGAAGACCTCCGCCCCATCAGTCCCCAGGCGGGTGCCCAGGCGGAGTGACAGGGCAGCTCTAGAGGAGTGTCGTAGGCACTGTGACATCAGCGCGGGCACTGAAGCCTGAAGGGTCGCTTCCATCAGGTTTCCTCTGGAGGGCCCTGCTCTCCCGGCCTTACGCCCCGATTCCTGAAAAGAGCTCCAGTGGTCTCACCAAGTCAGAGAAACGCACGGTTTCTGTAGAAATCCTTCCCACAGCATCACTCCCTCTAACAGGGACCTTCACTGAGAGTTCTTGGGCTTATTGAGGCTCAGGTGTGCGTGCACATCCAGGTGGTACTGACTGCCTCTGGGAAACAAACAGCTGAGGGGTCCTGTGGCTCTTCTTTTCCAGGGGATGGTTTTGGGGTTATGAAGAAACAAGGGGGCTAAACGTTTCCTGTCTGTCTGTTCAAGGATCGGCCTCTGTCATTGCACCTATGCTTTTGAAAAACACGCCAGCACGGTAGGTGCCTGCACCGTCCTGGGTCAGTGAACGAGAGTGTGCATGTGCATGTTCACGTGTGACGGTGTGCATGTATGCACATGCATGAGCACACGTGAGGGTGAATACATGTGTGAATGAGCACATACGAATGTGTATGTGGGTGCATGTGCATATGTGTGTGCACATGTGAATGTATATGTGCACTGTGTCCTGTTGGCATTGGAATGCCTCCTGGCTGTGGCCTGTGTGGGGTTGCTGGAAAGTTAAACCTGGCCTCCGCCCCCACACTCACTCCGCAGCGAGGCAGGACGGCCATGGGATCCAGGAGGAGGCTTTGTGTCCCTGGGGAAAGGCCAGGGAAGGGCCCCAGAGCTGGCTCAGCGGCACCCACACCCTGGGCTCTGCGGCGGTGCAGTCTGGTCCCCACGGGGTGCTCCTTGGAGCCACTGCTGCTCACACCGTCTTGCATCGTTAGTCACCGGGGGCTTGGTGACACGGGTGCATTAGCTAGGACAGGCGGGACTCCGTGGACACCTAGAACCGCCCAGAAATGACCCCTCTCAGGAGCATGGTGTTGGAGGGCAGCGGTACGTGCCCGCGTGCACCCTAGTGCCGTCTCCGAATTCGTCCCCGTGCCTCCTGGCCCTGGGCCCACTCGGAGGCTTCCCTGTGGAGCGCGCGTCGGTAAACGTGTTTAAAGTTAAGCTCTCTTTCCTGTTGTTTAAAAACAGGTCCGTGATGTTAGACAGAGCGGAGAACCTCCTCCACGACCACTACGGGGGAAAGGAGTACTGGGATGTGAGTGCTGCCTGCGGGCCTTGCTGCATGTTCTCCGTCGCTTTAAGTCGTTTAGTTTTGAGCATTTAAGACCGTGGTGGTGGTGGTGGGGGGTCCTGGTGGGGGCTGAGCTGGGCACCCTCCTGGGGGCCGATGGGCGGAGCGCACAGCTGCCCTGTCTGCACCCCCAGACGCGGCGGAGCATGGTGTTCGCCAGGCACCTGCGTGCCGTGGGCGACGAGTTCAGGAGTAAATATCTCAATTCCACCAACGAGGCCGACAGGATCCCCGACGAGGAGGACTGGACCAAACTGAAGGTAGTTTCTGTCTCTTTAATTAGAGGAAATGTACCTGGGTCAGTGAATGAGAGTGTGCATGTGCATGTTCACGTGTGACGGTGTGCATGTATGCACATGCATGAGCACACGTGAGGGTGAATACATGTGTGAATGAGCACATACGAATGTGTGTGTGGGTGCATGTGCACTGTGTCCTGGTGGCATTGGAATGCCTCCTGGCCCTGGGCCCACTCTGAGGCTGCCCTGTGGAGTGCGTCGGTAAACGTGTTTAAAGTTAAGCTCTCTTTCCTGTTGTTTAAAAACAGGTCCGTGATGTTAGACAGAGCGGAGAACCTCCTCCACGACCACTACGGGGGAAAGGAGTACTGGGATGTGAGTGCTGCCTGCGGGCCTTGCTGCATGTTCTCCGTCGCTTTAAGTCGTTTAGTTTTGAGCATTTAAGACCGTGGTGGTGGTGGTGGGGGGTCCTGGTGGGGGCTGAGCTGGGCACCCTCCTGGGGGCCGATGGGCGGAGCGCACAGCTGCCCTGTCTGCACCCCCAGACGCGGCGGAGCATGGTGTTCGCCAGGCACCTGCGTGCCGTGGGCGACGAGTTCAGGAGTAAATATCTCAATTCCACCAACGAGGCCGACAGGATCCCCGACGAGGAGGACTGGACCAAACTGAAGGTAGTTTCTGTCTCTTTAATTAGAGGAAATGTAAGTCATCTCTTGAGATGCGTAATGACGAACCCTTAATTTACAGCAGGGGGTGGCAAGATTGTCCCCTTCACTGTGGCCCCCTTAGCGCAGTCCTCGCTCATTACTGTAACGACCACGGGTGCTGGTCGTCAGGACGCTCCCCCTCCCCCCACACGGGCGCGCTTGGTCCTGGTGCAAACCTAGGGAAATTGCTGGGTCAGTTTCTCTTCAGTGAAATGGACGGGAAATGACGCAGGTTCTAGACCAGGGGTCCTCAAACTTTTTAAACAGGGGGCCAGTTCACTGTCCCTCAGACCGTTGGAGGGCTGACTATAGTTTAAAAAAAAACTATGAACAAATTCTTATGCACACTGCACATATCTTATTTTGAAGTAAAAAAACAAAACGGGAACAAATACAATATTTGTATTTGCATGTGGCCCGCGGGCCATAGTTTGAGGACCCCTGTTCTAGACGGTTGCTGTTAGAGTAAAATCAGGTCACAGATATGCAAGCAGACGGTAAAAGATGACCAGTTACGTTCAGTGGTGTCTTTATAATACAAGAGCAATAAAGGAAAAATAGCAAAATTCGTCCAACCGCACAGAAGCACCACGGACGCGTTCGGTCCAGCACCATCCCTTTACACACTCCTTTTCCGAAAGGCTGGGTTTTCCTATAATTTAATTTTAAGAAATGTTATGTTGCTTTTTCACATTGACATAGTTTTTAAGTATAATGAAGTTCTTTGACCTTTCACTGTGGTTTTTAAGAGCGAACTATTTCATAAGCAGGAACATAGTTTCACCTGCTTATTCTCTTACGACACATGTGGCTATTTTAGAATGGAATGGCATAGGTATGTGGGTAGTCTTTACTGGAAAAATACAGTGTTAAGTGGAAGGCTTTTTTTAAAGTTTTAAAAATGTTTTTATTGATTTGAGAGAGAGAGGAAGGGAGAAGGATAGAGAAATAGAAACATCGATCTGCTGCCGGCTGCCTCCTGCCTCCTGCACACCCCCTACTGGGGATCAAGCCCACAACCAGGGCATGTGCCCTGACTGGGAATCAACTGGTGACCTCTTGGTTCACGGGCCAACACTCAACCGCTGAGCCACACCAGCTGGGCGGGAGGTTTACATTTTCAATTAATGTGTATGTTTCATTTACCTGTTTTCTTGCACTGAGATCAGAGGGTACGGTAATTAGTCACTCCAGGGCCTTAGGAAACATCCTGTCCGCCTGAGGGTCCCTCAGACAGACACACGGTGCAGGACGCTGAGTGTGGAGCACTGTCCCCTCCGCCTCCCCTGAGTGGCAGCGCCTGGACGCCGCCCCAGCTCCCAGGCCCGCCCAGCATGTCCCGCCTCTGCAGGTGGAGCTGGGCTCCTCGCTGGGGGGCCCCTACCTCGCCGTGCACCTGCGGAGGAAGGATTTCATCTGGGGCCACCGGGAGGATGTGCCCAGCCTGGAAGGAGCCGTGAAGAAGATACGCAGCCTCATGAAGACCCATGGGCTGGACAAAGTGTTCGTGGCCACAGACGCTGTGAGGAAGGGTAGGCAGCCCTGGCTCTGTCGTCCTCACCCCCGTTGTGTCTGGGCAGACCCACATGCATGCTGACCCTCGGCTGTGCTGCTGGGAGGGCGACCCGAGTTTTGTGGTTTTGTCCTCTCCGCCCTCTGCGAGCTCCTGGAGCATCAGCGTGTCACAGAGCGTGCGTGTAATCCTGGTAGGCAGACACCAATGGCAGCTCAGATCCCCATTCAACAGCCGCGCCTTTCAATTTGCAGAATATGAGGAGCTGAAGAGACTGTTACCCGAGATGGTGAGGTTTGAGCCCACGTGGGAGGAGCTGGAGCTCTACAAAGACGGAGGCGTGGCCATCATCGACCAGTGGGTCTGCGCACATGCCAGGTGCGTGAGTGACCAGGTTCATGAGTCTCCACAGTCACAAGAGAGAGTTCTGTGTGCCGTGGGCCCC
>NW_005370161.1:1618072-1622399 GCF_000412655.1 Myotis brandtii
TCAGGTACTCGTCTCATTCCCGTGGCCCGTGCTGTGCTGTCGTGATTGCTTCCCCTGCCCCCTCTCTAGCTGCAGGAGGGTGAGTGTGGGGCAGCTTCATTCCCAGACCTGCCCCGCCTGACGGCCAGGAGCAGCCCCGGCCTGGGACTGTCCTGGGGGAGGCAGCCGCGAAGGGTGGGTCCTGGGCCTCCTTGTGGACTCCTCTGAGGACCCTGTGCCCGCTGGCACTGGGGGAAGGCCAGAAAGAACTTCTGGAGTAAAATGGCAAGTAGCAGTGGAGCAGCTTATTTCCTTCTGCGCCAGGATTCTCGGACTCCTGGGTGGAGGCCGTGTTTGGTTCTGATGAGTCAGCATGTGCATCTGCCCTCGTGTGTGCTGGGCGCTCCCCCGGGTGAGGGCCCTTTTCCTCCGCTGAGCCGGGGGGTGGGGAGCAGGCTCAGCCCCAGTGGCGGGGATGGCGGTGGGCTGGGGCTGAGAGACAGCCTGCAGCTCGGCCGCCACCCCGGGTTCTGAGTGAGGGCCTGCCAGCTCTGTCCCCTCCGCCCCCAGAGTCTGTGGAGATTGTAGGTGAGGGCTACGAGGCCGGCCTCCCATAGACCCACACCTGGCCGACGTTGGCAGGGCAGACCTCTGGTGCAATTGTGCCCAGGCTGTCATCCTGGGGGCTGGCGGCTGTAGGCGATTGCTTCCCACCGCCCTGGCCATGGGGACAGCCTCAGGGGCCCGGGGCCTCAGGCCGGGCCAGTGTCTGGGGGGGTTGTGCTTGCGACTGGTGAGTTCCGTGCACGACTCTGGTGACCCCTCTGTTGCTTTGCAGGTTCTTCATCGGCACCTCTGTCTCCACGTTCTCTTTTCGGATTCACGAGGAAAGGGAGATCCTGGGGTTGGACCCCAAGACTACATACAACCGGTTCTGTGGGGACTTGGAGAGAGCGTGCGAGCAGCCCACGCACTGGAAGGTTGTGTACTGAGCTGGCACTCGGAGGCCCGTGCCCTGCACCCATTGTACCCGCGGTGGACTTGGGGCTTCCCCTAATGTCACATGTCACTGTGGTGTTGCTCCTGCCCTTGGCTGGTGGCTAGACAGGCAAACGTCATGTCTCGGAGTCTCAGGCCCGAGGAGGCCACACACGCATGCACAGCCCATGGCCACATGAGCACAGCGGGAGCTGTGCTGCGCGTGGAGCTCTCCCTGTTCCTGTGTCTTCTAGCTTTCGCTGCCCATGCAAAGGCACTGCCACTGGGGGCTCTGGTGGTCTTTTCTGTCAGGATCTGAAGCCGTGTGTCAGCCACAGCAGGGCTCGCGGCATGCTTTCCTCGGCCGTCCTTGGTGGGCTTCTCCAGGGAGTCGGCAGGCGTGTGTGAGCAGCTCCCGTCTTGGGGGCCGCAGAGCTGGCCAGGCCCTGGGGCTCGGTGTGATTTGAGTCTGTGGGTCAGTCATTGTAACTCACTGTTGCCCCCAAAGCACAGTATAGTTCTGCCCTGAGCTGGAGGGAGTGAACGGCTGCCTGCAGGGCGGGTGGGAGGGGCCTGTGACCTCGCTCTCCCCTGTCCGGCCGGGAAGTTGCACGCAGGTCTTGAGCGACTTGGCCTGTGCAAGCGGAGAGAAACGTCCTCCCCCCACGCCCAGCTGCTGCCTCTGCACCTGTGGTTGTCACTCAACACCCGACCTGTGTGGGGAGGGGCCTAGCAGGCCAGCTGTCCTCGGCTGTCCTCCTCCAGGGGCCCTTTCTGAGGCCTCGGAACTGCTACCCGGGGCTGGGGGTGGAGGGATGCCCCCGGGCAGGTGTGTCGGCTGTGGAACACTGCCAGGGGGCCCGCCCTGTCCCCTCTGTAACTGGGAACCCTGACCTCAGGGACACCTGGGTGAACGGCCGTGGGCACGAGCGTGGGCACAGGGCCCTTCTGCTGAGCCGGCAGCCAGGACATGGGGTCGAGGCCACGGCCTCCATTCTCCGGCTCCTTCCCAGGCTTCGGAAATCTGTGAACACGCAGGGCCCATGGTGTCAGCTGTGCAGGCTGAAGTGACGATATATTTATTCTATTCCATTTGTACATTCACACGTTACTAATAAAATAAATGTTCTAGAAAGCAGAATCCTAGAAATGGCGCCTTTTCTACGCTGGAGCATCCTTTAGGCTGGGAGCTGTACGAAGCAGTGTGGGCTGTGGTCACCCCTTTTTAAGGGAAAATAGTGCTTTGTCGTCGTGGGTGTGCGGTCACCGTGCGGTGCTGCGGGAGGGCATGTGCCAGCGGAGTGTGCAGAGGGCGCCTGCCTCCTGCCCATGGTGCCACCTGCTGCCCAGCTCGTGAGAGAAAACTCCACTGTTGGAGCGACTGAGAACGCCAGCCTCAAGTCTTCGGAGGCAGCAGCGTCGTCCTGGGTCTGCATCCTGGTGGAAAGAGCAGCGAGAAATCCCACCTTAGAGGGCGGGAGACACGTGGGGAAAATGGCGGGAGGGGAGCTCAGGGCCCAGGGCAGAGTTCCCCGAGGACCTGGGACATGCCTCCCTCCATGGCCCAGCACACTGGCCGTGGTTACCCACCTGGCATCAAGTCCCGGGACCAGCGGGCAGCTTCGCTGGTGTGAGAGGTGGCACGCCGTGGCCCTGGCCAAGCCCAGGAGGGGCAGTCGGTGCTGCTGGACGGGGCCATCAGGGCGCGCAGGCACTGCTCCCCGGGGCGAGACTGCTTGGGTGACTTTACCTGGGACGTGGCACCTTATGGCATCGGCCTGCCCGGTTCTGAAAGCCCGGCCGCCTCCAGGGCCTGTCCCAGCAGGCCATCTTCCCTGGAGGGGAGGGGAGGAAGCGGTCCTTTGTGAATAGCGACAGTGTTTGCTTCCTGTGGCTGCAGCCCGTGCCAGGCGGTCTGGCTGCGAGGCCCTGCTCTTGGGAAGTGTTTGGAGTGTGTGTGTGTGTGGAGGGGTGTCCTCTATGCAGGGCCACCAGAGGATGGGCTGTTGGGGGACAAACCTTACTGTCTTGACCTTGAGCCAGAGGGACTTCCAAGGAGTCCCATGCTGGGATCCACGGGGTCATGGTGGGCTCTCCCAGGCGAGGCCGCTGGGCCCTGGGCTGCGTGAAGCTTCTGATGGACAGGCCTGGGGACACGGGCCCCGCCCACTATCTCTCACCTGGGACACGGGCCCAGCCCCCCTCTCTCTCACCCGGGACACAGGCCCAGCCCCCCTCTCTCTCACCCGGGACACGGGCCCAGCCCCGCTCTCTCTCACCTGGGGACACGGGCCCAGCCCCGCTCTCTCTCACCCGGGACACGGGCCTGGCCCTGCTCTTGCTCACCTGGGCCTTACTGTCACACCAGTAGATTTGCCCGAGGTGGGTGGGACTCCTGTTGTGACCACAGTGCCCTCTGGGCTCGCTGGGGCTTCAGGCCCTGAGTAGAGCTGTCATTTCAGATGGGAGCCTCGGCCCAGAGGGAGGGCTGATTAGGGCTGCACAGCCCCTCCGAGTGGGTTGCCCTGTCAGTGTCAGCCCCTTTCTCTTCCTCCAAACAAGGGAGCCCCCAGGAGCCCCTCACTGCCATGCAGACAGACGGCCTTGGGCCTGGCCAGCAGCGCCGTGTCACTTGCTCATACTGCGCCTTGTCCTCTGTCCTGGGCGGGGAGGTGGGGACCACAGCCAGATCCGAACCCGGGCTCCGCAGCCTGAGGGTGACCGAGGCCACTCAAGGAGCGGAGTTTGGGCCACACGTGGAGGCGCATGGGAGAAACCACAAAGTGGGCAGAGGAGGGCCCCCACCCTAAAGGAGGGGACAGAGGGTCCCCGGAGAGGGCTGCGCAGCGCCCGGCAGTTGGCAGACGGCCTGCGGATTCAGTAACCCGGTTTCCTGGCCCCGGGGGTGCGCGGCCTCGTCACAGCGCACTGCTGGCTCCCAGGCCATCTGTTCCCGCGGCTGCCTCATCGCTCCTCGCGGCCACATTAGCTGACTAATGAAGGCTGATGCTGCAAGAAATGGCCCGTGGCACATTAAATCTCTCATTTCGATGAAGAGGCCTTTTTAGGACAAACCAGGGCCGCTTCATGTCCCTCACGGCTGGGCCCTGGGCAGCCACGGCCGCCTTCGTGCCCAGGGGACAAGTACGCGACCACCGCAGTGCCATCAGCACTGTGCCCTGCGCGGCCTGAGAACCCGACAGCCTCGGCCCATCGCTGGGAGGAGGCGATGAGCCCTCATTCGTCCAGCAGCCAGTAGAGCAGGCACCCGGTCACCTCGCTGACAGGCTGGACCAGGGTCCGGGGCTCGAGCCCCCCCCCCCCCCCCCCCCCCCCCCCCCCCCCCCCCCCCCGCCCCCCCAACCCACAG
>NW_005370161.1:1622454-1625534 GCF_000412655.1 Myotis brandtii
CCCTCCTGGCCCTCAGCTTCAGGGACCAACAAGCACAGGAGCGAGGCAGCGTCAGCGACATGACGCGAAGTCAGAGAAGGACCAGGAAGCCTCCTGAGCAATGGTTTGTAGAACGAGTGATGTTTTGCTGCCAGGACAAGAGGGGACTGGAAGGGCATCCCAGTGAGGAGGTGGCCGTTTGTGGGGGACGGGCCGTGCCCAGAGAGGAGGGTGGCCCTGGAGAGGACGGCCAGGCCGTTGGTGGTCGACTGTGAGCATGGGGGCTGGGCTGGAAGGCCAGACGTGGGGGGAGCCATCTGAGCCAGCTGCCCACACCTGAGGTGCCCACTGAGCAGTCCTGGGGACCCTGGGACACAGGCTGAGTCCAGAGAGGTTAAGGGGAACCCCAGAGGCCCCACCGCAGAGAAGTGTGAGTCCCGGAGGCCGCAGGAGCCTGGCAGCTCTGGTTCCCGCAGGCCAAGCCCTGGCTTTCCCGTGGCAGCCTGTCCTGCGTGGGAGCCCCCGCCTTGGTCTCAGGCCCCTCTGTTGACTGAGCAGGCCCAGCATGGGGGTGGCAGGTATCAGAAGAGGGGCTCCCCCGGGTCCCTGCACTGAGGGTGGAACCTGGTGCTTTAAGCAGCCCAGGGTCTGTAGGTTGGAAGTCCTTGTCGATGTCCCTGTGGCTCTCCCATCCTCCAGGCCAACGAGGACTCATGGGCCCCCATACGTGGCCTCTCCACTTCCCCTCCTGCCTCTGGGTTCAGGGACCCGCGTGATTCCACGGGGCCCACCACGAGACCCCGGGTCAGGACAGCCTCCTATTTGAGGTCAGGTGCTTGGTGACCTAATGACCCCCACTCTGTCCCTTTTGCCGTGTAGGTAACACATTCACAGGCACCTCCCCCTGGGGCACCGATCTCGGCCGGGATGCTGCTGGCCACACCTGGGAACAGAGTTGACGGGGTCCCTGTCGGTCCCCAGAGGGACAGAGCTGGCCCGTTGCCCAGCATCAGGTTCTCACCCAGAAGGGAGGTCATGGGCCTTCGCCTACAGGGGCAGTGACACCAGGTGGGGTTTGGGCCCTAAATACGTAGGAAAGCATTTCCAAGCACAGGTCCCTCCTTCTGTGATCAACGTCTCTCTCCTCAGAGGCACCTGCTCTCGGCACCCCCAGGTGCCGGGCACTGCTGTGAGCGCTGCCCTCCTGCCCTCTCGTCTCCGTCTCTGCTCCGGAGCCCGTGCACCACAGGAAATGGCTCCGACGCCTGCCTGCCGGTGACCATGGGTGGTTTCCTGGTGTCCCTCCCAGCTCCCCGAGGAAGAGACTAGTGCTGGACGCACTGGACTGGGCTCAGGGAACCCCACCCTCGCCCCGACGGGACCCCCGCTCCTGCCAGCTGCACACTGGGGCTGCGGGAGTCTCTAAGCCTGGATTCCAAGCCTCCGGGTTGTCATGGCGATGAGAATGCATGAAAGCACTGCCTGGGGTGCCAGGAGCTTACAAAAGAGCTCAGTGAACGCTAGCACGCGGGTGCTATTACCACAAATAATAAATCGTCTGAAATTACGCCTTTAACAAGTCAGTGCTGGTAAAAAGAAAAGTCACGGTAATTAGTGAGCAAGGTCACAGACACAATAGGTGATGTTTGTCCCGCTCAACCGCACACAGATCCGCTTCTGTCTTTGATAAGATCCGCAGCTCGTCTGTAGGGCGGGAGCGTTTACAAACGTCTGGATGGCCTAAGAGTCATGATTCTTTTTTTAAAAAAATATATATGTTTATTGATTTCAGAGAGGAAGGGAGAGGGAGAGATAGAAACATCAATGATGAGTGAGAATCACTGATCGGCTGCCTCCTGCACTCCCCACACTGGGGACGGAGCCCGAAACCCAGGCATGTGCCCTGACCGGAAATCGAACTGTGACCTCCTGGTTCATAGGTCGCCGCTCAACCCCTGAGCCACGCCGGCTGGGCTGTCATGATTCTTTTTGGACCAACTTGAACACAACCCGGTGGTGGCAAATAGCACTTAGGATTATCATTATTATTGTCAGTTTTGCTAATAGGCAGCGAGTGTCATGCAGATGTGGGTGCGTGGATCCCGAGGCCCTGCTGGCAGAGGCTTGCTCAGGAAAGCATCTTGCTGGAGGTGAAGCTTAGACACGTCTGTCCGTGGCAGCGAGATTACCTAAAAGGGGCGGTCTGGCGGCCCGTGTGAGAAGGGAGAGTGTGTGGCGAGTTCGGTAACTTACCGTACTTCCCTCACACAGGCAAGTGGGCAACCTGGAAAACGCAATGAAATGATGAGGATCCAGACAAGCGTTTGGTTTGAAGTAAAGTGAAAAGGGAACATGTCAGGGTAGTGTGAACCGTCTATACCAGTGATGGCGAACCTTTTGAGCTCGGCGTGTCAGCATTTTGAAAAACCCTAACTTAACTCTGGTGCCGTGTCACAGATAGAAATTTTTTGATATTTGGAACCATAGTAAAACAAAGACTTATATTTTTGATATTTATTTTATATATTTAAATGCCATTTGACAAAAATCAACCAAAAAAATGAGTTCGCGTGTCACCTCTGACACGCGTGTCATAGGTTCACCATCACTGGTCTATACAACGTGCGTCGGTGTGTGTGGCACAGGCCCAAACTCGAAGGCGGTGCCTTGGGGGCTCGGGGGTGGGTGGAAATGAGCTGTTTTTAGCTTGTCTTCAGTATTTCTGGTTTCAAGAAACATAAATAATGCTTTCCCATGATTCCATTGTCATTTATGGTGATGCATCCGGGAGAGAATCCTCAGCACAGAGCGGCTGGACCTCCCACAGAACTGAAAGCCTCAGGCAGTCAGAGGCAGGAGGACTCCCCAGGACCCTGGCCCTGACCCCTGCCACCCCTCAGGTCCCCCCGTAGAGATCTGTGGGGCACAGGCTCGCAGAGTTGGCCTGGAAATAGCAGGAAGGAGAAACGCTGCCACCTGCAGCGTCCCACAATTAACTGGGGCCCCAGAGAGAAATTACTGGGCTGCCGCCATCCTGGCCGCCCGCCCCATTACCCCCACCATTAGGACTCACTGCACCTGCAAAGTCCCTTAAATAACAG
>NW_005370161.1:1625566-1647334 GCF_000412655.1 Myotis brandtii
TCGAGGTCCCCTGAGCGCTGCAACGCATTTTCTCAGCTCACTTCCCCAAAGCTCCTGCGCGGTGCCAGTCCCTCTCCTGCTTTGTGCTATTATGAAGCATAGACTTACAGAGACGTTACAAACCCAAACCGATGGGCATGGTTACAATTTCATTTTAGATACTGTTACGTCTTTAAAGAAACGGTTTTAAGAAAATAGCTGGTGAACTCGGCTTCCATGCAGTGGGCACCTCCTGTGTCGCCCGCTCTGCCCTCTGCCCTCTGCCCTGGATGTCTGTCACCGTCCCAGGGGCCTGCAGCTGGGTGGGTCTGGGAACCTCTGAAATGGCATCGTGTCCTCAGGACAACCATCCCTGCTTGCAGGGTGCGGGAGGTCTCCTGGCCCCGCGAGGGGTGGGTGAGGAGAGACAGTGATGGGCAGGGAAATGGGATGCTGGCGGCTGTAGCCACACCCCCAGGCTGCTCCAGACACGTGACTGATTTAAGAGCAAATTGCCCGCAGTATTTTGAGCTTTGGGGCACAAAGCATTTCTGCTGTCCTTCCAACACAGGCCGGTCTAGTCGCTTAGCCTAGTCCAGTGGTCGGCAAACCGCGGCTCGCGAGCCACATGCGGCTCCTTGGCCCCTTGAGTGTGGCTCTTCCACAAAATACCACGAGCAGGCGCGCACGTACAGTGCGATGGAAACTTCGTGGCCCATGCGCAGAAGTCGGTTTTCGGCCTGGGTGAGTCTATTTTGAAGAAGTGGCGTTAGAAGAAGTGGGGGGTGTAGGTCGGTCGGGTGATGGGAGACACGGTGCAGGCGGGGGAGGTACATTGTTTTGAGGTACCTTCCTGAGGTCGACCTCTTCCAACTCTCCCATCCACACTTGTCTATCTGAAACAAGTATACAAGACGAGTATGGATGGGAGAGTTGGAAGGGGTCGACCTCAGCGAATACCTCAATCAGATTGAGGACGTTTTTAGCAAAGGCCAGCTTAGGAGTACCCTAATTAAGTTAATAACAATGCACCTACCTATATAGTTTAAGTTTAAAAAATTTGGCTCCCAAAAGGAATTTCAGTCGTTGCACTGTTGATATTTGGCTGCTGACTAATGAGTTTGCCGGCCAGTGGCCTAGTCGCTTAGCGGTGCCGGCAGCAGAGACCCACCCACCACCCAGTTTCCCTCAGTTTCGTTGTGGGGAGAGGGGGCGGTGGAGGCGATGAAGCAGAGTAACACTCACCTCGGGTAAAAACTGCTGTTTAAACTTTAACCCTGCTGTTCTGGCTTCTGTACACACCTGCTTGCTTAAACAATAGGGTAGTTCCCTCAGTTTCCAGATTGAGACCTGGAAACTCACATAAGTCACCCCATTATGCTGCCAGCCCACATCGCGAAGGCTAGTCTCCTGTGTCTGAGGGCCAGAACCACAAAATTGTTTTCCTTAACTCAGTGGCTCTGGGAATACTTTCCGATGACTCAGTGGCTCCAGGAACTGAAACTATAGATAACCTTTAGAGATTATTAACTTTGCTCAATTTTGCTTCTGTAAAACTGCTTTCGCAAGATAATTCCACATTCCAATGTCTGGCAGGATGTGGTTTTTGCCTTTATAAGCTCTTGAGGTGTCCTTGTGTGATTCACGGGGTACACTACAACAGTGAGGGACAGTAATGCATTTTGAAATGCAGCCTCATCCCTTTCATTGTCTCGGTCCAGGGCACCCGCTTTGTCGCCAGGACTCGGCTTTGTACACGCGGTGTCTCCAGTTTGCACACGGCAGGTAATCCTGAGAGCTTACCTCCCCTCGCTGCCCCCGGCACAGGTGGTGGGAGCCGATAGGCCAGCACACGCCCACCGGCCGCCGAGCACAGATGGCGCGGGAGTGGCAGTGACAATCTTCAATCCACAGCAGGCCTTTCTGATGAGAATAGTTAAGGAGTGTCTCTACCTCTCCCTTTAGTGACCGAGCGTGAGTCTGTGAGGGAAGCTCTGGAATAAACGAAGGCTCGGCGAGAATGGGCTTTTATGAAAAATAAACAGAGCGCCACGCACCCCCACCTCCCCGGTCACCGTAAGCCGATTAGTTCCAGGCAAAGCAGAAACACAAACACGGGTGTGAAGGTCGCCCTTATCTGAGTTTGCTTACAGCCTGTTCTGTGCAACTGCTCAGATCATTTGCGGAGAAGAAACAGGTTTGTTCTCCCCAAAATGAGGCCATGGGGAGCGGACTCGGGACCCACAGGACGCCCCACCCACCCTGACTGGGGCAGCCCAGGGAGGGTCCAGGGCTGGCGACATCCAGTGGCCTGTTGGTGCCCCAAGGGCCTGCATGGGCTTGAGACAGGGGCCCGGGGCCATGGGCTTGGTGGAAAGGCCACACAGGACACTCGAGTTGGGGTGACGACGGACTCTCTGCAGACAGAGCCTGAGCAAAGGCCCTGGGGCACCGGGGGAGGCTCAGTGCTGCGTGGGGGAGGGGCTCACAGGGCTGTTTGGGTTTTGCTGTTAGTCTCTGAGAGATTTCTGAATCTCTATTGACTCATACACTTTTATAGCTTATGATGCAATCTTTTGATTATAGGTTTTTACAGTGATTGCTGGCCTATTGTGAATATTAAAGATTTAAAATAAAACTCTCATTCCTTCTTTGCATGTATGCACTTGTGACTCTGTGGACCTCGGCTCCAGCGTCCCCATGCACCCGGGCCCCATGTCCCCCTTCGCCACCATGAACCCCATAACCCCCTCCCCCCACCCCAAGCCCAGTGCCCTTGCACCCAACATGCCCTTCGAGTCTTCCAGACCCTTTCTCGCCCCCCACCCCCACCCCCAAAGCACAGCAAACCCAGAACGAGCCTCCTCTTCAGACTCTGCCGTGTTGGGTCACCTGGCACCTGAGTGGCAGACTCAGCCGACACATAGAGGCCCACTTCCATGGAAGACCCTCTAAGGAAGTGAATGCAATTGAAAGGCCTGCTTGAGTCCCTTATTTTTTTTAATTGGAAAATTTACACTTTACAGCATCATAATTTTTTTCCTGTGTGCATATACCTGCTTTTGTGTTAAAAAAAAAATCCCATGAGCACTTAGCATACCATAAAAATGGTGTTGTAAAGGTCTATGCTCAAACTTTTAAAATTCCTTATGAAAAGTTTTAAAGACATACAAGTGGAGAGGACAGTGCCATGCACCCCCATGTACCTGCTCCAGCGATTCTCTACAGTTGGCCAAGATCGTCACATCTAGACCTTCTCTCCTCCATTTATCAGGGTTTTGTTTTTTGCTTTAGGGAAGTCCCAGAGACGTCATTTCATCCGCACGGCTCCGGTGCGCATGTCTAACAGAGCCTGGGGGCGGGGGGGGGGCACAGTCACTGGGCACCCTCATGGCCAGATGGCAGCATGTCTGCTGCCATATCGGAATATTTGGGTTGTGCTTTCGTTTCCTTTATCTTTCTCCCCTGCGTTCATCTGGCCTTCTGACTGTAAATTATTCTTTCAGCTCACTGATTGTGCTGTTTCAAATTCTGCTTGGTTCTCTTGTTTTATTCTTTTAGAATGTGAGGTTCATTTTAAATTCTTAGGCTACCTGTTCTAAAATATCAGAATATATTCTGATGCATCCTCTAATTCAAAATGACCATTTTTTTCATTTAAAAAATGTTTTTATTGATTTCAGAGAGGAATAGAGGAGGGAGGGATAGATATCAATCATTGATCTGCTGCCTCCTGCATGCCCCCTACTGGGGATCAAGCCCGCAACCCAGGCATGTGCCCTGACTGAGAATCGAACCGTGACCTCCTGGTTCATAGGTTAACACTCAACCACTGAGTCACACCAGCCAGCCCAATATTATCATGTTTATATTCAAATAGTTGTTGTCTCCAAATGTCTTGTTTCTTCTTATGAGGTCATGTCCCTGGGGTTTTGGCTCCTTGCTCAGGTGGTGTGTAGGGGAAGGTGAGACCTCAGTGCCCAGGAAGCCGCCGAGGGGGGGGAGGGATGGCTGAGTCACTCCTTGTCCTTCATGTCCAGCATCACTTCTGCCACTGCAGGAGGAGACCCGGCCACCTGTCCTGGGGGCCGGATCGGGCAGGGGAAGCAATGGCCAGAGGTTGACTGGCCCCGGACGTGGCCCTGCACCCACACAGGGCCTGGGCGCGCCCCGAGTTTGCTCTGGAGGACACTGCACCCAGGGGGTGCTGACACCTGCTGAGCCCCCACCCCCACCTGTGCATACATCTGAGTGCATAAGAGGTTGTCGGTGTTAGGGATAGGAAGATGCAGCACACACTTTATAAATAATAAAACACACCACACGCTGTGGTGAATCCCAGGGCCCCTGCGTCGCCCGGAGGCTGTGGTTCTGCAGGTGCTGGCTCCACAGCAGCACAGGGCGGAGTCTGAGCGACCGTGCGGCCCTCACATGGGCACACATTTCACCAGTCAGGTGCCGGGGAAGCCACAGGGCACACGCGGAGCCGTCCTCGGTCCTTGGTGGCTCTTCTGCTTATATGATAGTTTGCAAAAACGTCACCAAGTTTTTGGGCCATTCATTCCCTATGTCACCAGGGCATTTTAAATGTAATCTGTTCTCTGCACCACCTTCTTACGTCACAGTCAGGCCCTGAGTGGGTGTCTGGGGGGCCGAGGACTGGTTCCCAGATGCTGATGTGAGATGCGGATCGGAGGGGCGCCCAGCATCGTGTGGCCGTGCACGGTGAGGGCGCAGATGAGGAAAACTCAGCAGAGCGAGTGGGAGTGATGAGTCCTGAGCATTCCCTCATTGCCTGGGTTGTTCATATAACTGTGTTTATATAACGGGATTTTAAACAATGGCTGTGTCCAACTACTGCTCCCGAATTCCTGGAACTTCAGCCTCTACGCCCACACGGGACAGAGCCCCAAACTGCCACCTCTCTCGGCTGCTCCCTCTGTCTTTACTAAATAATTTACTGATAATAATTATTAAATAATCAATATTTAATGCTTCATTTTGCATTTTAAATCTAAAGAATTTAATGATTGATCACACAATTGCTCTTTCAGCCTCCAAATCTTCCCACCCTGCCCCGCCTTTCTTCTCCCCTGAGCATCTGCTGGACATTGGTCTGTCTGGGTGCTTATTTCTGCCCTTCCCTGGGAGAACATGGCTCCTGGGGGCAGGGGCCCTTGTCCAGCACCGGTCACTTGCACCCCGGACATGGAGTCTGATGCCACGGATGCCACGGGAGACGCCCCAGGAACCTGGACTGAACTTGTAAGACGCCACCCCCAACCCCTGTCTTTTCTCTGAAGCTTAATTTGTCTTTTTTTTATTAATGCAACATTTTCATTTTAATGTTGCTTTTATTGTGTGAAAAGAAGATTCAAAATTAATGCAATAGAACAAATTATTTGTCTATTACAGGGCTTTTTATTTGCATGGGGCTTTTAATTTTTCCAAAACATTTCCTTGTTTTTCATTTAATTATAGCCACATTGACAAATAGATGAGAAAAATAAAATAAAAATCACCCCGGATCCCATCATCCATGCACCGTGCCCGGACGCGGCCCTCCCGGGCTCTCCTGCTGCTGTGCGCCCACCTAAAGCATCGCACTTCTCCACGACCACAGGATCCGAAGGCCGCCGGCAGCCAGTTTCCCCTCGGTTTACTGTGAGTGTCTTTCTGGGACATGGTTCTAGCTTGTCACTCGGTAGCTGTGTTGTTCCACTCGGCCCGAACGCCCCATCTACCTGCCTAGTCCTCACTGGGCCCGAATGCCCTCTCTCCTCGCTGGGCTTGAATGCTCCGCCTCTCTCCTCACTGGGCCCAATTGCCCCATCTCTCTGGCCCTCGCTGGGCCTAAATGCCGGGTCTATGTAGACCAAGCATGTCAAACTTGTGGCCAGTAGGCCACATGCCTTGTTTATCTGGCTCGTGCGAGTCTTTGAGTTTGACATGCTTGATGTGACCGTGGCTACTGTTGTGTCCCAGTTCCTCCTATGCCCCTCCTCCCCGCCCACATCGCCCTCACATGCCCTGGAGGTGACTGGGCTTACGTCATCACTTACAGAGGGGCTGGGCAGGGCAGCTCTAACCGCCCTCTGCACACCTTACACATGGGAGCTGCTGACGTGCTTAGGAAGAAGGTGAAAAAGCCAGGAATCGAGGGGGGCGGGGACCCAGCGAGCCTGTCCCCTAATGGGAGGTGCCGGGAGCAGCACAGCTGGCCCCACCAGACCGCAGCCCCAGCTCCGGCCACTCACCCACACCTTCCAGCTGATGTTCAGAGGACCGGCCGGCCCTGCCCTGGCAGCAGGCCAAGGAGAGAGGGTCAGGCAGGAGAGAGACTCAGCACACTGTGGTTGTGAAACGCTTTGTTTTATTGAGGATGTTGCGAATCCTTTGTCTACGTGACAGCGTCTCATGCTCGGTCCCACGGGTCTCGGTGCGCGAGGAGCGCATGCGGGTGTAACGTGTGGTATATACATCAATATACATATGGGAACACTGAGGAGCATCTTAGCGATGGTTTCTTGGCTGAATTACATTCATATAAAGTGTCCAAACTCAGAAGTTAGAAGCGCACAGCCTACAGTCCGAGAAGGCAAGGGCCTTCCGGCTCACGCCACCAACACTCCACAGACCATGCCTGCAGCCGCCCGTGGTCACGTCCAAAGGATGTCCTCAGCCCTCGCGCACCATCAGCCACACGGAGCCCGAACAGGTGTTCCTGGCGCCCGAACAAACAGGTATCTTTGGGGCTGGAGGCTCATCCCTTCAAACAGCACGCAGGGAAGTGCAGTCACCGAGTCAGGATCAGGTCAGACCCTGTGCCCTTCCCCCTCCCATCGTGTGGACATACTGTGTGCTGCGGGCAGGAGGTGGTCACAGGACACGCCGGGGACAAGGACACACAGAACTGGACACATACGATCACAAGCACTCTGCCCTTCCCATTCACACGGCCGGGTGGTAAAAAGAAACCTTTTGAGAGATTTCATAGGCTTTAGAGGTGGAAAAGCCAGCTAATTTTATTTCTCTTGCTGGATCAAATTTGTGGCTGGGGCAGACCTGATAGTTTGGTGTAAATAGTTTAGAAATGAAAAGGCCCATCTGTGTTGTGTCGTGTTCTGTGAGGAGGGCACGCGGCCTCCGTCCCTTCTCAGACCCGGGAGGGACGGGAGCCGCTCCTCAGCAGCCACGAGAAGCTACTGTTCAGGACGCGCTTCTTTACAAGGTGACCCCACAGCCCGGAGACCAATGAAATGATTTGGATAAACATGAATTCCAGAGACACCAACCCCTTCTGAGAGGTTGGCTCGGACATTTAAAAACAATTTTTTTGCTTACAACACAAATCTCCCAAATAGGAATGAAGGTTAAATGAAGGCCCGGAATCGGAATCGCGGTGCCTGTGCCCCTGGCCTGAGACGGTGAGGCTGACCCTGAGCAGGTGACTGGGGCTGGGCCACGTGGCTAGGATGCCGGCCCCGGCCCCGGCCGCGGCCCAACCTGGAAGAGCCTCGCTCATAACACAAACGTGCCGCTACCCGAGACGTCCCTTCAGCTCCTTTCCCGCCATCGGACTGGCCGCCGGGCCTGGGCTGGACAGTGACCGGTGTTCTTATGGAACTGACTCAGGTTTAGCTGACAGAGCAGAAACCCTCCCCACCCCACTGGTCAGAAGTCCTCAAAACTTAACATTTTTCTCAAAAAAACCAAGTCCTTGGTTATGTCAACTTTCCTGTGAAGTCTCTGAAGTCCAGACGGAGGACACTGGGTGCCAATCAATGCCCCAAGGAACCAGCTGGGTGTCCAGTGCGCGGTGAGCGCAGAGGGCACAGTTTCAAGTGCTCGGTGTCCTGCTTTGTCTCCGCAGCAGTGACTCGACCTGCCCTCCTTCCTGCTCAGAGGAGAGGTTCTGGCTGCCTGTCCTAGGGGTTTCCCTGTTCCAGGAGCAAGGGCTGGGTGGGCCTCCTGCCTTCCTCCCTGGCAGCCACAGGCCAGGCCTGGGCCTCAGGCCGAGCCCTGCTGGTCACAGGAACCCGGCCCAGGATGGTGCACAGCTCGGGGCCCGGGGGTGGCACACAGTAAGGCATCGCTCACCTGGGCGAGAGGGACCCGGCTGATTTCTCGCAGCATCTGACAGAGGGATGACAGGACACGTGGGACAGGACACGTCTACGGAATGTATTTCCACTGGGCTTGGTCGTCAAAATCCACATCTTTTTTTAAAAACTAAGTCCATCTCCCATTCCCAATTAGAAAAAATACCATTTATAGAGAGAAGAGTAAAAACACAGGGCCTCCCCATTGTCGTCAGGGTGCGGGCAAGCCTGCTGGGGAGGGCTGGCACCACGAGCGCCCTTCCCTGCGATGTGAAGTGCCAGCACATTGGAACCCGGCCAGACCCCACCCTCAGTGGGCTGGGGACGAGCAACACCCTACACAGGGGGGAATGCTGGTGCCGGATCCTGGAAGTCCCCGCCAGGTGCGCGCCCCCCAGGATGTGCCCGCAGGATGTGATCACGCAGGGCTCCACGCTCTGCACGTTCTGAGCCTAAGGACACGGGACACTGGGTGCACAGCCCGATGCCACCGGTGTCGGCACCTGACTTCGCTGTGGGGTGGGGTGTGCCTCATCTCTCCCACAGCACCCACCGGTCCCTCCACAACCAAGAATCAGCCAAGGGCTGGAAGCACTTCCTCTGCCCGCTCAGCTCTGACCCTGAGTGGAAGCAACAGGCCGGGCCTCGACCTGCCCCTGAACCCTGGCTCGCCTGCCCTGGGCCGTCCTGTGTGCTGTAGGGTGTTGGGCAGAACCCCTGGGCCCCCACATGCCCGCAGCACCCTTCCCTGCCATGACTCCGCCCCCGCCTGCTGCCTGCCGCCTTCAGCCTGCATGCTTACTTCTCAAATGTGTCTTTGATAAAGCTGGAAGGAATAATTTAAAAATATGCCTTAAGTGGTATTTTTCAAAATGAGTATCTACGAACTTTATTCTCTTTCGGTCCCATGAAGACCTCTGGATGGTCACTGGTCTGTTGGACTCAGGAAGGAGGGGGGCCAGGCTGGTTATTGTGCGGTAGCCTGGATGCACTCCCACTGGTCCCAAAAAATTAAATACTGCTTCAAAACCCAAGCGAATGGCCCCATTTACATCTATTTAGAAGTAAACCAAGGAAGGTTTCCTGTGATAAGATCCTACGAGGACACAGAAGCTTCCAGGGCGGCTGGGCCCCGCAGGGGGTGTGGGGCGTGGACTTCCTAGGTTACTACTTCTACCTCTACTTCCTCTTCCTCCATAGAGAATGCTTTTTTGCAATTAAAATAATGTGGCATAAGAGTGACCTGGCATAATTACTTATTTTATAAATCATGTTCCTAGCTCTGAATAAATTATTTATTCAAGAATTTCACACCAAGTAATTGCTATTTCTAAGCTTAAGGAAGCCCTACTCAGTAGAACTCAATTTCTATCGTAAACGGAGATTAAAAGCAGTCACTGGGTCACTGGGTCACTGGACGGGGAGATGGTGCCGCAGAGGTGCCCAGGGCGGCACCGGACCCCCCTTCCCCACCCCCAGCTGCGTGCCCGTCCCAGTTCAGATGGAGGTTCGGGACAGTGCTGGACACCGGGCACTCCACACCCGCCGCCGGTCAGGGCGTGAGTGAGAACTGGTCCTGCTCCGTGGGCTTCTCCACCCAGGCGCCCAGCCCCGCCTTGATGAACGCCCGGAACATGCAGGCCTTGGCCGCCTGGTACTCCCTCGCCACCAGTTTGGACTCATGGTATATGTTGGGCTTGGTGATCTTGGAGCGCTGTAGGTTGGCGGGAACCTGTGTGAAGACAAGAAAACAAGTATAACCATTAAGAAGTAACAGAAGCTAAAACTGAAGATGTTCAGACAATGGTGTTTAGCGCTGTGCTGGCTCCTGGGGGCAGGGCCACCACGTGAAGGCGCTGCTCACAGAGGGACGGTCCTCCGAGGGTTGTGCTCCCACCCCAAGGAGCAGCCTTGCAAACGGGAGGTACTCTGCCACCCACAGTGGATTCCAATGTCCATTTCAACACTGTGGCTACTTAAAACCACAGGGTTGGTCACTGAAATTCTACACTGGCCCCCTCACAGTTGAGTTCCGGCAACTTGTCTATTCCTCCAAAGCCAGCTTCATAATGAACACCACAGGCCTGACTCACAAATCAATGAAAACTAGTTAATATATAGATTGGCTAAATAGGGTTTTATTTGGGGGAAAGGGTCCTGCTGCTACTAGTGCAGGAAAAACGTCTAAAATCCTTCCTGGCGGGTTTGACTGAGCCCAGCAATGCCCGTCCTGCGGGCACCCGGCTCTTCGTCTGAGGTGACAGAAGGTCCCAGCAGGAGGGTGAGAAGGGAAGCTGCCTCTGAGCTGAGCTGCGTTAGTTTGAAGAGCCAGGGCCAGACTCCAGGCTGAACACCACCAGAAGGAACAGGTTAGGAGGGTCGTGTGGACAGGGCAGGGCTGAGACAGGACGGACAAGCGGTGGGGGGTGGGGCGGGCGTCGCCGCGGGGGCGCCTCAGTACCTTGCCGTGCACACGCATCCAGCGACAGTACAACGCGTGCTTACACAGGCGTGACGCTCGGCCAAGCTCATCCTTGCCCGTTGTGGAGTTGATGACCTCGATGGCCGAGTCGCCCACCGTCCAGTTGACGCTGAAGTTGGGTGCCTTCCCTGGCTGCCGCGCTTCTGCGTTGCTGATGCCTGGGAGGGAGAGACAGGCAAGGTGACACAGAGCCCCACACGACAGGTGAGTGGGACCAGGTGGGCTCACACAAGTCCAGTGTTACCTCCCGCTGCCCAGGGATGCACCGTGCTGGGAGGCGGGCTGAAGGTCACGGAGCCTAAAACCTCATCTTCACGCCACTTCTGACTCCCTGGAGCAGCCTGTGCACAGACGGCAAGCGGCTTCGTAGCTCAGGGTCCCACAAAGTCGTGCCGGGTGCTCCTCAGTGGATGACACCCGGCCCTGGAGCTCAGGCCCTGAAGCCGGGCCCACCCCGCCTCGCACGCCCTATACTCCATGCAAGAACCAACTTCTTAACATGTCTTCTTACCACATCTCAACGATTTCTAGGACCAATGCTTCATTCATTTATCTTCACTCATCCAATCAAGGCTACGATTCTGCAAAGTGTCCTGTGGCTCCACTTGTCACTTCTGACGTGTGTTCTAAGAAACTAGTTCGGTCTGGTTTCTCTCTGATCTGAGTTACTGACGAGTCCCACTTCCTCGTGGCCAGGCGCCTGGCCTTCCATTCTCTCCCTCTGTAGCCAATGTGCAGTTTTAGTTCAGTGCAGTCAAAGCAACCTGCACAGGTAGTTTTGATTCAATTACTCAGGACAGTGACCACGTGATGCACTGCAGAGCTGAGCAGCGTGACGGACTGGAGAGAAAAGTGCTAATTCGTTATCAAGCCTGTTACTGAAAGGAGACCACTGTGAGCCCCAACTTCAAATGGAGCCTCTGTCTCCACTTCCAGCAATTGCTCTACATCACACCCGTGTCAGGCAGGGCCCCAGGGAGACAGAATGGTAGGGTGTGCGGAGAGTTATGATGAAGGACTGGCTCCCCAGGTGGCGGCAGGTTAGGGTTAGAGAAGTCCCATGACCTGCCCGCTGTGAGCTGGAGACCCAGGACAGCTGGTGGTGTAGCTCTGTCTGAATCCAAAGGCAGAGAACCTGGGGCCGACGGTGTGAGTCCCAGCTAACAGGAGAAGGTGAGATGAGCCATCCCAGCTCAATCAGCCAGGCAGGAAAAAGGGATAAATGCCTTGAATGCAGGCCTCAGCGGATTCAATGTGGGTGGACCCACACTGGGGAGGCAGTCTGCTTTACTGGATCCACCTATCAAATGCTGACCTCACCTGCAGACACCCCCAGAAAGAACAAGTACTCGGTTGGTTGCGGCAGCAGTCTGCGGTGTTTACCTATGCCGCCATCTTGGTCTCTCACTTGTCACTTCTGACGTGTGTTCTAAGAAACTAGTTCGGTCTGGTTTCTCTCTGATCTGAGTTACTGACGAGTCCCACTTCCTCGTGGCCAGGCGCCTGGCCTTCCATTCTCTCCCTCTGTAGCCAATGTGCAGTTTTAGTTCAGTGCAGTCAAAGCAACCTGCACAGGTAGTTTTGATTCAATTACTCAGGACAGTGACCACGTGATGCACTGCAGAGCTGAGCAGCGTGACGGACTGGAGAGAAAAGTGCTAATTCGTTATCAAGCCTGTTACTGAAAGGAGACCACTGTGAGCCCCAACTTCAAATGGAGCCTCTGTCTCCACTTCCAGCAATTGCTCTACATCACACCCGTGTCAGGCAGGGCCCCAGGGAGACAGAATGGTAGGGTGTGCGGAGAGTTATGATGAAGGACTGGCTCCCCAGGTGGCGGCAGGTTAGGGTTAGAGAAGTCCCATGACCTGCCCGCTGTGAGCTGGAGACCCAGGACAGCTGGTGGTGTAGCTCTGTCTGAATCCAAAGGCAGAGAACCTGGGGCCGACGGTGTGAGTCCCAGCTAACAGGAGAAGGTGAGATGAGCCATCCCAGCTCAATCAGCCAGGCAGGAAAAAGGGATAAATGCCTTGAATGCAGGCCTCAGCGGATTCAATGTGGGTGGACCCACACTGGGGAGGCAGTCTGCTTTACTGGATCCACCTATCAAATGCTGACCTCACCTGCAGACACCCCCAGAAAGAACAAGTACTCTGGGTACATGTGGCCAGCCAGGACGATGCAGAAACTAACCATCACAGACCTTAGTTTACTGTGGTTTATACCGAACCACATCTTTCCTGCACAGCTGTTTGGGTTTCCTGGAGTTCCCATTGCCTTTGTGTTTTATTGTTCATAAAAGAAGCATGCCCCTTCACTTTTGAAAGGCCATTCAGCTTCTCAGGTTATTTGTGAAAATACTTTCACTTTCTTCTGAAAGACATCCTTTTTTGAGCTCTGACATGATTAGCTGTTCAAGCTCTGACATGGTTCTCTGTTCGAAATAGGCTTGCTGCTGAGTCATCCTGTCATCACATTGCTGATTTATAAGATAACTGGATCCCATTATTTTCTTTCTTAGAGGTGTGTCTGCTTCATTTTGCTAAGTATCCTTACATGTTTCCTCCAAAAATATACACTGGAGACGGATCTTCTTTATCCTTGAAGATCTAAACATTATCACTATCAAAATGCCCGACACCAGAATGCTGCTGCCACTGGCTCAGCATTCGAGAAACATTCTGCTGCCGAAACCTGAGTGTTGTCTCTGTTCTTCACAGAACTCTAACACTCGTCCAGAAGGATCACGGAGGCCCCTGGTCTGTCCCTATCACTAGGCCGAGGGAGAAACTGAGGCACAAACCTGCCAACAGGGTGGAGCTACAGCAGCCGGCCTCGGCTCTGCCTCAGGCTCCGGCTGCCGGCTGGGTGGCCTCAGCATGGCCCTAACCCCAGGGCTGGGGGCCTCAGGCTTTGGGGTTGGAGGTGATACTGGGGACTGGAGAATGAAGAGCGGTTCTTCTATTTTGTTATATATTTCATATTTTTTCAAACATGTAGAATGCACTGATGAGTTTAAGGCCTCTGTCTTGCAAAGGCTACTTTTCAGTATCTTTTTATAGCCATTCATGCACTTCGTGTACATCTGATCTGATAAAAATAACCTGACTTTTATAAATGAGCTCTCATTTCAGTATCTTAGAATATTCCTTTAGAAAATGATCCTGTCCTCTGAGACTCTGCCGTGGACTCGATGTTGCTTCAACTCATCAAGACACCGATTAGCAGCTGTTCTGAGCAGCGCCTGTGTGCCACGTGCTCCACACAGTGTTTTCAGTGTCTGTGAATCCAGGAGATGAGTGACAGCTGAGATTAAGCCACGTACTCAAACGCAGAATAGGGAGTAAACAGGGAAAACATATTCTCCGATGCACAAGACAGCCGTACGCCAACACAACGGCACTTCACAACTTCCAGGAGGCTCCATGGGTGTGGATGCTACAGTTTCAACTTCCCCACAATTTTTTTTATCAGACTCTACTTTTCCTTAAAAAATAATGGCTAAGGTTAGGGAGCTGTAACATTTTATCTGAGACAACCGCTGTGCCCCGCTTGTGCGTAAGCGCTGCGGTCTGAGAGCCGCACTTTCGGTACCACACGGCTTCAGTCTGTTACCGCGCGCTGCGGCCAGCGCACACACACACACACACACCAGGAAACTCAGTTCAGGCTATGGTTTTAGTTCTGAGCATAAAAGGTAGGTAAAACGATATTTTCAGCAGGATAAAAAATACCTTGTGTCTTTTAAAATAGGGGTGAACTGAGAAGTTAGGAACCTTGAATTCAAAAGCTCTTGCTCACTTTGCTGTTAGCCACTGAAATTCTAAAAGAACTAACAAACCAGTAACAGTGAGCGTACAGGGAAAGTGCCAGAACCACTGACATGTGGGCTTGTGCTGGTCCACACAATCACATCCCTGACACACCCATGTGTCAAGGGCACATTTCAATGACATGACCACCCTACTAAGAGCAAGCTGGGTGCGAGGAGCCAGGTCAGGCTGCCAGCTGCACAGGGGCTGGCTCTGCGGTGGCAGCTCGTCACCGTGACCACATAGGCTGGTGGCCAGCCCAGCTGGATCTCAGACAGCCGATGTGTGTAATTTCCACAGCATCTCTTAGTCTCTCCGTGGAGACAGGGCCTGAATACATACGTATGAAAGACAGATGCAGAGGTGCCACATCTGGGCTGTTGATCCTTTACAAATGGTGAGGTTTTCATCGGTAAGAGATAACCTGGCCCCAGGACTCACGTAACAGCCCCCTCCTCCCTTCAGTGGCCAGACTGACCCCGAGGAAAAGCTACTCCACAAGCCGCTGCCCTGTGGTGCTTTTATCCACACGATGCGGCACTGCACATGAGTTTATCTGGAAGAGGTGAGGTCACAATGGGATACTTGCCACTGAGCAGAGGCTTGTTGAGGGTGTAGAGAGGGGGCAGGTCTTCGATGTTCGAGATCCGCTGGTACATGGCTCTGGAGAGGTGGTCCCCGTGGTACAGGCTGCCCAAGATGATGCTCGAGAAGTAAATTGGCTCCACGAAGATGCTGAGCAGGGAGCCCTGGATGCCCACCACGTTCCACCTGCAGGCAGAGGGAGCGGGCCTCAGCGGGCGCAGCGTCTGCCGCAGACCTGACGCCCACCTGCCTGGTGTGCAGATGCCGCTAATTCTGCACCATGTCGGCCAATTAAAAAGAGAGCAGCTAGAAATAACCGACTTAGCAGTTGAGTTTTAAAGAGAAAAAGCTACTTAAAAATCATTTTAGCTGTGAAATGACCTCTTGCCATGATGACATGCTTACTGAAGGTAAGTTCTAGCAAGATATCCAAGAGACACGCTTCTTGTGAGGAAAATCAAAAGGGAAAGTAAGTATTTTATCACTTGCAATAGAAATGATCTCTCTGGAGTCCTTAGAAACATTAAACGGGTCATTTTCCTGCTCCTTGGCGACACCTCTGACTCAGGTTCCTTTTCACACAACCAGCCACGCCCCGGGAGGAGGTGTGCGCTCCGCGCTGCCCATCGGTCGCTGAGCCTGCCCTGCCAGGCACAGCAGTGGCGACACTGGAACCACACTGGGACCGACTGCAGGACCCTTAATAACCAATCACTCACATCGCTGACATCCAGGCGTTCGTTTGAGCTCTAACTCAGACACCATCCCTCAAACACGCCGCTGCTCTCTCTCTCAGCCCCAACAGGAGAAACACTCCACAGCCTGGGAGTCGGTGCCCTCAGTGCTGGCCAAGTCCACGGGGCAGATGACACAGCCCGCATGGTCCTGGAGCCGGGGCTGTCTGGCCAGGGACAAGCAGTAAAATGGCAAACACATGAATCAAGAATTAAAAGTTGAGCTGAAATGCATTTGAGGGAGAGCAAGGTTCCACGACAGAGCGGAAGAGGGGTGCTGACTTCAGGGAAGGCTCAGAGGAGATGACCCTGAACTCGGCCCCAGAGGGGGAGTGAGGCAGAGGGAATGAGCCACCACCCAGACCCAGCGGGGGAAGGCCTTCCAGGGAGGGGTGGGGCCACCTGACTTAATGAAAATGCTTTTCCGGGAGGGTCCTTTCTGGAGGTGACCTGCCAGCCGTGTGGGGAAGGTCCGGTGGGACGGCAGCCAGGTAGTGGCCGTAGGACAGCCGCCTCTGCAGCGCAGGTCAGAGATGAGTGGGGGCAGCAAAATTTAGAAACGTTAGTGCTCCCCTGTGCCCTCTCCCTGTGTCCACTCTCACCACTGGCCACCGGCTCTGCCTTATCTCCGGCCTCCAGGAGGGTGGGCGGTGCCGCATGGTCAGAGCTGGGAAAAGCTCCCGCATGAGCCTCGCCCTGAGTCCTGGCCCACCCAGCTCCGTGTCCCACACTCAGGCCAAACTCACTCCTTCGTCCCTGTCACTGCAAGATACCTCCTTTCTCACAGACCCAGAAGCCACCTCTGCTGGGGCACAGCCCACCTCCATTGCTTCATCCTCCCTACGTCCCCCACAGCCCCCACCCTAGGGCCCATCCCCAACAGCAGCCGCCTGACCTGTGAAAATGCCGGTCAGACAAGGCCACTCCCTTGCACAAAACCCGCCAACACTCCCATCTTCTCCGAGAAAAGGCCATCATTCCCACCGCCGCCAGCCCATCCGACCCGGCTCCTTCTCCCTGACCCCTCCAGCCTCGGTGCCCCCCACGCTCAGCTTGGGCCACGAGGGTCCTGCTGTTCCCTCCAGAGCCCTTCCCTCAGGTCCTTCATCCCAGAACATGGCCCCATGGCCCCTGAACAGCCCCCTGACCAGGGTCCCCATCGATGTCTCTGTGGAAAGTCCCGCTTGGCGCCCTGTGCCAGCCCCTCCTGTGTTACTTGCGGGTCTATGTTTTGTTTCCCCACCCCTACCAGCAGGTAAGCTCCTGGGGGAAGGACTCTGTTCACCTCCCTGATCTGTCCCAGCTTAAACTGCGCACCAGGGACATGCAGGTCAATAGTAGGTGCTGAGCCAGCAAGCCCTCCAATTCCTCTCTCCCACCTTCTAAAACAAGATTAAAACATAGGTTTCCCATCTTACAAGGAAAAGCAGGACAGGACTGGATGCTTACCAAAACCACAGGGCACCCTTTCTGTGTAAATTCAGGCCATCTTAGGCAGAACTCAGCCTCCTGGGGCCCACTTTAAAACACTGATGCTGCAGAAAGCTCGGTTTGTTATGAGTCGTTAATTCGGACACATGCTTCAGAAGAGTTCCAGGAGCTTCGGAGTGCTCTGTGGAGGCCCTGGTGGAAGTGGTGTGCACACTGCCACTCTGCTGACAGGCCCCACCCCCGAGCCTCACTAAGGACAGCCAGGACGGAACTTCACCAGGAGCAAAAGTGCCCAGTGATGGCCAAGGGGCCCAGTGATGGCCAAGGAGTTTCAGTGATGGCCAAGGGGCCCAGTGATGGCCGAGGGGCCCAGTGATGGCCGAGGGGCTCAGTGATGGCCGAGGGGCCCAGTGATGGCCGAGGGGCTCAGTGATGGCCGAGGGGCCCAGTGATGGCCGAGGGGCTCAGTGATGGCCGAGGGGCCCAGTGATGGCCGAGGGGCTCAGTGATGGCCGAGGGGCCCAGTGATGGCCGAGGGGCTCAGTGATGGCCGAGGGGCCCAGTGATGGCCGAGGGGCTCAGTGATGGCCGAGGGGCCCAGTGATGGCCGAGGGGCTCAGTGATGGCCGAGGGGCCCAGTGATGGCCGAGGGGCTCAGTGATGGCCGAGGGGCCCAGTGATGGCCGAGGGGCTCAGTGATGGCCGAGGGGCCCAGTGATGGCCGAGGGGCTCAGTGATGGCCGAGGGGCCCAGTGATGGCCGAGGGGCTCAGGGATGGCCGAGGGGCCCAGTGATGGCCGAGGGGCCCAGTGATGGCCGAGGGGCCCAGTGATGGCTGAGAGGCGCCCAGTGATGGCTAAGGGACATGTGTCACTGCAGCCAGGATCCAAGCTGTCAAATGTCCCCAGTGAACCTGGTGAAGACAGGAAACTCGGTAGGTGGTGGCCAAGCGTCAAACCCCTCCCTGCAGCCCCCACCCCGGGGAGGGTGCAGGTTCATAGTTTGCTGGTGACACTTGCTTGGGTGACACTGGAAGAACCACCAGGTGCTGAGTGCTCACTCGGCCACTGTGCTCGCTGCCCAGGCCGCTTTCTCACCTTCCTTGCGTCTTTCTCAGAGGACAGGGTTCAGAGCGCTGCCATGCCAGTGAGTCCCTGGGTCTGTAAAGTGCCGGGCCCAGTTCTGAGAGGCTGAGTGTGCAAGCGGCCAGCGGCCAGACCAGTTGTCACAGGAGAGCTCTGACCCAACCACAGCCTCCACGGCACCTGGCCCAGACGGTCAGGACTTGGTCAGCTGCCCTAACTATAGTCCCTGCTTCCAACTTGGGGTCCCTCAGAGAAAGCCCAGTCTGCCCTGCGCCAGAGGCGGCCCCAATCTGGCGAGTGAGCCACAGCCTGAGACTCCCTGGTCCCGTGGAGCTGCCCTGCCTGGCCTGCCCACACAGTGGGGGCGGCCCCCCTGCCACAGCAGCTCTGAATAATCATGCTGTCTTCCTTCAGGCAGGTGGTCTCTGGGGGTAGTCTTTGTTTCCTCCCACAGCTCCATGCAGCCCAGAGCACAGAGGCCACAGTCATCAGATTGGAGACCCTGGCGCCTTCTCACAGCCCAGCTGACGCAACTTGCCATGAGATGGTTAACCCCTCTCTCGTCACTGTGACCCATGCAGCCTGGAGGGGGGTCGTGGCTGCCTTCAGCCAAACTGCCCACCAACCCACCAGACAGACAGCACCTGGTGACCCCAGCAGTAGCTCTGCACCTCCCTCCCCGCCCCCAGCCCCCTGTGGCCTCACTCCTACGCCTGCCCTCTGCCCCTGCGCCCACGTCCTGCCCCGCAGGCTGGGACCTACAGAACACTGCTCTGTCCCCTGTGGGAGACACAGGACACCTCGCCAGCACCTGCCCACTGCCTCTCATCCGTGACAGCCACTTGGGCGGCTGTTCATTTCATTCCCTCGGGACAGGACTGGACGCCACGCTGTTTCTGGGCCAGGGCTGTTCTGGTGTTAAGCATGGCCATCTGTCGTTGTGATACTGAATATTAAGCCCCTTTCAACCACACTCGAGTTTACAAAAGTAGGTGAGTCTAGGAGGATGGGGGCCAGCTGCCGGGGAAACTGACTACATAATTAGAGGGGGTGGGAAGAGGAACTGGGGGTCAAACTGATCACCAATAATCAATGATATAATCAATCATGGCTATGTGAGAGAATTCTGCATAAAACCCAACAGGCTGATGAACACATCAGGTGCTGGGAAAGGGGGCCAGAGGGCACGGAGATCCTTGTACCCCATCCTCCCAGGCATCTCTTTCATGAGGCTGTTCCTGACTTGTATCCTTCACAATAAAATGGTAATTAGGTAACTGTAGTCCCTGAGTTCTATGAGCTGTTCTAGCAAGTTACTGAGCCTGAAGAGGGCGTGAGTGAACCCCAACTTGCAGCCAAGTCAGACAGAAGTGTGAGTAGCTGGGCAGTCTCATCAGACTGTCCTGTCACCTCTGGGGGCTGTGCTGACCCCAGGTGACACCTGAATGGGCTTGGCTTGTAGGATTGCAGTGTGTGGTGTGAGACCTGTATGCCTGGTTTCAGAGGGGCTGGGAGGAGTGGGTGTGGCCAGAGTCCCATGCTGTCCCTCCTCCTTCCCTCCGGCCTGTTTTTGCTTTTCCCTGTGATGACGTGTCACCGTATACAGCGAAAGGCACAGATCATAGGGGTGCACATCTGTGAATTTTGACTCTTAGATGCCTGTGTGTGACCCCGTTTCAACGAGACACAGAACATTCCCACGACCCCCAGCCACGCCCTTCCAGCAATGCCCTGCATGATGGACGGAGCTGTAGGGTTGGCTTTACAAGCTGGGCTCTCACTTGCTGATTATGTGAACCAGAAACTACTCCCATGGCGTTTCTTTCAACTGGGGGTTTTGGTAAATGAGTTTTAAAATGTCCATTTAGTCAAACGTATTCACGTAGCTGTATAATATGGGCTTTCTGGGCCTTAAGCATCCTGCTGAGTGGAAGCCATAAACACTGCAGGGGCCCTTTTCACCCCAGGGCCTTACTGGTTGGGCTGTGCTTTGCTTGCAGTATGGAGGCCTTGCTTGTCTTGGTTCCTACACAGACTATTGTCCCAGGACAATCTGCTAACCAGTTCATCTCCTCCGTGAGCCCCAAGTATAGCAGAGACTGGCTGCCACCCCACATCCCCTCCCTTCCTCTGAGCAAGAGCTTTGACCCCCCTATTCCAGTCAGCACCCCGCGAGTGTTTTTGCCCAGCTGCCTCCCCAACCACCTGTCTTTCCTCCTTCCACTGTGGGGGATCTCTAAAATCAATTAAAAAAAAACATTAAAAATACATCACTGGGTTTGGTTTGCTACACTTGTGTGTATATGTATGTTTTATAATTGAGGACAGCTCGTCCTCTTGTTTTCCTCAGTGTCACTGTCTGGCCTGGAGAGAGAGGCGACAGTGACCCCACAACATGAGCTGGGGGTCCACCTTTCCCTACTCTTCTAATCTCGAGAGAAGATGATAGAAGACAGGGGTCACTGCCCCAAGGATGTGGGGACCTCACATCAGGCCCGTCTGGGTGAGCGGCTGCCTCTCCCTCCACCTGCCTCCTTTCTCTGATGTTCTTTAATTTCTTTCTTTCCTGGAGGTGAGTAGGGAGGGTGACTGGTTTAATGCTTTAATGGCCGTAACTCTATTCCAAACTTCTGTCTACTCTTGAGTCAGCTTTAGAAGTGTACACTTTTCTGAACATTTTACATTTCATCTCAGTGTTGCAACACTGGTACAAAGATGCCCATGTCTCCACTGTAACTGCCTGCAGCGTATTTCAGCTCCACTGCGTGCTGGCTGTCCTCTTCCATTCCTAACACAGTCTGGCCGTTCTTCTATCGTCATTCTCGTCGAAGCTGCCCGAGTTCTGCTGATTTCATTGTCCCGTCCAGACACCTAACCCCGGGGTGTCACTGCTCACGGGGCACCTTTGTTTCTTCCTTCTCCTCGGCTGGGTTTGTTCTGTTGTTCTCTTTCCAGCCAAGCGCTATGTGCTTTGGTCATTTACCTACAGTCATTTTCTAGTGCCCCCGGCGATTTCTTCTGTGAGCCCCGAGGTGTAACTGGCATGCGCTATGTTGTATATGTTGAAGCATACGATTCGGTAAGTTGGACACGTGTCTCTACCCAGGAGACCATCACCCCCACACCTTGCTCACACCTTGTTCACCTTGTCCCATTCCTTCCTCACTGTCCCTCTTACTCTGGTCCCCACCCTGGGCAACCACCGACCTGCTCCTGTCACTGTAGACCAGTTTGCATGTTCTAGAAATTTACATACTTTTTGGGATCTGGTTTCCTTTACTCTGAATGATTATTTTGAGATTTGTCCAGGCTGCATGTGCATCATTGTTTGTTATTACTACCATTTGCCTGAGTGGTACTCCACTGCATGGAGAAGCATCGTTTGGCCATCCTGTACCACTGCTGCCACTTGGATTGGTTCCAGTTTTTGACATGACAAAGACAGTTGGACACCTGTCATTATACATTTGTCCAAATCCACAGAATGTGCACCACCAAGAGTGACCCTAACGTAATGTGTCAGTATAGGCTCATCCATTGTAACCATGTGCCCTCTTA
>NW_005370161.1:1647972-1692457 GCF_000412655.1 Myotis brandtii
TAGAGGGCATATGCGAATCCCTGCACCTTTGTCTTAATTTTGTTATGAATCTAAAGAAATGTGTATGATGGTAGTCTTCCATTGTGTGTTTTACCACAATTATAGTAAGTCAGTGATGCCACCAATAATTACACAGAATATATAGCAGATCACAAGATAATCAGCACACTAACATAGAAAGTATAAAGTTGTAGGAATTAATCCGTTAAAAACTGCCTAACATTTTTGTGAAAAACTATAAATGCAAAGGAAATATTTTAAATATGGAGAGAGATATAAAATATTCATGGATGGACTGATTTAACTTCATATCAGTTCCTTCCAACTAAGTCCATAAGTTCAATGCAGTTCCATATGAAATCTCAGCAAGACATTGGGAGACACTTAACAAGCTGACTCTAAAATATGTACAGAAGAACAGAGTTTCATAAAAGGCTACCAAAAGTTTGAAAAAAAATGAGTAAAGAATGACAGTTTTATCCAATCAGATCTTTAAACTATTAAAATGTCAGAATAATCTCTATATATAAAAGATTAAGTGACCATTATGACTGGTTCACCAAATGACCGGTAGACCAGTCGCTATGATGTGCACTGACCACTAGGAGGCAGACACTCAATGCAGGAGCTGCCCCGGTGGTCAGTGTGCTCCCACAGCCAACCTCTTGCAGTCCCTCCACCCCGGCCAGCCCCGATCGGCCTAATTGGGACTGGGCGAGATGACCCAAATCGGCCCCGATTGCTGGCCAGGCCGAGGAACTCCACTTCTGCACGAATTCATGCACCAGGCCTCTAGTAGACTAATAAAGAATCTAGAGCAGTGGTTCTCAACCTTCCTAATGCCGCGACCCTTTAATACAGTTCCTCATGTTGTGGTGACCCCCAACCATAAAATTATTTTCGTTGCTACTTCATAACTGTAATTTTGCTACTGTAAACAATAATTATATGTGTGTTTTCCGATGGTCTTAGGCGACCCCTGTGAAAGGGTTGTTTGACCCCCAAAGGGGTCGCAACCCACAGGTTGAGAATTGCTGATCTAGAGTCTAGAAATAGACCCATCCTTGTGAGGGAGCTCAGTATATAACAGGTTTCTTCACAAATCAGGGAGAAAATATAGGTTATTCAATAGAAGGGAGTGGAAAAACTGACCCCCTGTATTAAATAAAGCTAAATTACAATACAAAAGTGTTAAAGGCCTAAATGTCTGCTGATCTAGAGTCTAGAAATGGACCCATCCTTGTGAGGGAGCTCAGTATATAACAGGTGTCTTCACAAATCAGGGAGAAAATATAGATTATTCAATAGAAGGGAGTGGAAAAACTGACCCCCTGTATTAAATAAAGCTAAATTACAATACAAAAGTGTTAAAGGCCTAAATGTGAAAGTGAAATGATAAAGGTCTTAGAAAGAAGGACAGCAGAATATTTTTATGCCCATAATTTGAGGAGGGATTTCTTAAATAAGATCCTAAAAGTACAAATTATAGGGTGACAAATTAATGGATAAGATTATATCAAAATTAGGGGTTTCTATTCCAAAAAGGATGGCACAAAGTTAAGAGGGACTTGGCCTTGGAGGAGGCACTGAATCGTCTCACACTGTTAAGGATTACAAACTACAAAAGGAACTTTTGCGAATCTAGATGAAAAAGTCATGAGGTCCGAAAGACAATGGCCAGGATATACACAGGGAATTCACAGGAGCAAGACGGGGGCTGAGGAGATGCTCAACATGCCTAGTGAGAAGAGAAACAGACCGAAACCCTGAGACAGCATCAGGAGTGTGGAGCTAACCTCAGCACTGCTGGTGTGCGTGCAGCTGGAGGGCCGTCCGGTACGCCCGATCGTGCTGCGTGAGGAGCCCTGGGTACCACGGCCTATAACGAGCTGCTTCTGGGGTCTCAAGGCTGCCTGGGGAGCTCGAGGAAATCCATGTGCCCACCACGAGGGGAAGGACATAACGTGGCCACGGCTACGATGCAGGAGGCAACGGGCTGGACATGACAGCATCAGGGAGAGTCCCCCAAACACGGGTGAATGAAAATGCGGGGTACAGAATGGGATTTGAAGCGTGGCCACGGCTATGATGCAGGAGGCAACGGGCTGGACATGACGGCATGAGGGAGAGTCCCCCAAACACGGGGTGAATGAAAATGCGGGGTACAGAATGGGATTTGAAGCACAGTGCTAAATCTGTAAACTAACAACATACCTATTTTTCAAGGACACGGACACACACACACACACACACACACTCACACAACATATCTATTTTTCAAGGACACGGACACACACACACACACACACACACTCACACACACACACACACTCACACAGAAACGGTATGGACAGCGAATACAAAGGGCATGTGATTAGTAAACACATCATGTGGGCACCTTGCTGGGTGGGAATGGGCCACGGTGTATGATTAATTTAGCTCCGTGTCCCCTAGGTTCCCTGACATGACCATTAGAGAAAGTCAAGAGCAAGCTTACAAACAACGGACAAGATGTGCACGCACACGCGTCGGCCCTGACAGCTGTCGGGAGGCAGTCAGGACCCACGCGCTTGGGCTGTGGAGCGCTCCGGGGGAGGGGTTTTATTTTACATGCTTTTCTACCACTGAACTTCGTGCCATCTGCCCATGTACCTTTTTTCAAATAAACACTTGTTAAAAGATACAGAACTATGAGAACTGAGACCAGCATCTGAAGAAATGGGAATCTGCCTGGGACGCAGGCTCCTGAAAGAATAACACTTCTCAGGGGAAGGCAAACTCGGGGTGTCTGCAGCACCCAGCCTCCCCTCCCCATGAGGGGGTGCTCTCGGTGCTCAGAGCACAATGCCTGTGAGGGTGTCACATTGTTTTTAAAATGTAAATACCAATCACCCCAAATACTAACTGAATAGTAAATATGACCATTAAAGTGCATGTATGATGAATGAGGAACCTGTTTGCTTTCTCTGGGAGCAAATCGTTTTATAAGGTCACAGTGAAACACATCAGTTCACCCCAGGAGCCCACATCTATAATAATCTATAATAATAAAAGCATAAAATGCTAATTAGACTGGATAGCCGAATGTCCTTCCGGACAAAGCTGCGGCAGCTGTGAGGGCCGAGGGCAGTCAGGGCAGGCAGCAGTGGTGGGGTAATGGGGGCGGTGCCTTCCCCTGATTGCACAGTCACCTCCTGCAGAGGGGAGCGGGCCTAAGCCGTTACTAGAACATTCCGAGGGCTCCCAGACTGTAAGAGGGGGCAGGCCGGGCTGAGGGACACCCCACTCCCAGTACACGAATTTTCATGCACCGGGCCTCTATTATAACAATAATAATAAAGGGTAAGATGCTTGTTTTGATGAATGGCAGTGGCAGCCTGGAGCCTCTTGGGTAAAGGCCCACCTTCACTCCCTCGAAGGGTCCTGGAGCCCCCTAGAGCCTTTATCCTTCAAAGAATGTGGAGAACATTGAAGTGGGGAGTGGGAACAAAACCAAACCATTTTGAAAGTGGGTAACTGGCATAGGAGGAGGGTCAGGTGCCCACAAGGGCACAGTTGGGGGTACCCAGGAACCGTAAAGGGTGAGTCTAGTGCAGTGGGGAGGGTTGGGTGCCCCCAGGGGCATAGTAGGGGGTACCCAGGAACCATAAAGGGTGAGTCTGGTGCAGTGGGGAGGGTCAGGTGCCTGCAGAGGCATAGTGGGGGGTACCCAGGAACCAGCAGGGGTGAGTCTGGTGCAGTGGGGAGGGTCAGGTGCCCCCAGGGGCACAGTGGGGGGTACCCAGGAACCAGCAGGGGTGAGTCTGGTGCAGTGGGTGCCCCATGGCCTTACCGTGCCATCTTGTCGCTGCAGGACATGGTGAGCAGCCTCTCCCCCTGCAGCACCCCGTCCCACGTCTGGATGCTCGCATTCGAGCGCACGGGGATCGTCCCCTCACCAGATTCTATTTTCGTCCGCAGCTGTCCCCGGGCTTTGCGATTCGGGTGCCTGTCTGCTGGTTCTAAGGGAGAAACGGGAGAAGGAAGCCACTGGCAGGAAATTATCTGCTTCACTCACTGAGAAGCACATCTAACTACACCCCATACATTTATCACACAGTCCGCCTGTATGTGGTTGTTCTGTATCTATAGGACACACGTACATTATAAGTATATAAAATTGGACAGGAAGGATATAATATGAACCAAATTCACAGAAGTGACCTTCTCAGGGATTGGGGAAGACAGGGGCTTCCATTTTAACCAAAGTGATTGACTTCCATTGTTAAAAAGGAACTGAAGCAAATAGGACAAAATGCTACCATTTGCTCCTTCTAGGTGTTGGATATTTGGGTGTTTGTTATATTTTCCCCCACATTTTAAAAATTTCATAAGGAAACCCATAGGGATGCTGAAATAAGCTCACAGGAAGCACGCACAGACAGTGACTACCTCTGGGCCATATGAAAACGGGTGATTTAAATATTCTTTCTTATTTAAAAAATATTTAAATTGATTTGTGTTGCCTTTATAATCAAGAAAAACAATGCAAGCAAATGTTCTATTTGGAACAAATAATGTTTAAGCTTGCGGGGAGAGAGGTGGATACAAATCCGTGGAAAACAAAAATCCGTGGAAAGCACGTGCAGAGAAGGGTGGGGAAATGTGACAGAAACAGGGTCTCCCTTTTCATTCGTCTGACCTGCTGCTGGGGTTTCAGCCAAATAATCACACCTTTATTAAGTTCCAGTTCATCAAAAACAGGCAAGAGGATGGACGTCTCTAATTTAGAGACAGACAAGGTGTCCCAAAGATTGTGACAACCTGTATATTATCCAAATTTAAGTGCTGACATCAATTTTGATCTGGTATCCTCATTCTATTCCAATCCCATAGTTTATTAGAGTCAACATTTTCATTCATTAAAATATCCTAATTAATTATTCATGGAGAAGTACTAGTAAAGCCTGCTTTTATTTAGCCCTCAGATCCACGTTTAAGGCTGACATGGAAAGAAGAAGGATATTAATGTAAGTTTGTTATTTTGTTACCACATTGCCACACATTGAGAAACTGCTGGCTGTCCAGATGCCTGGCCATACCTTCCAGGATCGGTTCGTGAGGTGAGAAGATCCTGGCGTCCCCGCAGGGCGAGGTGCTGATGTACAGGTGGAACTGGACCGTGTCCTTCAGCCGGAAGCCGCCCCGCTCAGACTTCTGGAAGATGGACTTCTTCTGATCCTCTTTGCTATGGAAAGGAAGCAAGTTGCAGAGTGAGTGCTCCAGCTGCGTGCAGTCACAATCCGGTCTGTCCCAGGCCCCAGAGACTTTCAAAGGCCCGCAGTTCCGACAGGGTAAAGAAAAGCTGGAATTGGAGTCTTCCTTTTCCCTGTTTATGATCATTCACACAGTTCCTGTCACTCAACAATGGACAGGGCATCGAAATGGGAGCATTTCCCCTTGCCTTCTCATTTCTGATTCCAAACAGAACGACAATGTGTAGAGATGGCTTTACAGAGAAAAGCAGTTTGATACGTGATGGGCTGGTGTGAGGCACAGTGACTGGGATAAAAACGCCCGTGTTTACCGGCCGTGGATATGTGTAGAGATGGCTTTACAGAGAAAAGCAGTTTGGATACGTGATGGGCTGGTGTGAGGCACAATGACTGGGATAAAAACGCCCGTGTTTACCGGCCGTGGAGTCTACTGAGATCGGCCTGCAGGAAACAAAAGCCCAGGGTCTGAGCACAGCCCTGAAATCCACGATACTATTATGCATGTGTGCGTACATGTGTGCACATATGTACGTGTGTATATGCATGTGGGCTATAAGTTAGCCAACTCTATTTGTAGCTTGAGCATCATGGGCAGATGGGATCCAACCTCACTATTACTGACGAAGTTACTGTTTTGAGAACTGAGTGAAAGTTTTGCAGTGTTTTCTGATGGGGGAGGGGGAGAAGGCAGTACTTTTTAAAACAGCTTCCTTTACTTACTTACTTACTAGACTTACTTTAGGTACAGCTCAAGCTGTGTGTAAAGGAACCTGAGCAAGGACCGCCGAGATATGATCTCTGCGTGGCAGTCATTCAGAGCGAGGCCACGGTCACTCATGTACTCGCCGTTAATACACTTCGTTCCCGTGGAAACACATATCACCTGGGCATCTTTAACATCTGTGCCTGGAAAACAAGAGAGACCGTTCCTCTGAGTCACAGTCACGTGCCCACCTGCGCCTGGGGCCTGCATGCGGCCGCGGCGACGGAACCTGGCAGAGACCTCAGCGCACACTCACTCCCCATGCCTACCCCCGCCAGCTGCAGCCTCCCAGAGGACGAGCTCTGCGCTCCCCCCTGGGAGCCAGCCGCCCTCGTCTTCAGTGTGAAGGTTCTGAGCTCGAGGAAGTTACTCCTCGGGAATGTAACAGTCTTTCTTGAACAGTCCCATGGACACAGGGAGGAAGCCCTATGTGAAGGCAGGTAGGTGGTCTGGTTATTAACCTTAAGATTGATATGAAAGCACTAAAGAGGCGACGAGGGAGGGACAAGAAGGAAAACAAGTCGTTCACGGTGTGCTGGTCAGGAGTCCCTGTCACCCCCTCATGCTGGACTGCAGCCCGCAGCACCGGGCACCTCCAGAGGGGCGGCCACTCTGCGGTAAACCTGTCACAGACCACGCGCCAGATGTGCTGCAAAGGCCTGCCGCCACCAGGGATAAACTGCACCACCAGCACCAGCTGCAGACGGTGCCACCCAGAGGCGGGCACTGTGCTGGGTCTACTAGGGAAGGTTTTCTCACCTCATCCCCACATCCTTAAGGTGCATGGCACCACTGCCTCTGTTTTACAGACCGGGAAACTGAGGCACAGAGGGGCCAAAAACCTGCCCAAGGTGCAGGCCATCTGAGGTCAGAACCAGGCATGGAGGCCTTCTGAGGTCAGAGCCAGGTGCTTGTGCTGGCCATCCTGCCTGCAGGTGTAAACTGTGGCTCTGAGCAGTGGAATTCACACGGAGGGGCAATGCTGCCCTGCGGGCATCTGCCTCTCCCCAGGCAGTGAGAAGAGCTAGATGACAACCAGCCACACACCACAGAGCCTGCGCAGGGAGCTGCTGCATCAGCAGCTCACCTTTCAGTCACGTAAATAGTACGAGCACAGAGAGAAGAGCAGGAAAACACAGGCACAAAACTTCAGAGAAAACCTGAAACCCACGTTAAGATTCAGAGTTCTTCACCCGCCCCCAGACACACGCTCAGCTGTGCCAAAGCACACACGTGGTGGGAGGAGCTTGTGATTCGAGTCGTCACGTTCTCCAGGCGAGGGGGGATCAAGGCTAGGATTACAGAACTGCGTCCTCTCCCGAGTCGGACAGAGAACTGCCTGGGAGAGGAGGACAGCACAGCCACCCTCACAGAGCTGGGGCTTCTCCTGGCTGGCGGAGACAGATGTGCCATCCCCAGCCCTCCTCCCTGGCCTCCAGCACAGGCCGGGGATGCTGCCAGCAGAGGGCGCTGCACGTCCCGCCGCCCCAGCGCTGGCCAGGGCACTGGCCAGAGTGTGGCTTCCTGCTCCTAGGAGTCACCACAGAGATGCATCCCAGGCGTGGGGAGAAGACCTGGGGGAGGGCTCCTTCTCCAGTGGTCAGCAAACTCATTAGTCAACAGAGCCAAATATCAACAGTACAACGATTGGAATTTCTTTTGAGAGCCAAATTTTTTAAACTTAAACTATATAGGTAGGTACATTGTTATTAACTTAATTAGGGTACTCCTAAGGCTTAGGAAGAGCCACACTCAAGGGGCCAAAGAGCCGCATGTGGCTCGCGAGCCGCAGTTTGCCGACCACGGTTCTGGACAAATTTAATAGGGTTCCTCCTGCCTTCCAAACTGTGCTTTCCCCCAGATTTTCACCTCTGGCTGGAGCTTCCTCTCTCCCCCACAAGCCACACAGAAACCTCCCTGGCAGCATGAACACTAACTGGTAAATCAGATACGCCCTACTTTCCCATGAAGCAGGAATTAATGTCTCCTGCAGTTTCCTGAGCAGACCAGACCGCTCTCACACGATTGTGGGGATCCAACTGTAACAGAGGGCTCTTCTCCAAATGAAAACAATTAGGTTGAAAAGATGAACATTTGGGAAAAATATGTAAGTACAGTTCCCACACTTGCAGATGACAGACATTCTGAGGAAGAAGGAAAACACGATTTTCCTGTCAGAGATTTTTATAGAGCAAGATGTTTACCTGTCGTCATGACAATTCCAGCAAGAACCTTCCTGCGTGCGTGGGGGGAGGTGAAGTTGTCCGTCAGGTCACCGAACTTATCCAGAACCAGGCGGGCCACGGCGTCGGCTAACACCTGGGGACCACAGCAGGGGGTTAGGCACCTGCACCTGCCCCCCGAAAGCCAGGGTGATGGCTCAGATGCCTTCTTCTCTGGAGAATCCCACACTACGTCTGACAAACAAGTGTGTGCGTGTGCACATGTGTGTGAGTGTTTCCTCCAAAACACACATCCGAGGAGCATGCAAGGCCATGGCTGGAATCTTTCGACAGGGCCTAGAGGGCAGGGACAGCCCTGAGCCCGGCAGTGGGAGTTCGAGCTCGTACATCCGGGGCACACTCTGCTGCCCCTCTAGTCCTCACAGCACACCAGCCCCACCCTCCGATGAGGACACGGAGGAGGAGGGGGCTAGAGTGCCTGCCTGGGGTCACCTGCCTGCCCCTCCGCTGCTCTGCTGCCCAGGCTCCCCAGTGTGCAGCTCGGGCAGGAGAAAGGCACAGTTAGAAGTGATCAAATTAAAGAAGAGTGAACTTTGCACAGCACCGCCCTCTCTAAGGCCCCGCCCATCAGATACGTCTCAGTTATTGCAACACCTATCCCATCACCCTGGCTCAGTCACTCCCTCCGAATCCAGCCCTGAGCAGAGCCTGTGGGGCAGCTGTCACTCAGCTCAAATGACTGCGGAATGGACCCAGGGAAGGGTTCAGCGAGGCCTGGAACACCTCACTGCATGTGACCAGGCCCGACAGCACTGTCCGCCAGGGAGTGCGTCTTAGAAGCCAACATGAGGCACGTCTTGTTTTTATGGCTCATGAGTTGTCATGGATAAAGTGGACCCATAGTGTTCTGGGAAATGGTGCTAACGGGTGTGAGTGTGAGAGCGTGTGTGTGTGTGTGTGTGTAAAGAGCCACAGTGGATCTACATCTCCCTAATCTCACACTTGTCTTGACAATCAAACGGCCAAATCTAATGTCCCTTTAATAAAATACTCCCAAAATGAATAGAAAAGTCACTCATCCTAACCTATGACTTATTTGGAAAAAGCATAGTTGTCAGAAAGCTTTCCTCCCATCATGGCTCCAGCAAATTCCAGCGAGCCCCTGGGGACATGCTCAAGACCAGCCACGTGGAGGGTGGGCAGAAGGTCCAGGAGGGGCCCTCGGGCCTCACCTGGCACCTCGGCAGAGGCATCGATGCCGCAGATGTGAACACAGGGGAGGGGGTCGGAGCACAGACAGAAACAGATGAGCAACCACACGATGGGAGGGCACCACAGATAAAGGACAACACGTTCCAACTTCCATAGAAGGAAAACAGTGGGAGGTTAAGGAGACCCAGAGGAGAGGAGTTTCGTTTCACAGGAGGCAGGCGTACCGCACGTTTTCAGAGGCGGGCACGTCCGCGCACACTCCCTGTGTGACGCCAGCATTGCACTCCTGGACCTTCTTCCGCCCCCGTAAAGAGGTCACTGCCTCGTTCTTTAGGGGCGACGAAGCACTCCTCCCTCTAAACGAGGGGGTGGATATAATGACAAACTAACATGCTCCTCAAGGGCAAGCCCACACCACCACGGCCCCGCCGCACTGCCTCCTGAGCGACCCTCGGGGTGCAGAGGCCAGAGGCTCGGCCGGCCGCTTTAATAAGTCACTGCTGACAGGGCATTTCGCACTCACACGCGATTGATGTAACCTGCTTTTTAAACTAGTGCCACTATGAACACCATGAAGGCAAAGAATCCTAGGACCAGGGACGTCTGGCCCAAGTCCCGCATGGGTTATTCTTGGGAAACATAAGGATTTACACCCACTCTAGAGGCACATTGGAGAGTTTCAGGGGAAAGACAGCGTAGCTCAGAAACAAGGCCCAGGCTGACTGCGAAGCCACCCCCAGGTCTTTGAGGAAAACAAGGTTACCGGGGCCTCAGGGGCCTCTGGGAGACACTTCGGGGCTACTGTGAGCAGAGACTGGGAAGCAGATACAGCTGCACACCCCCAGGCCTCCCTGGCTGGAGAACACAGACGCCCAGAACCTGCTGCTCAGCACCAGCAGAACCAGCACAGGTGGTGAGGGTGGGGCTGGGATGGCCCTCCCACCCACACCCCCCATAGGATTCCCAGACACTCTCCCCAGAGAGGCTGATAGGCCCCACTTCCCAGGCCAGGGCCTCTGGTCACTGCTCCACGGAGCCCGGCCTGGGGCTTGGGCTGCAAATGCACACACATGCATGCACACATGCACACACATGTGTGTACACACACACACCTCCTTCTGCCTCCCCTTCAATGTTACTCGTCTGCACTTCGAAACCTGGCCTCTTTAGGCAAAATAAAATAAAACTCCCTCTTTTAAAACTGAGGACCATGGTCATTTCAGAGGACTGAACACAGGCCTCTAATTGGTTCACAGGTAAGAGAGAAGCCGACATTTTCGGATCCCGCTGAGAGAATTCAGGCCGAACTATCTGTCAATATTGAGTCCTTCACTTGTTCTGATCAAACCACTACCTATTTTATCTTCAAACTGAGCAATACTGTGACAAGAAGGAACAAACAGAGAAGAGGGTCAGGTTTTCTCCCTAAAAGACGGATTTTTAAGTAGACCAGAAGCTTGGGATTTCTAAGAAAAGAGCAATAAATAATCAGAGTTGCAGGGTTTGGAGATGACACTAGTGCCATTTCTCCTTCAGTCTTCTTCCTTCACAGACGCTGATCCGAGTCCCGAGCATTTCCCTCTGTTCACCCTGATTTTAGGGGGGAGGGGGCTGGGCAGGAGGGAGCCTGCATGAATCCCACAAGGGGAATTCCAGGTACAGAGAGACCCGGGTGCCTGGGGGGCCCTGGAGCATTTGCTTAAGGGCCCCCTATGCCCCTCGTCCCTCTGACACACGGTCCCTACACTGTAGGCTCAGGAATGCACTGCCAGCCAATCCCGCTGGAGCCCAGAGCCCATACCCTTAGGTTTCAGCAGTTGAATGGCCAAACTCACTCCTTTTGTGGCTAGAGACCTAGGGAGACGTAGGAAACACCCTGGGCTGGGCAGGCTCTGGTGTCTGGCCCTCCCTCCTCATCAGAGGCTGCTATGGGACAGGCCCACCCCCCCCCACCCCCTCCACTCCCCCGCAGGGCAGCTACACAGGGAGGGAGGGCACTGTGGACTGTCCTTCGGGGTGAGACTCAGTGTGGAGAGGGCTGATGGCACTGCTCTGTGTCCCCACCCTGTGCCATGATGGCCTCAGATGGCTCCCCAGGGGCCACCTGGCCATCCCAATCTAGGAAGGCTGCTCGGCAGCCACACTTACTGCTGGCTGTTCGTGGTGAGGACAGAGTGGCATGAGATGGAGAGTCAACATGGCAATGAACCCCAGTGCTGTGTAAAGCATGACCGAGCGTGACAGACTTTTCCTCACCTGGGGTAGGTGTAACTGGAGGCCCTCGCTGAGGATAGGCTGGCGAGACGGCGTTTGATCCAAGTGCAAATTAAAAATGGTGGCCAGGGCAGACTGTGCGGCCCGGGCCTTGGCCAGCTTTTTGTTCCTTCCCGAGCCTTCGAAGAACTGGCCGTCCACAACCACGGACATGACAAAGTTCTTGGCGTGGCTCTCCCCGCTCTCCGAGAGGAAGTCGTACTTCAGGCCCGGGCGCAGCTCGTTCAGGATCATCACGGGGTTCTTCCCGGCGGGCGGGGGGAATGGAGGGAGGACCGGGAGGGGCGGCTGCACGAGGTTGGGGGGCACAGGGGACGCTGACAAGCTGAGGTCCCCGCTGGAACTGAAGGAGTCATCGCCGCCGTTGGAGCCCATGTAAAAGGGCACTTCCGACCTGTCCGGTGTCTCGAAGCCGTTGAAGAGCGCGTCGGGGAAGTCCGCCTGGTCAGACGTGAAGTCCGTGTTGGCGGACAGGCTCCTCCCCATGGCCAGGTGGGCCTCGGATGCGTTGGGGAACTGGACGAACGACCGCAAGGCCTTCTCGGCCGCCTGCAGCTTGGCCTTCTTCTTCGTGGGGCCAGAGCCCTCGAACACCTGCCCGTTCACCTCCACGGAGATGACGAAGAGCGGCGCGTGCACGGGCCCCGTCTGGGACAGCAGCGTGTACTGCAGGCCGGGCTTGATCTCGTTCAGCTGCATCAGCGCGTTCTTGGGCAGGGCGGGCCCCGGCGCCCTCCTCCTCTTCTTCAGGCGGAACTTGGCATGCCCATTGCTGCCCTCGTCCAGGGGCCGCTTCCTGCCGACGCTGCCACCACCCCCATTGGGGAGCAGGTAGCTGTCAGCCGGCCCCGGAGCGCTGTCCCCCGGGGGCCCAGGGTCCACACTGCAGCTGTCCTTAGCCTCTGTGCTGCTCGAACCTGCGGTGCCCAGAAAGAGCAACTTACAACGCCTTCGTTGCAGGATCTTGTAAATGCAAAATTTATAGATTCCTTTATCTCTCTTTGTAACTGGGTAAGTGATGTGTGTTCTACTTTACTCCCTGCTGCACACGGGAGGGCTGCACATTTCCCACCAGCTCAGGGCCTCAGCGGAAATGGGTAGTCTGACATTTTGCTGAATAATGGCTCCTACCATTTCTATTTAGTATCGCCAGCTGCTTTTACATTAAAAGGTGAATTTTTAAATAACTTTTATGAGAATATTCTGAGCATCAAAGTGTGGGACAATAAATTTGTCCAGAAGACCCTACATTAGTAAGTCTAAGTCAGCACTGACACATGTCATTTATTTTGGCATTTCCCCCTCCCGATGGCATTTAACTCACTGGGCTTTGCACTGCAGCCTCTCCCAGAGGAGGGGACATATTTAAAAGCAGCATTTACAGGCTGGTTTGTTCTTGAGGTTCAAAATATTACATCAATTTGTGCAGCTATTTGATTTAGTTCATGAATCAATCTTAGGAATCTGCTTATGTAATTATGGCAGTGATGGCGAACCTATGACACGCGTGTCAGAGGTGACACGCGAACTCATTTTTTTGGTTGATTTTTCTTTGTTAAATGGCATTTAAATATATAAAATAAATATCAAAAATATAAATCTTTGTTTTACTATGGTTGCAAATATCAAAAAATGTCTATATGTGACACGGCACCAGAGATAAGTTAGGGTTTTTCAAAATGCTGACACACAGCACAAAAGGTTCGCCATCACTGATGTAGAGTATTCTGCCCATTTAGAAATGATTTTTGAAGGATACAACTTCATTTCCCATATTCATTTAAAGCTTTTTTTACTACACATGGGGACTGATTTACCTCTGCATTTTTAATACAGTCCACATTAGAAAAAAATATATGAGCAGATATAAAATTGAAGCTGCAGGCAGGCTACCACCTCCTAACTGAAGCTGGAATTACAGACTAACTTGGTTATGCTACCTTTTGAAGGTGTTTATAATTAATAAAGATCATTTTAGGACTCTGAAGGTTCATGGCAAAAATATGAGTTTAATTTCAAAAAGAGGAATAAAAGAGTATTTAGTCTTCCCTTTAAGTTTATTGAGCTTTTTAAAAAGGAGAACAAGAAATAATTCTGTTTTCCTGGCACATTTCCAGAGGCCGCCTGTCGCACGGAGCGCAGGAGCAGTGATCACAGGGCGTGGGGATGTTGATGGCACGGCATTTAAAACCTACCGCTAGCTTTTGAAAGCCCACAATAAATCTTTTAAGTGACCAAAATATTTTTTACAGTGTAAACCAATTTACAGGGCCCAGTGTGGTGGCCTGGGTCTATTTCGACAACACAGTGTAACACAGGCTCTCATCATGCTAAGCTCTACCTACGGGCGGGCCTCACGTGACAGAGGCCCGGGCCCCTGGCTGCCAGGCCACAGTGAAGCCTCGCATTTCCTGGGCCATCAGCATCGGCCGAGATGTGCTTGCACACAGCCCCTGGGGGAGCCGGCTCTCCTGTGGCGGAGGTTAGAGCCAGGTGCCCTTCCTCTGTAGACAGCTTCTCCCAGGCCCTGATACACACACCACTTCTCCCAGTTGACAAAGCTGATGGAATAGACACTAAATTTTCATTTATAACATCCTCCAGCAAAAGCTCGATAGGTTACTCCTTTCGGTGCTCAGAGGGAACAAAAGGTGAAAAGGGCAGAGCGAGACAGGTTAGATGAACAGGCAGCAAGGGCGCCACAGAGGACCGCGGGCGGACGTGCTGGTGCTCCTGCTCGAAGAACTAGCAACAGAGACACTCACATCGTCATCAGTTACTCCGGCATGCATTTAACCAAACAGGATACCCTCCCACCCCAAAATGCTTCCCTTCAAGGAATAAAGATAACCAGTACTGGACTGGCCGTCTCGAGAGCATAGGAAAAATACACGTTCTATAGCATAGTTCCCATAAATTCTAAGTTCTTATTTGCTTCAGAAGCACTGAAATGCTACTCATATTCTGTCTTATTAAAATGCTACCATGTAAAGAGAAAATATTAAAACTGGAGAAAGACACCCCCTCTATCACAACTCTCTCTTTACATATCATGCTACTTTGTTTCCTAAGTGTGACTACTAATCGTGGTAATATTTTTTGTTGCTTACGAAATGATAGGAAATACAGGACTGGCACAGCTAAGTTTTAGCACTTGCACCAGCAGCTTATCTTTCCAGAAAAGTTATTCCGAAGGATTCTTTACGTTACCCGAGGGTCAGTTATACAAGCTACACGCCTGACATTCCCACCCAAACCAGATGCCCACTGCCGTGGACGACAGCCCGCAGTCCCAACAACTCGGAGGCTGGGGGACACGCGTATGCACTTTTCACAGGGAACAGTGCGCGGGCAAAACTGGAGATGGCGAGTGGAACCGCACAGTAAAAACACACGGCTGGTTCTAAAGGGACCTCAGGGGAGGCTCTGATGGGGAGGTCACCCTGAAGAGGGCCTCCACCAGGCCGCCAGAGGCCACCACAGGTCAGCGGGAGGGAGGGCACAAGCTTCTCCGACAGCGACTGGGCAGCTGCTCATGCTGTGTCCATCCCACAGGGACTGACTTCAGCCAGAGAGTGTCCACTGTGATCCATATAACCAAGACCCAGCTCACCCGCATCATCCCCAACCCAACCCACGGAGCAGCCTGCGAGCGAGGCGGGGCGGTCTGCCGTGGGAACCTCTGGGTTATCTACGGACATGAGCCAACTCCAAGGCCCTAGCTGGCTGGAGTGGGTGGCGTCACGGAGAAGTGGACTGAGCTGTGTCCTGGCCGTTGATGACCACTCCTCGTAAAATGTCACCCATCACTTAGACCTGCACGCTCTCTCTTGGGAGCAACTGAACACAGACAAGCAAGAAAGTTCATGTCTACATGTGTTAGAAAAAGGAGGTCTTTGTTGCAGTGTCCCTACTAAAAGCTCCCAAATGGGGAGGGAGATTTAAACTTTATTTAAATGCACTGCTCTCTGGGAGTAAAGATAAAACAGAAGAGAAGGATGTTCACTGAACTTTTCATGGAGAACAACGTAGAGAGGGGAAGCTGGCATAGCTCCCAGCCTCTCCGTCCCTCCGTCCCTCCGCCCCAGAGAGGGCAGGGTGGAAAGGAGAAGGCCCCGGTGTTTCAGGCCACACTAGTCCTAAGGCTCATTAAAGTCTAGAAACAAGATCAGCAGATTCGTGTGAGCCCTTTCCCTCAAAATATAGGAGAATCCAGGGTATTTGAACAGAAAAGGTATGTACTATTTTAAATGGCCAGCTATTTAAATCCACCTCAGAGGTTATCTTAGACTTTACAGACGGAAATCTGACCATCGTCATGGTAACCAGGCTGTGCCAACAGGAAGCGTGCAGCTTCATGGGACATGCACCAGAGCATGCGCTCCTTCAGGCAGCGGCAACCCTCCCTGCGGCTGGGAGGGGAGGCCCACAGTAAATAGAGAAGGTAGCCAAAATTAAAAACCCGCCACTGCTTGCAGCCTCGGAAGTTCACTTCCCCCAAACTGGCCTCCTGAGAAAACTCCCAGGAACACTACGACTAATGGAAAACCAGCTACTGGAGACTACGTGGCAGCCGAGGTCTTACTCAGGTTTTCTTCATCTTCCAGATCCATGGCAAAATACTTCGGAGGGTTTCTTGACTGGCGGAGGCTGTTTCTGTCTGCAAGACAGCAAGAAAGTCACATTTAGTGAGCCCATCACGGGAGTCACAGGAGGTGTCTCCTCTGCGGAAACGACGCCCCCAGGATTACTCACTGACGGGAAAGCTCATGAAACAAGGACAGCTCGCTCTGCGATCTGCGGTCAGGACGGGAATTCGGAGGCTCCTGCCTCTTCAGCACGGTCAGTGCAGGGCCCCAGGACTCTGCTGCAGGGAGGGAGGCCTGAGGTGGGGAGGGGTCCCACTCTGAGGAGCTGGCCTTGATTCCAGGGTGGAGGCCCTGGCAAGCTCCGAACCAGGGAGAAAGGTGACGGTGTTTCTGTCTTAGAAAGATCGCTCCTGTAGGAGGGGCCGAAGACAGATGACCACAGAACCCAACCAGGACTCAACCCGGTTGCCATTTGACCTTAGCTCTGGAGGACTTCCGGTTCCGGTTATAAAGTAAGGCTACAAAGGAAGAAGCACCCAACAGCATTTGACTTTACCATTTCTTTTTCTTTGTGAGTCGCATCTCACGTGGATGAATCTAAAAAGCATGTAATTGTTAAATCTGATTGAATTTCTTAGCCATGTATTATTTTGTTGGTAGGAGAAACCACGGGAAATCCTTAAAGAACAATTACTCCAAATATCTAATAATTAACAAACTTAAGAGTTTCCTCTTCCTAAATAGGTTGGCTATACTTAGCAAAATTTTACTAACACACCGTCTGTACTAAAGAATCCCATCAAATTGTAACTGAGGAAAAAGATTTGCACATGTTGCTTTATATACAAATAAAATTGACATTATAAATCACTAAAAGGCAAATTCATTGCTCGTAAGACATTATTAACAAACGGTTGTCATAAAAACTATATATATTTTAGGTATTTGATATACGAGAAACATATCTTTATTCAAGAGAGTGTTCCAGATTAATTACTTCTAGATATGGTTTCTGGAAACTTCCTTCTGTGCAAAGCCCAGAATGGGACACGATGAGAACCTGAAGTGAATCAGACAGATCCTGCGATGGAGAAATTAAAATAGAAATACCATCTGGATAGCTAATTATATTTAGAAGTTCTTATTAATCATTTTAGGTGTGGAAATAGTACTTATTTTTAGCGATACTGAAGTATTTAGAGACGAAATGGTAATATCTGTAATTTATAATTATAAAAGAGACCAAGCGGTGGGGAAAAGCAGATGGTGTACAGTTGAAACTGGGGGCTGGAGCGGGCTGCTGGGGAGGTGGATTCATTATGCAGTTCTGTATTGTATGTGTTTTACAATTTCCACGACGGAAAGTTTTACTCAGGAGTCCTTTCCTCGAGGTCTAGAATGGGAGGTAAGATGTAGCAGGGGTGCAGGCTCACCGCACGCCCTCCGCAAGGCGCAGGTGCTCCCAGGGCTCTGGGCTGCGGGGTCAGGTCAGAAGGTGGGCGTGTGGAGGTGAAATTGAGCCTGGAGCGGAGGGTGTCAGGCGCACCACGAAGACAGGAGACAGGTGGCGTGCGAAGAGCACGAGGTTGTGTGAGAGAGGCAATCGCAGCACTTCAAAGAAACCCAAACTCTCCATTCTGGGAACAGCACACACTGACCCCTGGCTTTGAAACAGGCCGCAGGGACGTGCGCAGTGGGAGGATGGAGATGTCCTTCCCTCAGTACAACTCAAAACCCCGACAACACATACACAGGTGGGAGGAGGAGGGAAGACCGGCGGGGACTCGAGGGACCACACAGCATGGGTCCCTGGTCTTTCTGTGTTGTTATCCCAGACTTGGAGCCGAAGAAGCCAGCGACTTAGAAACACCAATGGGCACAGATCACAAAACCCCAACAAATGCTGCTCTCTCTGACAATGGACCAGCAGCGGTTCCTCCCTGCGGGACTGAAAGCGACAGACAGACTGCCCCACTCCAGCCAGACCCTCCCACCCAGCAAGGACAAGGGGGAGCCTCGCCTTCCCTACCCCCAGAAGAGGTCTGGTGGGGAGCCTGAGGTGATGTCCCCATCCCCTAACAGAGCGGCATGAGTGAAAGTCAGCTGACGCAATGGTTTATGTAAGATTTAGAGTCGTGTCCAAGTTTCAGTAAAAAAAAAAAATTATAATAATAATCCATCATACCAACAGCCAGGAAGACCTCAAACTGAACGGAAAAAAGACCATCAACAGACGCCAACCCAGAGACGTCTGTCTGAGGCTGTAAAGCAGCAGCGTAAAGAAGTGGGAGGAAGCAGTCTTAACAGATCTCAACACGCACTCGATAGCGTCAGTCCTCAAGCAGCACGCATGGCATTGCCAGGGAGACACACGTGGACCACATGGAACAGACAGAACCAGGGCAGGCCCCACGTGCCCGGCTGACGGCTCATGAGGCGGAAAGCAATTCAGTGAGGAGGGGCCAGGCCACAGATGGTGCTGCAGCCACCAGGCACCCGCGTCTCACACTATCACAAAATGCACTTGAGTTGGTCCGGGGCTCAGTGTGAAACATAGAACTATAAAACCTATAGGAAAATCATAGGAGAAAATCCCCAGGACCTGGGGCTGGGCAGAGCATGCTTAAGCAGACTAGACACCAAAAGCACAATCTATAAGATAAACTGGATTTTTTGACAGCTTGGACCTAATCAAAATTAAACATTTTTTTCCCTCTGCCAAAGACCCTGTAGAGAAGATGAAAAGACAAGCAACAAACTGGGAGAAAATATAACAAAGGCCACACATTGAACAAATGGAACACACAAGAAATTCTCAAAACAAACAATCCAATCAGAAAGTGGGCAAAAGTCATGAAGAGACCTTTCAATGAAGAGGATATTCGGATAAACATGAGAAAATGTTCAGTATCATTAGCCACCGGGGACATGCCACTTAAATCCATGTAGAGTGGCCAAAATGAAACCGGTTGCAACCCCAAATGCCGATGAATGTTTACAGCAACGTCTCCAAACTGGAAACAACCAGATGCCCCTCAACAGGCAAATGGTTAAACAGACTGTGGGCATGCCCATGCCAAGAAATACTGTGCAGCAATGAAAAGGACTGATACACGCAGTGACCTGGAGGCATCTCCAGAGAATTAGGCTGAGGGGGAAAAAGCCAATCCCAGCGTTACTTACTGTGTGGTCCCTTTATATAACACTAGAGGCCCGAAGCACACAATTCGTGCAAGAGTAGGCCTTCCTTCCCCCGGCTTCCTTCCAGCCACACGCAGGCACCCAGGACCTGGGACCCGGGACCCGGGTTTCCCTTGCAGCCCCGTCTTCATCCAGAAGGTCGTCCAGAAGGACATCCAGTCTAATTAGCATATTATGCTTTTATTATTATAGATTCTTGAAATGAAATAACTGTAGAGATGGAGAACAGATTAGTGGCTGCCAGGTATTGGGAGGGTGAGGGTTTGGCTACAAAAGCACATGAAAGTGATCCCAGGGACAATGGAAGGCTCTGGATCCTGACTGTATCCCAGTCAACAAATATCCTGACTGTGACAATGCATTGAGTAAAGGAAATATGGTTCTTTCTGTGAATCTACATGTGAATCTGCATTATCCCCAAATAAATCGTTTAATTAGAAGGCCCAATTATCATACCATTCATCAGTGAAGGGGGTGCAGAGCAGGCCGGGGGGGCGGAGGGAGAGCACGCTGCCAGGGACACTGACTGAGTCTGAGCCACGGGAGGAGCTGGCCCTAATGGAGCTCACCTGATTTATAGAGCGCCTGTTTCCCTGCTCTTACATATTAAAGTTCTTTAAAAGGACATGGAAATGTCTCACAGTGGAAAATGAGCAGGCTGTGCGCAGCGGCGGGAGGGCCGTGCGTGTGGAGAATGGGAGCCAGAAAGCTCTCGCTGAGCAGGAGCAACACTTTCACATTCTACAAATGCCAACTTTTGTATCAAAGGTTATAAAACAAAGCAAAACAGCAAATGCAAGCACTTTAGAGCATTTCACATAACCATTTTTCTTTCATTCTGAAAGCACGTCTTACAGCCTGAACTATAAACATCTAAGAATTAAAAGCCTATCAAAATCCCACATGGGCCTGGCCAGTGTGCTCAGTGGTTGAGCACTGACCTATGAACCAGGAGGTCATGATTCCATTCCCTGTCATGGCACATGCCTGGATTATGGGCTTGATTCCCAGTAGGGGGCATGCAGGAGGCAACTGATCAATGATTCTCTCTCATCATTGATATTTCCATCTCTCTCTCCTTCTCCCTTCCTCTCTAAAATCAATAAAAACGTATTTTTTTAAATGTATAGATTCAAAAATGTTTAAGACAAACATTAACCTTGATTAAACTTACTACTAATTATTACTGGACTAGAGGCCCGATGCACAAAATTCGTGCAAGAGTAGGCCTTCCTTCTCCCGGCTGTCAGCACCGGCTTTCCTCTGGCACCCGGGACCCGGGCCTCCTTCTGGCCGCAGGCAGGCACGCAGGACCTGGGCTTCCCTTGCAGCCCCGGCTTCATCCAGAAGGACAGAAGGATGTCTGGAAGGGCATCCGATCTAATTAGCATATTACGCTTTTATTATTATAGATTTACTTCATTTTAGTCTAAAAAAATGGTTTTGAGAAACATTTTACATATTTTTATGATTGTTAAAGGTTTTATTTTTAAAAGCCAACACTGCACATTTTTAAAAAGAGAAGTGTTAAATGGAGACTATGCCTATTGATTCTTTAGCATAAATCAAGCAACATACTAAAAGCTGTAGCTATAGAAAAAAACAACAACTGAATGATAATGTGATTATTTAACAAAGATAACTGAAGTATAAAATTTTTACATTTGAAGTAAGATAATCAAATTCAGCATTATCTAAACACAATATCACTAAAGCGTTCAAAGCTATCAACTTATTATATTTTACAATGAAATAGTTTCATTTCTAGGTAACCATCTAAATAATGGATGCTTAGTTTGGTTACCCCTTAGAGATTTTGTACACATGGAACAAATATAGCAGACTGTGCATAGCAAATAAGGTTCATGCATTACTTTTAGCAAACATGTTTCTTCTAGTGAAATGCAACATAGAATAATTAAAATAAGAAATTATCGCAAGATCGTAGAATACAAGATTAATACAAAAAAATTAATTGCTTTCCTATATATGAACAAGTGGAATTTGAAAGAGAAGCACAATACTGCTTACATTAGCACCCCCAAAATTAAACACTTAGATATAAATCAAACAAAACTTATATGAGGAAAACTACAAAACACCAATGAAAGAAATCAAAGAAGAACTAAATAAATGTAGAGATAGTCCATGTTAATGGGTAGGAAGACTCAATATTATCAAGATGTCAGTTCTTCCAACTTGATCTACAGATTCAAAGCAATCTCAATCAAAATCCCACCTAGTTATTTTGTGGCTATCAACAAAGAGATACTAAAGTATATATGGAGAGACAAAGACCCAGAAGCATTATCAAGATGTCAGTTCTTCCAACTTGATCTATAGATTCAAAGCAATCTCAACCAAAATCCCACCTAGTTATTTTGTGGCTATCAACAGGGATACTAAAGTATATATGGAGAGACAAAGACCCAGAAGAGCCAACACAATATTGAAGGAGAAGAACACAGTTACCTCTCAAGTCCTTAAGTCAGAAACATCTGTAAATAAAACAGCTTTACATTGGTTAAAAGTTACCTGCTGAGTACAGTTCATGATTAGGAGCTGTCTCCCAGCAGCTACGACCAGTCTCCGTTCACACGGGTTATGAACGCCTTAATAAGGCTGGACTCTGCCTGTGCCCGTGGCCCACATGTTGGCTGTTGTCAGACCATCCTGGGTAACCGTCCTGGGTGAGCCTGTTTCAATAGCTAGCTATGTGGCCTCGGGCAAGGCTCTCAAGGGCTCTGAGCCGGGCTAATCCAAGGGGATGGATTAGCACCTGCACACAGCATGCACTCTGGGCATCAGCTGTCATCATGACGACAGCACGGAGCAGGACCAACACGGACAGAGCCACATGCTTCTCAATGTTCCCAGTCACGTGTGGCTGTTCTTGATCAATCAAAACTCCAGGCTCGGCTGACAGGACAAAAAACTGATGCTGCTTGAAATGCTAGAGGGTGCGACCCCGGAAACAAATGCAGGCGAATTAATTCTGCCAAGCTGTTTGCAGCATAAGTCCCACAGTAGATATTAGAAACCTTGGTATTTTTAATCTCAGGAAAATTAAAGTAATTCTTCAAGAAATACATTTTCAAAGTCATGTTTCAACTTGTTCTCTAGCCATTAACCTCCCAGTTGCACGTGGCTGGTGGATTCTGTATGTCACAGCACAACGAGCACAAAGGAGATGGGATAAACCAGAGTTCCGTCTGGGAAATAAATACTCAGAAGGAAGGCCAAACTGAGCACATTCTCTCCAGGCAGAACGTCCACTGGAACCAAATGATGAGGTGAACAAAATCCTATTACTTATGATCAAACCCATAATGCTGTGAGGTAGAGTCATACCCAGAAAGATGTTTAGTAAATGAGAGTTCCAGACACGTAAAATCTAGAATCTTCGCATATATTTAATTAGCTACATTTAGCACTGAGATAACTAAACAGAACTGAGCTACTGGGAATGTTCATACAGCATGATCGGCACCTCTCTCTCTCTCTCTCTCTCTCTCTCTCTCTCTCTCACACACACACACACACACACACACACACACACACACACACGAGGCCATGGCATGGCACGGAGCCAGGGCCTGGATGTACCATAAGTGGGCAGATTTGGATAAAACAGTGAATAGACTGATGCAGCAACAGAGAGAGTAAAAACCCAAAAAGCTACTTCTCTGGGTTAAAACAACCAAACAGAACTGAGCTTTGGGTCTGAGCCTCATCCTTTATCCCCGCCTCCTCGCTCTGCTCCCCTGTGAGCCTGTGGAAATGAGGACGGTCTCAGAGTGGCAGAGAGCCTCCCTGTACAGGATGATGTTTCCGGGCAACTCCGACCCGAGTCCACTGGATAAAGGGCCATGTGTCCCTCTGCACGTCTCAGGGCCCTGGATGCCCCTAGTCAGAAGGTAGCACCTTCCAGATGAGCCCGACCCAGTGACCTCCGCGTGCCCAGTCTGTCTGAATAGGAGTCATGTTTCTTCAGTCAACCTTTCAACGGCCTACTACAGTCAGTAACAGAAAGACAAGCACTCAGCTTAAATAAGTTGTAGTCGAACATAAACAAAATTCCTTACAAAAATGTGAATGGACTTTAATAAGCTAACTTTTTAAAGCTTTACCTCACACGCTAATAAGCAAAAGGTGTCAGTTGTCAAACTGACAGAGCAAAGTCACAGATGATTTCAGTACAGGGCGGGGTTCACTCTTCATGGTGAACAAAATCCAGCGGCCTCCCAAGGGCCAAGGCCCTGACTCTCACAGGGAGTGCCCTTGGCCCCTGGCCTTCCCCAGTCTACACCCAGAATAGAAAACCATGCCAGGAATCAGGAGGGGCTGGGCTGGGGAGCCGGGGCTGCAAGAGATGGTCGGGCACCAGGGCTCAGCCATCAGTGATGGGGGGAGGGGGTCCCAGCCACTCCTCTCCTCCTGTGGCCTCTCTCTCTAGGGACCCTGGGAGGGGACTCAAGGCAGAAGTCAGGCATCCCCGAGCTCCTGGCCATAATGTCAAACACAGAATCTTAAACAGTCACTGAATTCTAACTCTAAGTCCAGTTCTAAGGATTGGAGAAAATTACCAAGGCTTTGCTCATATTCAAAGGTTTAGCTACAAGGATCATCACCTCTGCTTGCTCATACAGTTTATTTGCATCTGTATTTCCTAATTCTTACAATAATGAGAAACGTGGCTTTCTGTTCTAAGTCATCCTCTTGTACACAAAGATGCGTGCTCTGCAGAGAACTCTGGACTTGGTCTGGGAAGTGTGGGCCTGCGTCTGGACTGACACCTGCCCAGCGGCTGTCTCTGCCGTCTGCGGTCACCACTGAGCAGAAGAGGTGCCGGTTGGCCTTGACATCACAGCAAACTCTGGACGCCCTGCAGACTAGATCAGGGTGTCAGATCTCACAGTGACAGCGCTACTGCCAAAACAGAGGCAGAATTAATACCTGCAGGGTAAAGGACAAACCATCGGACGTGAGACGTGGGGAAGGCGAGGCAGCTCAGGGTACCTGGAGGCACCGTGGGGAAAGAGCGGGGCCTGGATCTAGTCCTGCCTGGGAAGCTGCTGCCCAGCGACCTTGCACAGGCCCCTCAACCTGCCATGAGCCGCCATAAAGTGGCATTGGCACAAAGGGACCTAAGGACTCTCAGCTCTCGGACACAGTCTTGCAAATTCGAGGCATTTATTTCATTAGATTATCACCACTACACACACTTCTAAACACGTATCTTTCACAACTAACATACACAGAAATGAGTCTGGCCTAAGCTAGAGAAATGTGTAAGGCCCACCAGCTGACTTTCAGATGGTCCCGTTCTCTGCTGTGGTCTGCGCCTCACCCACCTCGGGCAGGGCTCTGCAGGATGGGACAAGGGCCCCAGGAGAAGACTCGGGTGGAAATAAGACACAGCCCAGCCTGGTGGGCCATCGTCACTGGGGGCCCGACTGCAGGGCACCTCCACCCACCCTGCTGGAGGACAGTTGATGTGGTTGTCCTGTGCCCATGCTCACTGCAGGCTGCCGTCCCATGACTGCCACCTCCAGACAGTCAGGCCCCGGGTCTGGGCTTTGGGCGGGATGAAGGGAGGGCTGTCTTCCTGGGAGGGCTGTGTTCGTCTGGTGCGGGCACTGCTTCCAGGCCTAGCCATGCAGCCTCCTGTGAGCTTCTCAGTATTCTCTCACCTTCCCATAGCTGGATGGGGACGGGCAACTGCAAGGTGACTCCAGAACCTCCCGCTCAAGAGAGAACCAAGGACCGGGGTCCCTGAGTCACCACGAGAGCCTGCTGTGTCGGAGCACCGGGCTTGCTTCTTACTCGGTCACTGCCCCTCTGGTCCCATCCCCTGCCTCCTTCCCGTGTGTGTGTGTGTGTGTGTGTGTGTGTGTGTGTGTACGCACGCGCTCATGCACACAAACCCACACATGTGCACACGCTCCCGCCCCAGCACAGCAGGCCTAGGCAATCCAGCCTTTAGAACCGGACACAGATTGCTGGAGCCTGGTACCAGAACACCAAGGTAACGTCACCAGCTCAGAGTTGACCACAGAAGAAAAAACTTCACATTATTTTTATAACCACACTCTGTCCCTCCAAATGAACACACAGTAACAATGCATCTGATGCATTATCCAACCTTGCTCTATGTAACATGGCCTCATTAAAGTCCCATTCACGCCCTAACTGGTTTGGCTCAGTGGATAGAGCGTCAGCCTGTGGACTGAAGGGTCCCAGGTTCGATTCCGGTCAAGGGCATGTACCTTGGTTGTGGGCACATCCCCAGTAGGGGGTGTGCAGGAGGCAGCTGATTGATGTTTCTCTCTCATCGATGTTTCTAACTCTCTATCCCTCTCCCTTCCTCTCTGTAAAAAAATCAATAAAATATATTTAAAAAAAATAAAGTCCCATTCATTTAAAATTATACTTTATTTTCTGGAGTCAAGGAAGAAATGTGAACTGTATTTTCAAAACAAACACTGATAGCTACTTAAAGAATAGGCACTGTTAAGATTTGATCCAATTTCACAGTATTTCAAGTATAATTCCACACACTTAATTCTACACCTTTGCTTATAATTTCAACTGTCAATCTGCAGGGGCTCTGCCCACCCGTGCCTCCCGGGAGCAGGGTCCTCACTTGTGCTGTGAAGCCCAAATGCAATGAAATGCACCCCAAACCAGGGCCTTCTACCCATAACCTGTTGTTCAATGAGAGGAGTTGGGGGAGGAGGTCAGCAACTTTCAGGATTCGTACCTTCCCATGACAGACATGCATCTTCCACTCCTGCCAGAGGCTGGGAAGATCCCTTCCTCCTGATGCACACGGATGGGAGCAACACATCACACAGCCCACCTGCTCATCACTGAGTGGTACTCAGGGGGCCCGTTCCACAGCAAACCTCAAGTCTGGAAGCTCGGCTGTCCCTTTGCCACGGCCCTGCCACCCACACCTGTCCTGTGCATGCCCCAATCCCTGGGGCCAGCGCCCAGAAGGCTCTAATGGGTACTTGTTGGATGGACGAATGGGCGGATACTGGATGGGTGGATGAATAAATAGATGGATGGGTGGGCAGGTTGATGGATGGATGGATGGATCAATGGCTGGGTACATGGGTGAATGGAGGGATGGTGATGAGTGGATGGGTAGATGGGCAAATGGGCAGATAGGTGGATGGATGATGGGTGAACGGCTGGGTGGAGACAGGAATAACATCTCGTCCTACACCTCCAGCATGTAACCATACTCTGAACCTCACAAAGAGGCGTTCTCTCAACAAGGTGAAACCCGGGATGGAACCAGGTGAGAAGGCTGGCATGACAGTGCTTGCTCCCTCAGATGTGTCACCCACAGCCAGCTGCTCTATGAAGACAGACAGAATGGATCTTCAGTGCCCGTCCCTAGCAGGGCTCAGAGGTGGCACACCTCTATGGGCCTGGGTCTCCATTTCTACAAAAGGTCCCCCACCACGTTCACATCCCCATCCTGGTAACTGGGGGATCCCAGCCTCAGACTGCAGCACAGCTCAGAGTTGTTGCCCGCACGGCGGTGGGCTTCACATGGCATGCAGAATGACTGGGCACAGACAGGGCGCTATCACACTTGGGGCAAAGTACTCGGTGAGAAGGTGAAAATACAGGATCTTATTCATAAAACCTGGTGGGGAGAGCCTTCACGTTTCACCACCCCACTCCCCTCCCACCGTGCCTTTACTCCGCAACCATGGCCTGGGTGGGAAGGTGAGCAGCAACCACCTGGACAGGATGAGACCAGGGAAGGCGGGTGTGTGTGGTCTAGCTGTCCCCGGCAGTGACCTGGGCTCCAGGCCCCGCCAGGTCCCGGCCGGCAGGATCTGCCAGGGCAGCACTATCGGCTATGGAGGGCCTGGCCGAGTTGCACATTATTCTCTGTCAACTGTACTTTTTGATGACTCAGCTAATCCATCTGTGTCTCAGGCACAGTCAAGAGCCAACTGCCTGCCCGTGGAAGGGAGGACTGTATGGATAACTCAGGGGTGATGAAAATCACTGAAAATATACGGCTGCTGAAGCCGACAGCAATCTGCTGCTACACTGTCCTCAGCAAACAATAAAATTTGAAAATGTTCACATTATACCAGTCTTAGGAAGCTCCATACACATGATTTGGAGCACCTTAAAATTATACAATTAAAAGACGACATTTCACATCCTGTACACCTTTGCCAAAGATTTGGTATAAACAGGGCAGTCAGTTTTATTAAAATTTATAATTTTCAAAGGCATTTGTATTAAGTCCATATTATAGATAAGAACAGGTACTAACATATAACATTTTACTGTTTAATGAGAGTCACACTGAACTTACATAGAATGTCCAGTGAACTCGACATTTAATACATGGGCTTAATTGTTACATATTCCAACACTATCAATTTCTCAAGCTGTTGTAATAAAAATGCATCGTATTTGAGAAAGGTTTACCTACTGAAGAATAAGATTCTAGAACAGTGGTTTTCAACCTTTTCCATCTCATAGTACACATTTATTACTAAATTCCACGGCACACCAAAATATTTGAGAAAGGTTAACCTACTGAAGAATAAGATTCTAGAAGTGATTTTCAACCTTTTCCATCTCCTAGTACACATTTATTACTAAATTCCACGGCACACCAAAAAATATATATTTTTTGCTGTGACAAAAAAATTAGGTATAGTTTTGATTCACTCATACCAGACAGCTATTGTTGTGTTGGCTGTTGTCATTTTTTAATTTGACAATCTAAGGGAAAAGAGATCAGTGCCCTGACTAAATTGCATGTTTTAAAAATTCTTGCAGCACACCAGTTGAAACTGCTGTTCTAGATTCATGAAGACATTTTTAAAAAAACAAACTGATTTTAGAGAGAAAGGAATGGGGGAAAGGGAGCAAAGAGAGAGAGAGAAACATTAATCAGCTGCCTCCTATGAGTGCCCTGACCAGGGATGAAACCTGCAACCTTTTGGTGTACAGGATGACACTCCAACCAACTGAGCCAGCGGCCAGAGCAAGAAGACATTTTGAGTCTGTACATAATGGGGTCGATACAAACCATGTGAATTACAGTAAGTTCCAAAAGAATGATGACAGAATTTTTCTTGTACTTCTCAATATTTTCTCCAACATAAATGTTCAGTGATGAGAGGCCAAGTAAAAAACGGTGGTCATTCTAGCCCAGCCAGTGTGGCTCAGTGGTTGAGCGTCGACCTATGAGCCAAGAGATCACAGTTCAATTCCTAGTCAGGGCACATGCTTGGGTTGTGGGCTCAATCCCCAGGAGGAGGCATGCAGGAGGCAACCGATCAATGATTCTCTCTCATCATTGATGTTTCTCTCCCTCTCCCTTACTCTCTGAAAACAAGAAAAACATGTTTTTTTTAAAAATGGTGGCCATTCTAAATTTAGGGCATTTGATCAATATTTCTTGCAGTTTTGCTCTGGCCTTTGTCTTACTCTTCTGTTGCTTGACTTAATGACAGCTTGCTTTTTAATGCTTAACCGAGGAAACAAAACACATCAATGCTGTAACCTGAGATGAGAGTCTGGAGAATCCCAGAGACATGTGTGAAAGTCGCCCAGAAGACACCCAGGCCCCCTCGGGACAGGGCCTTTTGTCCTGGGCACACAGTGGGCACGGCGCCCATCAAGCTCTATGGGTCATGGTGCTCCCACCACTCCCAAACACAGGTCCCACCAGGCACAGTCCTCTTCGTAATATTTAGCAAGATGCTATTTTCCCAGGATTGCTGACTCTGAAACTGACTTCTTAGGAAGCCACACTAAAAACTGTGGCTCATTTTATTCCTGAGGGATGACTATCTCCTGCCACAGAACGGCCTGAGAATGCTGCTGTGGCAAAAGACTGTCTAGTCCCATCAGTTGGGGGGTAACAGGGTGACGCTCAGGGAAAGAGGCTCACTCGCTGCACAACCGCTGCTCCCCTCACTCAAGTATCTCTGCACCGAAGACATTCTCTATTCGTTCATGCGTTTCGATGAAGACAGCAAACTCTAACACCTTTTAAAGCAACAACTCACCCCCTCAAAGCCAGTAGTTTCTAATTTTTATAGTCATGGACAACTTTTGAGTCTGGTGTTAAGAAAAAATATAGGTTTTTATGTCTTAAAACATCAAGTTGAATTAAAGACTGAAATCACCTGGAATGATGAATGTAAGGAATTTGCTGTCTAGGTTTTTAAAAGGAAAATATTTTAACAATGGTTGCTATGGTCTTATTTCTTACAGCAGGGAAAGTATTTTAAATGTTAGAAAAGTCGTTACTGGAAGGTGGCAGCCTAGGGTAAACCATTATAAAGCAAAGATACAAACTTGTATGATTTCACAAATATCTAATGATTTCTAAACAAGTTTATAGACATGTTTTTAAATCTTCCTTTTTAAGCTAGCCCCTGTCTAAAATTCTACTAAATGCCAACAGGAGGCACTTGAAAATGGAAAATATAAAGTAACTGGCAGCAACATTAACTCACAAAGCTGCAACCCAGAACACATTCCTACATTGCATTTAAAGCCCAACACTTGACATTTGAGAATGAAAGTGAACACATCACCTTTCCTCTCCGAGCGTTTCCTGCGCCTCCTTTTGTACCGACGTCCCATGATGCTGAAGAAGGTCCCCATGGTCAAAGTCCCAGTGACAGGCGAGGCCATCCGGCCAAGCGGACACCAGCCGCCAGCCGCCAGCCCCAGCCTCATTCTGTGCCCCTCGCCACTGTGAATCGCTCCAGCAGCGCAGCTGCGACAATGCCAGCCCCCTGCCGGCACGTGGGGCTGCTCCTCCGCAGCCCAGGCTCATTCATCAACCCAGGAATCAGGGCGATCGCGCCAACAACACAGTGACCTCCAGCGCACCACCCAAAGTGGCATGAGACTGTTAACCCTTCAGGGCCGTCACGGGCACAGCACCGTGGCAGGGAGGAAAGACTTGCCAGGGATGCTTCCCAGGGGAGTAGGACTCTCCGAAGTCCCGTCTAAGTAAAAAGCCTGTCATCTTTACAAGAGACAGAGCGTCTCAAATAATGACCTGGAAGTGTCACTGAGAGGACAGCTCACAAAACAACCGGCCGCATTCGGGCCGCCACACCCCAGTGCAGAGGCAACCAGCGTCCAGAGGCGCCCCTGAGAGCGAGGGCGCCGTGAGGACTCACACGGACCCGTGCCCACCTGCCCGCCATGCCCCTGGATTGCCTTACCCCCCTTGGTTCCCAGGTGCCAGTCCACTGCGGGCTGCTTCACTAAGGCACTTGACACAGCCTCCCACCGTATGCCAAGCGAGGGGGGAGCAGACTCTGACCCCTTTGCCTGGGCTACCAGACCTGGGGGATGACAGCACAGATAGTGGGACCAGCAGTGTCAGGGCCAGCCTGCCTGCAGGGCCCACACGCCACGTGCACACATGTGCACATGTACTCGCACACGCATGCATGTACACACACTCACACAAGCATGCATGCACACAGGCATGCACACACCTCACAGCACATGCCTGTACCTTGGGCTCCAGCCTTAGGCACAGCACAGCCCACAGCCCTCACATCCTCGGGTCCAGACAGACTCGCTCCAGGCCCCAGGGAGATGCTCTCCCACATCCAGGCTTGAGTCCTTGTGGAAAAGGCAATGACATCCCAAAACGCAGAGACTGTGGGTTTTGGGGAGGAGCCGGATTGCGGGTAGCATGGGAGTGGAAGGAGCACTTGGGTACTTCTCTCAACTCACAGCAAGTGCGTCCCCCATAACAAAGCTCTTCTCCCAGCAACGCCCAGCATCTGCTCCCCAACTTACTTCCCCAAAGGCACGTATAGCAGCTAACTTTCCCACCGCACACAGCACCATTTCTCAGCAATTCCTATTACTCTTCAATTTGTGTGCAGGCAACCATATGGAAGCCAGACACCAGAATTACTGCGTTAGGTTTTTTAAAAGGCACCATTTCTCAGCAATTCCTATTACGCTCCAATTTGTGCACAGGTGTGTGCAGGCAACCAGATGGGAGCCAGACACCAGAATTACTGCGTTAGGTTTTTTAAAATAAAACTATTACTATGATTTAACTAAACTTTCAGTGTTAAATTAAAATTCAGCTCTCTTAAAATAATTTTGATTTCAACATTTGATACTAACCATCATTTATATTTTAAAACTTACTCTTAATTCATAATTTTGAAAAAGTATTCTCTAAAAACGTGGAAAAATTGGTATAATAATGTTTTGCTTTGTAATTTAGTTAAATTCACATTTTTAACAGGAATATATTCAAATTTTGTATACTTTAATTTCAATTACATATTTTATCATTAATCCTTTGGATCAGGTGCCAGATAAGAGGTATTTTAGACTTTGTGGTCATATGTTTCTATTGTTAACAAATATAACAAGGCTGGCATGGCCTTGGGGTGCAGAGGGGAGAGAAACTTCTCGTAAAGGCTGCCCCCCCTCCCTCTATCAGGATGGATTTCTCCAAGAAGTGAAAACCGCCTTCTTTCTTATAGTATCTAAGCATGTGACCTAATCACACTCCTCAGACCTGTGCTGTGAGCCCTGCAGACCACCCTACGAAGCGCCCAGGTGGCCAGCCTTGGTGGGACAGAGCCCTCAGCCCACTCTCAGGGAGGAAGAAGGCGAGGGACAGAGCAGAGCCCTGAACCAGGCTCCTAAGGCACCGAGAGGGACCTAGGGACAGGACAAAGAACCGGCGGCCTAAACAAGTGCGGAGGGGAGCAGGTGTATCCTTGTCCACATCCTGGACAGTTCCCATGGTGATTGTGGGACTAATGCCACAGGTGGGCAGAGCTCCCTCAGCTCTGTGGCCGTGAGCTGGAGTCCTTCCTCTACTGCTGCTGTGTTTTTACTGTGCCCCCAAAGGCGTGGCCTGAGGTATCCATTTTATGGGCTGGAGGCCCCCCTTCTACTGCTGCTGTGCTTGGACTGTGCCCCCAAAGGCGTGGCCTGAGGTATCCATTTTGGTAGAGGCAGCACTTGAACAACATCAAGTAACCCCTTCTCTCTGCACCCTTTACACCTTTGTGCTCAGGTCACCTTGGACACAATCCTTACAGCATCACTGGGCTGGTGGTCCTGCTGCTGCCCCTCGGATCAAGTTCGGATGCAGAGTGCATCCCCAACAGAGGAATCCAAAGGCAACCACAGGAATCAAGAAACCACAAAGGAGGCGCCCCTGAGAGCGAGGACTCACTCGGACCCATGCTCACCTGCTCGCCATGCCCCTGGATTGCCCCGGTTTGGCTCAGCGGATAGAGCATCAGCTGCAAACTGAAGGGTCCTGGGTTTGATTCTGGTCAAGTGCACGTACCTTGGTTGCAGGCATGATCCCCAGCCCCGGTTGGGGCATGTGCAGGAGGCAACCAATCGATGTCTCTCTCACACCAATGTTTCTTTCTCTCTGTCTCTCCCCCTCCCTTCCACTCTCTCTTAAAAAAAAAATTAATGGGAAAATATCCTCGGGTGATTAATGGAAGGAAGGAAGGGAGGAAGGAAGGAAAGAAGGAGTCGGAAAAGGAGACTCAAAAAGGAAAACATAAAGTTCTTCAATTATTTCAAATAAGAAACAAGAAAACCTATTTTAGAATACAGTCACTTATTGCCTTTAAAAACTGTGTTTGGGGATTCCCATGGGTTTCTTTATACTTATTCCCGTGCCATGCATCAGAGCACGTGTGCACTTGACCATGAACACGGCCACGCACTGTGCCTAACCAGGCTGGAGGCAGAGGCTGAGCCAGCAGCTCCATTCCGCAGCGGTAAGCTGGCCTGCTGAGAAGAGCCGCGTAGTCAGGTCTCCAGCCTCTGAGGAGGAGCACGCAGCCGCTGAGACTGGCCCCAGGGGTCTCTTAACGGGGACTGAACCACGGAAGAAACAATTTGAGAAATGGAGCCAGAACTTGTAGAGCTCCCTTATCCAGGAGAAAGAGCTTAATACTGCCAGAGTCCTGGGGAGGCCAGAGCAAAACAAACACAGAATTAATAAAAGAGCAGACGGTGAAAAGCTGCCTGGATTAGGATTCTTTACTAATTATTCTGGGGGAATAATGCTTAGAGAAGTCAGAGAAAATAAGGACCATCTCCCCAGATGCTGGAGACACGGTTTTGAAAAAATAAACCTCATGGTCTCTCTGTGTTAGGGTTTCGTTTGGGTCTAGTTTCTCCAGGAAGCGGAGCTCAGTCTCTAGTTTACCCCCATATGGGAAGAGGTGGCCAAGGGGCCGGGCCACCCCAGGGTCTGCTACGCTCTCTGCGCCCCTGCTCCGCAGGCACGGATCTGGGTGGGGCCACCACCAAGTTGCTGTGGTGACTTCACAGCCTTCCTACCGCTTTCTTAAAAGAGAAGATTATAATTTCTCCATCTCCACCATAACCCTGACCTCTGAGGGACAAAACATTTATCATCAAGACAATTCACAGTTTATAACCAGCATATTCATAAAAAGAAAAATGTGCAAAGGATGCGTAAATCGGTATCTAAGTCGGGGAGCAGTGAAGATGGACCGACTCAAAGGCTCTCGGCTGCGCTGTGGGGAGTGAGCCGCCCCAGCGCACTGAAGGCTCCTGGCTCAACCCACCCATACGTGATGGACGCGGAGGTTCTCCAAGAAGGTACTGCTTGAAGTGAAACACACTAAACCCAAATCCAGGAGAGATGCTGCCACTAAAAATCAACTTGGGGGTTAGAGCTAATGTTGTAAAAGACACAGTAGCAAGTATGATAGGAGGCCCTCTGCTGGGGTCAGCCTGCCACCTGGGGGTCTGTCTCGGGTGGCGTGTGCCATGTTGTCAGTGGGGGCAGAGGTTCCCACTGTGTCCTACATTCTGCATTTGTCTACTTCACATCCACTCATCACAGGCAGATTATATTAACTCTATTTTCTTTCTCCTGATGCTCTGCCATTGGGAGCCTTGCTGACCCCGGGAGAGATGCCCTCCCAGGGCTAGCCGGTCTGAGGGACAGCAGAGGGCTCGGCCAGCAGTGCGAGCTTCTCCTTCTCCAGCTCACTCACCTGAGGCAAAGCTTCCCTGCCCGGAAACAACCTGGGCCAGGGCCAGGCACCCAGAGACCACCTTCAGCGCCCACCGCCCACCAGGATTCTTCAAACTGGCCACTCCTAAGCTTTCACCCTGTGGAAGCCCCAATAAAGTCTCTGGCCCGGGCCTCTCCATCACCGCTGTCTGCCTCCTGGCCAACATCGTGCTCCCCATATGGCGTGGCACGCCCCCGCCTCCAGGGAACTGTAAGGAGTAAGTCTTATTCCAATGGCACTGGCTCTCTCTGGGGTCACTCAGCCCCCCCATTAGAGCTACAGTTCCCAGGGTACCAATGGGGCCGCAGAGCATTCTCTAGACTTGCTGGGTCTGACAACACCAAGTCTACTTAGGTTCCTGCTACCTAAAGGGCGTGTAATTAATCAGACACACAGACTGACAGTCAAGCTGTACCATCCTACTTGATATTTGCTCTACCTTCAGCTAATGAGTTCGTTAAAAATGCCAGTTACATATATTTTGCTTTCATCTCATTAAGTGATCATTTCCTTATTTCCTCATCAAATGACATAACCCAATGCCCAGGAAATCTTCAAAACACAACAAATGCTGTACTTTTTGCTTTTCTGAAGATCAGAGTGATTCGGATCCAGCAGCAGGAGGAGGCACGCGGCGCCCTGGCTGTGGGGCTGCCTGTGCGTGGCCGGGAGCAGCCGCGGGAGATCCGCTCTGACGGCCGTTCCACAGAGAGTCCCCAGAGTTAAGTAATGCCTGAACTCTGCGCCCATCACTTTCTTCTTCCCGTCCTTTCCAAGTCCTGCTTCTACCTCCAGGACTGTTTCAGAGAAACGCAAAAACAGACACCTGGGCCCTGACCAGTTTGGCTCAGTGGATAGAGTGTCAGCCTGCAGACTGAAAGGTCCCAGGTTCAATTCCAGTCAAGGGCATGTACCTTGGTTGCGGGCATATCCCCAGTAGGAGGTGTGCAGGAGGCAGCTGATTGATGTTTCTCTCTCATCAATGTTTCTAACTCTCTATGCCTCTCCCTCCCTCTCTGTAAAAAAATCAATAAAATATATTTAAAAAACACACACACACAGATACCTGCATTCACAAGTCAAGAAACTACAGCCGAACAACAGTGATTTAATGCACCAGGTATGGTTTCTGTAACCAGTACAGACACCTGCATTCACAAGTCAAGAAACTACAGCTGAACAACAATGATTTAATGCACCAGGTATGGTTTCTGTAACCAGTAAATTTACAATTTATAATTGAAAAAACGCTTTAAAGCTCTTTTTTCCCCCACTTTAAAACACATCAATTTTAGACTTCGGCTGTCATGTCTTTGTGAGTTAATAACTACTGAATTCTAGGAGAACGTCATAAATAGCCACACGCCATTGAGCATCTGACGTTCCTGGCATCTAATTAATTTTATTTTTATCTCTGTCCTCGGAGTAAAGACTCCAAAATGTAATGTTCCTAGAATATTAATTTAGGATGAAACTCTTAAAAACTATTTTTCTACTCTTACAAGAGGAAAAAGAGGAGTTTATTCCATTAGAATTCTAAACTCTCTAAATGAGTCAGTTATTCATCAATTATTAATATATAATCGACACATGGGAATCTGTAACGTTACTTAACTTAATGTTAAAGTACTCCGGAAATAGCTGCTAATAAGACACATAGCCAACAGTCATTCATCCCAGTGCAGTGAGCAATAGGGTAGTCCCGTCTGTTTTCAGGAGCCCCCGTTCTAACGAGAGAAGGACAATCAATAGTGTGTCTAAGCAGCGAAATGGCCTGGGACATACGTCGGAGGAGATGGTGCCACCAGGGAAGAGGACAGGGCAGGGGGATGGGGGGTGGCTTTGAGTTTTGAGGAAAGCCGTCATGAAGCCGAGACGAAGGCTGTGAGGGAGCAGAGACGCTGGGGAAGAATGTTCTTAGAACACAGAAGGGCCAAGACCCTGAGCAGCACCCAGCAGCCCAGGAACAGCCAGGAGTCCCGAATGGCAAAGGTGAAGGCTGGAAGGTCCTGGAGGGTCAGCTCGTAGGGTCTCCTGGGCCTGGGCCTGAGCCTGGGCCAAGACGTGGTAGTCACTCTGCCCAGGAGTTTTAAGCTATTTCTGGCCTCAGGTCCCTGGGAAAGAGCAGCCGTAGGGACAGGGCTCACCCAGGAAGACTGGTGAGGAGCCCAGCACAGACAGAGTAGGTAGATCAGCGTGGAAGGCAGGGGACAAGCGAGAAATAACCAGGCTCTGGATAGATTCTGACGACTTCCCCAATGGCTTAGATGTGGGGCAGGAGAGAAAGGATGGCCCTGCTTAGGGGCTGAGGGCCTGGAAGGACGGAGCTGCTGAGACAGAGACTGCCAGTGGGCTGGGCAGTCAGGAGTTGGGTTTGCTGTCTGAGGTTGGAGATGTCTGTGGATCCCCAAGAAAAGATGCTGGGTGGACCCAGATCTGAGTCTGGACAGCACAAGGAAGCTCTGGGCTGAAGAGTCAGGTGTGGGACTCACCTACACAGAGATGAGCGGGGTGAGATTCCTGAGTCCTGAGCACAGACAGAGCCGGGAGAGACCAGGACTGAGCTGGTAAGTACACTGGGCAGTGCTCGCTGCTGGGAGGGTAGGAGAGGGAAGGATGGGCAGGGAGCTTGTGAGGGAGCAGCCACAGGGCACGGTGTGTAGTATGTTTATTAAGTGGCCTGCCAATCACATCATCTGTATTAGCTTACTTAGATTTCACCAAGTCTCAGTACAGGAGACGCTGAGATGACTGACAATGGACAGTCTGGACACGGCCACCATCTGTCTTACAACATGCAAGCCCTCGTGAGTGGAGGTGTGCAGTGTGCAGTGTACAACCTGCACGGCTGGACAGTGTGGCCTTGAGAACAGCACCGAGTAACCAGCACGGACCCCTGAGCAGGTCCTCCTGGTGGAACATCTGCTCTGCCTCTTGCTGGCCAGAAGACCTTGAGAAGTTCTCACCCTTACAGCTCCTCGGATTCCTCATCTGTACAACACGGTGACAGTTACGGCACCCCCACCCCCCACCCCAGGCTTGCTGGGAGAATCCAGCGAGGGCACAGTGGCCACTGGGCTTTAGCTGCTGTCATATCGTCAGCACCCCCACTTTATGAAGGTGAGCCCCGCAGCTGGAGAGGCTAGATGGCTTGTCCAAGGTCACACACTGGGGAAGTGGCAGAACACTGGGGAATCCGGGACATTCTACACTCTTCCTTCTCCTGCAAGGCAGCCCAATTAAAGCAAATTCACAACTACTCAAGTTTACTGTTTTCACTATGTTAAGATTCCTCACAATTTTTAAAATCAACACATATGTATTTCTTTAACACATTTTTGTTTTCTATATTAAAATGGTTTCAAATAGATTGGGATAAGTCTAGTTATCAGTCTACTTGCAACATTCCTCCACTCAAGATCATGGATTCAATTAAGCTTCTTCCATTTTCTTTTTTTCCCCCCCAAATATATTTTATTGATTTTTTACAGAGAGGAAGGCAGAGGGATAGAGAGCTAGAAACATTGATGAGAGAGAAACATCGATCAGCTGCCTCCTGCACACCTCCTACTGGGGATGTGCCTGCAACCAAGGTACATGCCCTTGACTGGAATTGAACCTGAGACCTTTCAGTCCGCAGGCCGACGCTCTATCCACTGAGCCAAACCGGTTAGAGCTCTTCCATTTTCTTTTAAGGTGACTTTACCAAGAAGTTTTGAATTCAAGTAAAAATCTACATTTCTCAAATCAGTATAGCAGGTGTTAGGTTTAGGGAAAAAAGGGAGGGGCGAGGCCCTTGATTTGGAGGCCCTATAATTAGCTCCAATAGCCAAAAGCGACCTAAAGGAAGGAAACAGTCACAGACTGTGGCACGTAGATGGCTGAGGTGGTCCACGGGAGGCTCAGGTGGCTCACAGACAGCTATGTTGGCCACAGATGACTCAGGTGGCCCATGGATGGCTTACGTGGCCCACAGGTAATTATGGTGGTCACCAATGGCTCAGGTGGCCCATGGATGGATAGCTATGGTGGCCACAGAAGGCTCAGGGACCCACAGATGGCTAAGGTGCCCATGGGTGGCTCAGGTGGCCCACTGATGGACCATGTGGCCCATGGAAGGCTCAGGGGCCCACGGATAGCTCAGATGGCATGCAGATGGCTCGGGTGGTATGCAGATGAGTGCTGGCAGCAGAGAACAATGCAGACCTGCAAGGTCTGGTGCTAAGGGGGCTCTGCTTCCTACTTATAGATTGAGAGAAAGTTGGAAAGAAATTGCTGAAAGTCTGAACATAAACTTGAAACTAAGTTAAATTGATAGTCACAGTTTAAATGGGTATTTTTAAGGATTAATTTTGAATCATCCTTTAAAAACAATGCTTACTATAACTGACTATTAAAAACAAAGTAGAACACAAACCTTTTAAAATATAAAGTAAAACCAGCTGGTCCTTCAAAGATGACAAAGCTCATTCTAGAGAGCAACTAACTTCTGGCTGAGTTCATCTACTGTAAAACAGCTGGTCCTTCAAAGATGACAAAGCAGTTTTGCTCATTCTAGAGCAACTAACTTCTGGCTGAGTTCATCTACTGTAAATAATTCCAGGGTTTTTTAAATGAGAAATGTATAGGTTAAGGCAATAGCATAGCTCTGCCAGTGTGGCTCAGTGGTTGAGCGTCGACCCATGAACCAGGAGGTCAGGGTTTGCTTTCCAGTCAGGGCACACGCCCGGGGTGTGGGCTCAAACCCTAGTATGAGGTGTCTAGGAGGCAGCCGATCAATGATTCTCTCTTATCATTGATGTTTCTATCTCTCTATCCTACTCCCTTCCTCTCTGAAATCAATAAAAATATATTTAAATAAGTATATAAAATGGTTAAAACCTGTTGAACAAAAAGTTTTTCTAAGGAAACTGGTATTGGGCCTCACAGAGGGAAGGCATAGAAAAGGTACTAATGGCCTGAAAATGGAGTTTTTTCCTTAGTAGCTGTCTCCTCGTTGTCTTAGCATGATCCTATAGCACCATCTACTGTCTGAAGTTGTCACTCAAGTGAGCCAAAGACAGGCCCTGGCTCCCAGCTTGGCTGCTGTGGGCACTGGCCTGTCCCTCATCGTGCAGTCAAGGTGTTCTGTTCTGCACACACACAATGTCACCGAACATCACCGTCAGGCAGGCCACTCCAGACGCGGATCAGCACATCTACGTGGGCCAGAGGGCATCTCTGGATGGAGGCATGGCTAACTGCACACATCTGTCAGAATAGAGCGAGTGTACACTTGAAATGAGTGAGTTTTTACATCTCAATGAAGCCAACTTAAAAACAAAAATCCCAGAAAAAATTGTATAAAAAGTCAGAACCTCAATTTGAAATAAAATAGAGATTTCAAGAAAAATGAATGAATATACTCCAAAAAGCAGAATGAAACGCTGGAAGAGACCCGGAGAAAGCAAAGGAAGCATGTGGTTCCTCTCTCAATGAGAAAACAGGCTCAGGGCCAATATTCGCAGACACAGGTTACCTCGGACTCCAAAAAGCAGAATGAAACGCTGGAAGAGACCGGGAGAAAGCAAAGCGAGCATGTGGTTCCTTTCTCAATGAGAAAACAGAGGCTCAGGGCCAATATTCGCAGACACAGGTTACCTCGATTCAGGCTCACTGTCACCACAGTCACCCCCCTTGCACATACGAGGAGACTGGGCAACTAGCCCAGGACATGGTGTTGCTGGGGAGGGCCAGGCCTACAGCCATTCTCGCCCTCTGCTCTACCATCCAGGCAACGTGAAGATGCAGGAAACGATAAAACCGAACCAAAAGGCACGGCTCAATGACAGGAAATCAAATGTGGGCGACTTTCGGCAGTCAGAGGGTGCAAGAGAAGTCATGCTAACCCTTCCTTTTGCCCGAGAAAAAGTCCTGGTGTGGGACATGGAGAAGAAAATACAACCACATGCATTTCACTTGGTTCTGTGACAAACAACATTTACTGATCATGATAATATAATACAAATACCATTTCTGGATCTGAAACTGATTGAACTGTGGGTACAGAACAAAATGAAGTTTTCTACTTCGATAATGTGAAAGGAAACAGAAAAACAAACCTGACCGAAGCTGAACAGTGGCAAGAGTGAGAAGAGGTGACTGGGCACAGCAGGGTAAGCGCTTCCCTATGTCCCACACGGTGGGGAGCCGGGAGGTGTCCGAAGTCCAGGGAACAAGGACGGGTAAGCACACACAGTTCTGAGCTAACCAACAGAGGAACGAGGCTGCTTCACCCGCTAGCTGACCCAGTGCTCCTCCCCAAGCCTGTGGCCCTGCCCCCTTCATCAGGGATGCCATGAGAGTTAAATACACATTTTCTCTGTCTCCTTTGTGACTATAGCTGGATGCCCAACACAGTTCTGGCCAACAAGATACAAGTAAAAATATACTGGCGGCTTCTTGAATGCCCCAATATAAAGGACAAACATGGGCTGTACTGCCTGCTCCTTCCCAGTTGTTCCTGCCTTGAATGTGGATGTGGTGACTGGAGCGGTGGCAACAACACTGCAACCATGAAGGAATGGTAACGAGAACTGCAGAGACACTGGCCCAGATTCCTGACATGGTTGTGCTCTAATTCAACACTAGTGAAAACCTACCTTTACATTACTCTTAATGAAATAAATGAAGAAATAAATCCCCTGTTGTTTAAGCCATTGTAGGTCATGTTTTCTGTTACTTTCAGCCAAAAGCACTCCTAACTGACACAAGAGAGGAGAAGGCAGGAGAAGTGTAATTGAGCTAAATCCTCCTCTATCTGAACTAAAAGTCATCAGATGATGTCTAAAACTTATTTTTTTAAAAAGCAAGTATATATTTTAGAAACGGGGCATACGGCAGGGACTGCCATCTGTGAACCAACATCCTTCCTTCTTTCTCGAGGCAAAGCACCCACATTCTAGTCACCTTACAGCCAGTCATGGTCACACGACTAAAGGTAAGTCCACTGGGATGAAAACAGAAGTGTCTCCTGACAGCTCCTGGGGACCTTCTCATCGTCTTAGCATGATCCTATAGCACCATCTACTGTCTGAAGTTGTCACTCAAGTGAGCCATGCACGGGGCTCTGTCATTCTTTCTCCAGCACACGCCCAACCGTGTGTGAGTTCATAGGGCAGGTCGAACACCAGGACAGAAAGCGTCTGGGGCACTGACAGCTGGAACCATTCCAGCCCTGCCCACCAAGCAGACACGGCTGTGGGGGGAAGCCTCTTCTCTCCCTTGTGCTGGACCTCTGATTCCTGCCACTGGTCCTAACACTGACCAATCCAGAAACACAGAGAGCCACAGCCCTTTAAAATAACTCAATGCTGCCTCTAGGGAGGTGAGCGCTCTGGACAGTGCTTTTTACCAAAGGCCCTTCCAAATTATGTGATTTGTCTCACTTTGACAGCATCACTTTGATAAAAAAAAAAATGAAACAAAACACAGGTCTGTTCTTTCCCCCACCCCCACATGCATCTACCCAAGGCCCCTCCCCTCCACGCCCCTCCCACAGTCACAGCCCCTCAGGCCCACCAGGCTACCGCAGCCAGCCCTCTCCTGCCCCCGCCCCTGCTCCACAGCCTCTCCTGTCGTGTGCCTACCTCCCCAGGTGACTGCCCAGATAACAGGCTCTTCTTTCAAGACTCAGTTCCAGCTCACCCCACGAAGCTCGCCGCCCCTGCCTCCAGGACAGGCTACCTGGCTCCCCACTGCTGTCACAGCACCAGCAGACACCACAACCCTGAGCCCACCAGACGCTCATGTTGAGGCCAAAGGCCATGTTGTCCCTTCCCCAATGCCTGCCTGGGAAGTGCCAGTGAAACAAGGGACCCCACCTCTCCCTCCAGCAACTCGGTGCCTTTTTCTTCTAGAATGGGGCCCACGGATCTCTCATCACAATGCGAGGGAGTGGTGGAGAGGCCACATCGAACGCTCTCGCCCATGTCTGAGGTCACCCGTGGCTGTAAAACCAGGCAGGCGCGCCCATGGTCAGTGGTGGTACATGGCTGCTGGGCACAGCTAGGCTGGGCTGAAGGGTAGCCAGGACCATCTTTCTGAACTATCGCACATCAAGGAAGGTCCACGAGAGGGCGCTGCTGTGCTTCCACAAGCGCCTTCTGCGGCAGATGCCTTCAGAGAAACTGAAAAAAAAGCAAGGGCGGGAGGATGCCAGACTTTCCTGCATCTACAAACCAAACCCTTCGTTTTTTACGCATCAGTCTGAAGGTATCTGCATCCATTATTTTATGTTTAGTCACGACCAGACACAAAACAGCTAGAGGAACATTATTCACAGACTCCTAAGAACCACGCATGCACCCAATACTGTATAGGCAATTGGATTTCTTTTTTTACTTTTTTTGGGATTGGATTTCTATGTTCCCTGCTGGTCCTTGTCGACTAGCTTCCCCAGCCCATGGCCACCAGCAGGTGGCTGTGGTGGGTGGCAGTGGTGCCCCACGGTAACCACGTGTGGAAGGGTCTGCACATTCTAGTGGGGTCTCCAGGCACTTTGTGGGCAGAGGGCACTACGTGGGACAAGCAGGACGTACCAGAAGCAAAACGCTCCCACACGAAGGACACGTGTAGGTGAAAGGGTTCACCATCCCCACGCCCAGACCCTACTGTTACGTACAACATGATACTTTCCACACCCACTCACGTCCCAGAAATGTAACCACCGTGAGAAGACGGGGGGCTGCACCTGTTTCTTTCGGAGCTAATCCACGAGCCACCACCAGCTCTGCCGCATGGCTCCCGCCATCACCCAGCACCCGGCTCCACCTGCCTTCATAGGTGTCCGTCACAGTGGCTCCTTTGAGAGCAGTGGTGCCTGAGATTTTACATGGTGACCCAAACATTATTTTAGTATGAATTCCTAATTTCTCTTTTATTACACTCAGGCAGTATAGTGCTTTTTAAAATTATATGGTTATACGTGTATAAAGCAGTATCTTCTAAGAATTTCAGAATAAAAGGGGAGTTACTGAGTAACTGTTAGAAAAAGAATGCCGTGGGGGCCATGAGAAACGCTGAGAGGGCTTCGAAGTTAAACAGGAGTCCAGGCTCCCTTGACCCCTCTCTGAATGTGCACAGTTGGGTAAACACCACAGGAACGCCACAGTCCACCCCAAGGTGCCCCAACCTCGGGAAGACACAGAAACAACTTCAATCTTGTTAAGGAATAAGCAAGGCAAGAGCGGCATCTGTGCCCGACACTGAACAGGAGGCCGCATGCCTACAGTGCCCCCGCCAGACCTGCCCAAGGGTTCCGAGAGAGCTCGATGGCATGTCATGGGGCTATGGCGATGAGGGCTTCAACTAGCAAATATGGTTTTTAGCCCAAAAAAATTCATGTTTATTTACTTTATTTTAAGCCACCTTGAAAAAGGAAAAGCATATATATCAGACTATTTGTTGCCAAAATTAGCTCATTTTGTGAAAAACAAGAAGAAACACAAGCCCTCTATTGTGCAGTCATGTGTTAGTGCGCAGTCAGGAGACCTGACTCAGAACGCGGTGACGGCTTAGCTGCAGCCCTCTCCTTTGCTTTCTCAGCATGCGCTTCGGATAGCTCCTCTGGCCTGATTTTTTTTTTCCTATGGCTTTAAGGACAATTTATTTTTGCAAAAGATTATAAATGCTTCATTTCTCCAATGCATGTTTACACTAAATAAAAATACTTGCTCTTCCACATAAGCAGCATCACACACGCAATCGTTCGCACCTGCAGCCTGTTACAGGTAGGTGGTCACTACCACACTTCGCTCCACAGCACTAGGCACAGGTCCCCTTCCGACCCCGCCAGCCCAGGGATTCTAGCTTTCAGTAAATAAAGCTACAGAGAAGCCGATTTCGTATCACGATCAAATAAAAGAAGATCTGTGACTGAAGATAAACT
>NW_005370161.1:1692515-1698709 GCF_000412655.1 Myotis brandtii
CTGAGCTCTTATGCTTGGGTGCCAAAGAAAGGCATCAGCTGAGGATCAAGCAGAACCTCCGGTACACATCTCCCTGGAAACCAGTTACCCTACATTCCTGACCTTTCCTGACTCAGAAATGACCAGCGGGGCCTTTCCAGGCACAAACCCAACCCAGTGGTCAGACATGGGTGCATCTTCACTCCCCAAATATGTGTCTCAACTTCTCTCAAAAGCAGATGCTGAATCTCATAATAGTCACCAAAAATAAGAAGTAAAGAAATTTTATCCTAATTACCTCAAAGAAAATTATTTATGGTAAAAGGCTGAAGGCGGCACCAACCCTTACACGCTGCCCTGAGGCCAGAGGCGGCTCCAGGCCCCAGAGTCTCTGAGGGCAGCGGGGCTCCAGCCTGCAGGGGCCGCGGGGACTAGTGGGGATCGCAGAGGGATCCCTGGCCACAACCACCTCTGCTGGGAGTGACTCAAGAAAGCCCACGTGAGAAGGCGCAATCGCTTTACATCAAACAGAAGTCATTTTTACAGGCGAATGTTGGCAACGGCTGCAGGTTCTGACCTACCTCGGAGTGAGTTCAGTTCCTGTGTCGGCTCTGATCCTGGGGCCAGGCCTCCGTCAGTGCGTGTCGGACTGAGGTCATCGGAACATGCGCGTGGCCAGGTTTCTTCAGCTGCTTCTCAAGGTCTCCACGCCCAACTGGAGAGACTTCACTCTGTGTAATAAAAAGGTTCAATTGTTTACATGAACGTAACTCAATCTTAGATACTTCTTCACCCTTTCAGATGTGAGCTCTGATAATAAATACTCAATTAAAAACCTTCTTCCTGAATACAAGTTTAAATTATTTTAAATGTGTTCTTATGGTTTTTTAAAGCGGATACACAATTATCGATCATGCCTTCATCCCACCTGCCAGGGCAGGCAGACGCACAGGGAACACCCACAATCCATTTCTGCTCCCAACACACTAGAGCCAACGGGCACCAAGCCACAGGCCGAGGAATGTGCCACGGGCACTGCCTGTGTGAGCTTCCCTCCTGCAAGGTGAGCGTGTGTGAGTGCAGACAGAACCGCGCAGGCCCAGGCGGCTCCCTCCCCCTGCTGCCCAGGCCAGGGAGCCACAGGCCCTCCACGCACAGGCACAAGGCTGTGAATCGAGGTCTGCATGTCATTCCCTCTCTGCGTAAGAATGGTTTCAACCTGCAAGGTATGAAAGAGAACGTTTCCACACACTAATACACTTCCAAACCTATATAAGTAAAATTATATTTTCTTTTTTAAAGACAAACTGGCATCCAAATGAAGGGAAGTCCTGGGGCAGACCTGTGCGCTAACATGGAAGGCAGGAACGAGTAGGTCCCTCGGTGGGCCCTGGAGACTGAGGCTGGAGTGCAGACGAGGTGGGTCTGAGTGGGCAGGAGCTCCTACTGTGCAGACAGTCCAGCCACCAGGACGTCCCCCCAGGCCACCCGGCTCCTGCCACAACTACTGGTCCTCGTGGGTGAGAACTGACTGCTTTCCAAGACCTTCCCCACCTCCTAGCTGTGACTGCTTGGACTCACCTGCACCGTGGGCCAGGACCCCACTAGGACCATCCCAACAGTGATGGGACCAAGGAGTTGCTATGCAATTAACCACATGAAAACCGACAAGGGCTACAGCCATCCGCGGTGGGCAAGAGCTAACACTGCAGGTGCAGAGGGTGGCAAGAGTGAGAAAAGCCAGGACAGGGCAGGCTTTGTCTTCCTTGCAAAAGAGGCGAGGGAAGGTGGGGAGGAAGCGGCACGAAGCTGTGGTCTGGGGACAGGAAGCAAGTCCGTCACAAGGCCCAGAGCTAGATCCTGCTCCTTCTCAATGCCTGGATCCGCAGGTGAAATGGGCAGGAAGTGCGGCCATGTGAAAATCTGAAAGGGGGAACCGGAGGTATCGGGTTGGACGAACAGAAAGGCCCACCGCTGTGCAGTTCTGTGACTCCAGCTCCTGACACGCTGGGGCGGGCAACCCAGCCCCACGCCTTTCTGGAGTCTTCTGCTGGGTGCTCTCGAGCTCCGGGCAGCCCGCTTGAAAATAGTGCGACCCCCACTTACCAAGCTGAGGAGCTTCCACAACAGGTTCCCATCTGACTACCTCCTAACACAAGGAAATCCAAATGCCACACCATGCTGGTAAAATAGGGGCTGTGTAAGCTGTAGCACGCCCGCACTAATAGCAAGTACAGAACTAGTTGTACTAAAATAAGCGTGTCACTCAGCGCTGGATGGATTGGCTGTGCTGGTAATAATCACACTGATTAAATGAAGCAATTGTGTTTCCTTCTAAAGTGATATTTATCATTATAAGTTAATTAGATTGGAAATCAAGGCTTCACTCTGCCAAAAAATAAGTACTCTCATTTTCTACCTTGTAGCTGCATAAATCGATTACACAAGTTAAACAAAGATTTCAACGGAGCAGACTCTGATATTTAGAGACACCAATTATTCCAAGATGCAGAGGCTTGATATGCTCAAGACAAGTGGACGACAGTAAATAGCCAATTGATTGAAGGATGCTTAGACAAAGACACTTTCTCCCCAATCTCTCACAGTGGCTTCCAAGTGCTTAATTACTCCTAAGGATGGGTACCCACCACGAAAGGATGGAAGCCAGCGGCACCAGCGAGCAGATGCGAATGGGCCAGGGTCACTGAGCCTGGGGTGCAGGAAGGTAGAGAGATGGCCCTCGGCTGAGATGCCTGGTGAGAGGGAGGGTGGAAGGCCTCTTGGGAGAAGGCACCACGGACAAATGTTGCATAAGAAAGAAAACCCAGTCTGTTTTCAGAAAGGCAGCTCTGAGGACTCTGTGGGCAATGGCCAGAGGGCTGAGACCAGAGGCTGGGAAGACATCTGGGGCCAGAGGGAGGGCAGAGACTGGAAAAAATCAGGTACGTATCTCGTATCTCGGAGGTGTGAGGGGCGGGACTTGGTGACTGACAGTCCAGGTGGAGGAATGAACCAAGCCTGGGTGCCTCTGAGGATCCAGGCTCCGTGAAGGCCTGGATAGGACTTGACAACCAACATCATAAAATCGAGAGAAGAAATGGTAGAAGAGGGCAGTTTTCAGTTGTTCTGACTACTGTTACTTCAACTTGGACAATGACGAACCTTCCCTGGCAAACTGAACAGCCGGGAGAAGTCGGCAGGGGGCAGTGAGAGCCCAACGGTGCCCACCTGAAATTCTAGACCCAACAGACATCTCTTCACAGTGACAGCAAGTGAAGATGTTTTCAAACAAGTAACAGCCGAGAACCTGCCAGCAGTGACCCTCACTAGGAGAAATCCTAAAAGGCACAGGAGAAGAAATGTGCTATCTTGGAGAGAAAATCAGACAAAAAGAATAAAGAAAAGAGCAAGTGGCGTGTGGGAACAGAGACCTCCCACTGCTCAGAGAGAAAAGGGAGGGAGCACCTCCTAACCCTTGTGGTGAGACCAGGATCGCCTTTGGAGCACGCCTGTCACCGACGCTGCAGGAGTTAAACACCAGTGGTCAACTTCTCTTAGGAACAGAGACATCACAACAAGTTCAATATGTATACACTGAGGATGCGCAGTTGGCTGCACATTTGGAAATACATCAACAGTGGCGTTTCCATTCAAGAGTCCTTTAACTTAGACTCCTCAATACTTCAAGTTGGTTATTTCCTAAATCTCCATTTGTACAATGTACCTGACACTCTTCTTAAAAAAATACATTCAAGAAATAACTAAAAAGAGGGGGTGGGGAGTAAAGAAGCTGATAAAATGAAATGTGTTTGCCAACCATGAAAACAAAGACCAAGCACATAAAGTCGCTACACCTCCCTTCCTCTGGGGGAGGAAAGGCAACTGAGCTTAGCAGGAGCACCAGAGCCAGGACAGCGGGACACGGTGTCCTCAGGAGATTGGTGTGCCCACCCTGAGGGCCAGGAGTACAGCCACAGGAAAGGGAAGTGGGGGACACCTGGCCTCTGCAGGCTTTCTGGGCTTGTTGTCCGGATGGGAAGACCGCTGGGTGAGTGCCAAGGGAGAGAAACAGTGGCTTCCCAGCTGTACCCAGAGCAGGTATTCACCGAGGGGTCACAGTCCATGCAAATCATACACAAAATGGTGTTTATATGCCTGGGGGCATCTTCCTAGTGAAAGGCACGGAGCTTTAATCAGATGCTCAGTGTATGCTGGTTTAGCAGAGAAGTTCAAAGCCAGCCCTCCCCAGGGCTGTGAACTAACCCCAAGCCCAGTCCTTTCTCTGGCGCTTAACCAATAAAATTGCACAGCCTTTCTTTTCCCAATACAACCCTGGCTAGTCAATGGAAACCTGTAAAGTGAATTATTGAGGAGCCCTAAAATTCAGAATTCATCACCTACATGTGGGGTGTTACTAGGGTTGACAGAGGTCTAATTCAGTCCCAAGGAGTGTGGCTTCCGCGCTCGGCTGCAGAGCCACCCCACAGCACACCTGCACGGAGGCCATGTGCTCGGCCGCAGAGCCACCCCATGGCACACCTGCACGGAGAGGCCACGTGCTCGGCCACAGAGCCAACCCACAGCACACCTGCACGGAGAGGCCACCTGCTCAGCCGCAGAGCCACCCCACGGCACACCTGCACGGAGAGGCCACGTGCTCGGCCACAGAGCCACCCCACACCACACCTGCATGGAGAGGCCACGTGCTCGGCCGCAGAGCCACCCCACACCACACCTGCATGGAGAGGCCACGTGCTCGGCCGCAGAGCCACCCCACGGCACACCTGCACGGAGAGACCACGTGCTCGGCCGCAGAGCCACCCCACGGCACACCTGCAAGGAGGCCACGTGCTTGGCCACAGAGCCACCCCACGGCACACCTGCAAGGAGACCACGTGCCCGCAGCTTCCCAAAGACAGTTCCTTCTCAATGATTGCTTTAGCTTATCGTGCATTTCAACAGCCACCACTCGTTTGTATAATTATACTGTTAGTTTTGTTTCATCGTTTCACATTAGTTTAATAGGGATTGTCTGTGTGTACAGTGATGAAAATTTCACCCTCATGTGAACTGTGACTTTTTTAAAAACAAAACTTAACAGCATCATAAGTCATCCTCAACCTTACTACAAAACAGATGCCCAGATCCCCACCCCCACTTCTGTGAGGTCACCATTCCGTTTACTGTCAAAGAGCCTACTCACAGTATGTGTCATTTAACTAACTTGCAACACACTATCAACGTAAGGGTAGCAAAACTACCCAGCTCTTTTTAAGTGTATGGAGTGCTCTGACATCATATAAAATGAAGTCCCATAAAGGATTTGTACATGCTGTGACAAATTTACTGGAACTGGTTCATTTAATGTCTTCCCAATTGTTTGATAATGTTGAGCGGTTTTTCCACTGGAAAGAAAGAACCACATGGTTAGAGATGTTCAAGGTACAGAATCCTATGGCTAAGAGTGCTTTAAAAAGGCTTTAATGGAAAATGGTGATAAAGTATATATCTTCTTTCTTTTCTTCCCAAGAACCCATCAAAGTGGCAGAAAAGGTCATTTTTGGCAGTGAGTGAATGATAACAGTGCTGCAAAATTACAAAGGGGGCTGAGCAGCAGACAAAGGCGCTGGCCTGCGTGGCTGAGGCATAAAGCAGATGACATCAGGGTGACCTGAGGAGCAGTGGAAATGGCAGTGCTGGATGGGATGGGGGGAGTCTCCCCAAGAACAGGGGCCATGACAGGACTTCTAGGCTGAAACTTGAGAACAAACTCTCCGAGACAGTCGGAGGTTTTTCCAGGGGGGATCTCAGCATGGTCTCTGGGGCCTGAATGAGAAGTAGATCAGGCGAAGGGTCATTCCTAATGAAACCATCAGCCACAGGAGGGAGAGGACAAAGCAGAGAGATTTGCCTGTGAAAGAAAAGGATCGAGCTGGCATCTGACTTCTCGTGGACTCGGAAAATCATAGAGAATGCTTTCTGAGTTCCCAGGGAAAATTACAGGGTCCTGCAATTCTAGACCCAGTTAAATTATCAATTAAGCATGGGGATAAAATGCCTGCATGCCTGACCATTGCGTGAGAAGACCAAGAAGTCTGTGAGCCACACACTCTATGTAGAAGGGGTTAAGGAGGTGCTCCAGCAAAACAAAAACAGAATCCAAGAAACAGACACGGTGGGACATGAGACACGGTGGGACATGAGACACGGTGGGA
>NW_005370161.1:1699244-1736551 GCF_000412655.1 Myotis brandtii
CACGTGGTGGACACGAGGCACGGTGGACATGTGGCACGGTGGGACATGGGGCACGGTGGACATGAGACACGGTGGGACATGAGGCACGGTGGGACATGGGGCACGGTGGGACATGTGACACGGTGGGACATGAGGCACGGTGGGACATGAGGCACGGTGGGACATGGGGCACGGTGGGACATGAGGCACGGTGGGACATGGGGCACGGTGGGACATGAGGCACGGTGGGACATGGGGCACGGTGGGACATGAGGCACGGTGGGACATGGGGCACGGTGGGACATGAGGCACGGTGGGACATGGGGCACGGTGGGACATGAGGCACGGTGGGACATGGGGCACGGTGGGACATGAGGCACGGTGGGACATGGGGCACGGTGGGACATGAGGCACGGTGGGACATGGGGCACGGTGGGACATGAGGCACGGTGGGACATGGGGCACGGTGGGACATGAGGCACGGTGGGACATGGGGCACGGTGGGACATGAGGCACGGTGGGACATGGGGCACGGTGGGACATGAGGCACGGTGGGACATGGGGCACGGTGGGACATGAGGCACGGTGGGACATGGGGCACGGTGGGACATGAGGCACGGTGGGACATGGGGCACGGTGGGACATGAGGCACGGTGGGACATGGGGCACGGTGGGACATGAGGCACGGTGGGACATGAGACACGGTGGGACATGAGGCATGGTGGGACATGTGGCACGGTGGGACATGAGACAAGGTGGACATGAGACACGGTGGGACACGAGGCATGGTGGGACATGAGACACGGTGGGACACGAGGCACGGTGGACATGAGACACGGTGGACATGAGGCACGGTGGGAGGCGGAACAAGTGGAAGCTGCGGAGAAACCTGAACAGAAACTGAGAGGTCCCAGTCTGACATCCTCTTTTCCTGGGTAAGGTTCTGTGACACAGAAGTACACGTTCTGCCTCCTCCAGTCATACTACTTGGTTCTGCAGTGAAATACATTTATATTATCATGACACTATAAATATTACATTCCACGTGTTAACATTTTTAAACTAAAGCTATAAAAAAAGCGCAGAAAGCCTACTGATAGATGGGACACAGACTACAAATGTTTCCGACCTTGTCGATATAAATCTCAAAATATAACTCACAAAGACCAAGAGCTGGAGAGGCAGTATTTCTCAAGTCCCCACACAAGCTAACAAACAGAAGTGTGACTTGAAGTTATGGTGACGACGACAAGAAGAATGGAGACCAAGGGGGAGAAATATGGACTGGAAACTGTCTGTCGGGGAGAGGAGAAGGGAGAGGGGGTCTTTACCGTAGCTTACACTCCCTGATGGGCCAGCGTATGCCGTACACCATGTCTGACATTACCTCCGGCAGCTACTTTAAATAGCGGAATTAAGCCCTAGATGGTTTGGCTCAGTGGATAGAGCATCAGCCTGCGGACTGAAGGGTCCTGGGTTCGATTCCAGTCAAGGGCACATGCCTGATCGTGGGCTTGATCCCCATTGGGGGGCGTGCAGAAGGCAGCCGATCAATGATTTTCTCTCCCTGTCCCTTTCTCTTTGAAATCAATAAAAAAATATTTAAAATAAATAAATAAATAGTGGAATTAAGGGGCGTCTTCATCCAGTGGGGACTTTTTAGTAACTGAAGGGTGTCCACAGGACAGACTAAGATACACTCATTATAACCAGTAAGGTGGTTATTCAATTACATTCATCATATAAAATCAGAATTTTATTTTGTTAATCCTCACCCGAGGATATTTTTTTCACATTGATTTTTAGAGAGAGTGGAATGGAGGGGGAAAGACAGGGAGGGAGAAACATCGACATGAGAGGGACACATCGATTGGTTGCCTCCCGCATGCACCCTGACTGGGGCCCGGGATTGAGCCTACAACTGAGGTATGTGCCCTTGGCCCGAATCGAACCTGCGACCCTTCAGTCTGTGGGCCAGCACTCTATCCACTGAGCCAAACCAGCCAGGGCCACAGAGCTTTAATGGGTGACAAGGGACACCGCGACCATCACTCACTGTCTCCTGACCACCAACAGATGAGATCATTAAAAATAAACAAACCGAAACCAGTGTTTTTGCATTTTGGGGATGAAGGAATAGAACTAAGTTCAAAATACTGTTTGTCCTCAGATGAGACCTGATAAATGACGTTTCCTTCCCATGATTGTTCTTGTTTTATCTGTGTGTCTGATCTCAAAGGCTGTCAGCCTTGTAAGGGTAGGAACCAAGAAAACCTCCAAGTGTTCTCAGGCCCGAGCCACTGTCTAAAAAAACGTGCCTAACAGGTCACCTCTGGTGATCTGGAGGCCATGTCTCCTGATCCCAATATTCACCAAAAAAACACTGTATGTCAGCACTGTGCTCGATCATGGTTCTCTTCAACTTACAAAAGAATTCTGGTACTTCCACAGGTATTTAAAGTGCTTTCAACTAACCAACTAACTAACTATCCATCGTCCTAAATGTGATGTGTGTATATGACTGACTAATCATAACAGTGGATTGCTTACAAAAGTAAAAGCCAATTGTGACTTGCAATTTGAAATCTTTGGAAAATGTATGAAGTGGCTAAGCTAAGCTGTTCGTTGCACATGTCAAGGAAGGGCTAACTCGGCTGTAACTGTGTCAATGGTGAGGAATTCAATTGCACAGTGACTGATGTTAAGAAACTGCAGGAACTCAGCTGCTCCTGCAGGCAGAGCCCTCTGAGTCAGCGCAGTCTTAGACAGATCTGACTGTCTTGGGCGCTTCCCTGACAGAATGAGGGGAACAGTCTTAAGACAAAGTTCTGCAGGCATTTGCCCCTCTCAGCACCCACTATAGCAGTGATTCTCAACCTGTGGGTCGCGACCCCTTTGGCGGTCCAACGACCCTTTCACAGGGGTCGCCTAAGACCATCCTGCATATCAGGTATTTACATTACGATTCATAACAGTAGCAACATTACAGTTATGAAGTAGCAACGAAAATAATTTTATGGTTGGGTCACAACATGAGGAACTGTATTTAAAGGGCCAGAAGGTTGAGAACCACTGCACTAAAGGGAGACAAGGTGCCCTGGCAGGGCTCAGCTGGTTGGAATGCTGTCCAAAGGGTTTGATTCCTGGTGCGGGCACATACCTAGGTTTTGGAACCCAGTCAGGGGCCACACAGGAGGCAACTAATCGATGTTTCTCTCACATTGATATTTCTCTCTCGCTCTCTCCCTTCCTCTCTCTCAAAATAATAAACATATCCTCAGGTAAGGATAAAAAAATAAAAGAGTAGACAAGGGAAGAGCTGAGGGCAAGATGACTAATTCACATTCTACAAAATATTTTTAAGTTTTATCATCACATTTTCCTCTCCCAAATAGCCCCAGGGAAGGCATTCAAGCAAGGCCAGTGTTAGGTTCCCCTTTCCACAGATGAATAACCTGAACACAGTCAAAAGGTGAGGTGTGAAACACTTAGACGTTCTGCTTCCAAGTCCACCCATCTTCCCACGGCCCAGCGGCCCCCTCTCCGCAGCCGAAGGGGACACACACATGCCCCCGTAGGCCCCTCTGGATTGTGGCTCAGGGACACTCTTGGCCCCTTACAACTCACAGTTCATCCTTTACTCTCCCAGGGACGCTCTCAGACTGGGATCGTAACCCTGGGGTCATGACCCGGTCTGCCCAGGACAGCCAGTTCACCACGTGGTCCAGCAGCAATTACTAATCACAGGCCCTTTCACTCTAAAAAATGTCCCCATTAAAGCAGTAAATTGCATGTCACCTACTTTAACACAGCCTGTGCCCCTGAACTGGAGGGGAGAGAGGGTCTGCAGAGGCTGCGGCTCATCTTTCCCACCTCACACCAGCCAGACCCGCCAGAGGAATGGGGGCCACCCACGACCCGCCTCCTTATTTCCGCCCGTCTGCATTAGAACAGAATCTCTCATCTTATGAGCAGCTCTTCACTGGGACAAACAGGGAGAGTAGAGCTGGATTCCCAGCCCAAGGCCCAGGCCCTGGCCCAGATGCCAGGAGCCGGAGGAGAGGAGCCTGTGGGAGTCCCCAGGGCGGAGCAGGAAGAGGCTGCCAAAAGCCTCCACGCGTCTCCAGGGAACTTGCCACACGTGGAGAACTTGCCATAACTAAGGTTATGAAGTATTTATGCCTTTTTAAAAACAAAATAAAACAGTTAACTCCAGAAAAGATACCTGAGGTAGAATTCAGAGATGAGCCAATTTCTTTAACTTATAAGGGGGTTTAAAAAGCAAAAAGGGTTTAAAAAAGCAAAAAGGTGTAGACATGGCATAAGCTGTGGCAGAGAGCATTGTCCCATACCCATTTTCTTCCCTGCGACCGAGGTTTAAGCTGGGCACTTTAAGAAGCGCTTCCAAAGAGGAAGTCCAAGTGGTCAGTAAGCGTATAGGCAGTGCTCGATCGCTAGCAGTCGGGGAAATAAAAATTGAACTGCAGGGTAACACCGTGAGCACCCACAGAATGGCCAGGGGTAGGAAGACAATCAGTGCCCGTGTTGAGGGTACCCGGACCATCTGCCCGCCGAGGTCTAGCACTGTCCACTGTTGTGGAGATACACGCTCCTGTGGTCCACCCTGCAAAGGCCTGCACTTTTTTATACAAAAATGTGTATCTGAATGGTCATGGCAGTTTTACTCATAATTACCCCCAAATACTCAAATATCCATCAGTGGATTGAATAAATACATGATGTGGTCAAACAGTGGAATATTACAGAGCAGTAACATAAACTCCAACCCCACAGGGAGCCTCACAGATATAATGTCGAACAAAAGAAAACAGATACAAGAACGCACTCTTAGAATGCGTATATATACAGTTCAAACAAAGGAGCGGGCAGGCAGACCCACCCCAGCTGCGCCACAGGCAGGGGCTCGGATGGCAAACGTTCGGGCTCCACCCCCCCTGCCCCTGTGAGGGGTTCCCGACAGCGGTGCCATTTCCAGCCTGGGTGGAGGTCCCACAGAAGTTGGCTCTGTGCTGAGTCACTGAGCTGCACGGCGATGTCCCGTGCGCTTCCCTGTGTGCGATGCTTCTCGAGAATGGTTAATACACTAGTGTTCAGAAGTCACTGCTGCTGAGCTGAAGAGGAACGAGTAAGAGCAGGAGGGACCTGACGAGACATTCGCATCGCCACCTCCAGGGGGCGCCATGTCTCAAGACGCTCACTGGGGACAGAGTTCTCAGCACAGGAGCTTCTGGAAGAACAAAACCAGAAGTGCCTGGCTTGCTGTTATGAATGAGGCAGGATAGGAATCTGCTGTCATTAACACCACCCATGAGATTTGATTTAATAGGCGTATTTATTGCCTTTTAAAATAATGGCAAAAGTGAATTACCTATTCAGAGTAAATGAATCCTGATAGCAACTGCAACTAGAAACGTTACGGGTGCAATACATGCTAGCACCCCCTGGACTATGAGACTCTCCAAAGGGACAACAGGTGCTCACATACACCCGAATTATTCCTCACACAGCCATGGGTGAGCAGTTTACTCTCCTAGAAATGAAAATAGATTCCTATCAGTGACAAGTATTTAGTCCAGCTACTGAAGAAAAAACACACAAATAGTAAACAAGCCCTCCCCACTCTTGCGTCATCTGGCTCTCCAACAAAACGCTCCGCACACGCGCCCTGCCCCACGTCCCTCTGTTTTGGAAACCGGCCGAGCTGTCTGGGAAACACACCATGACTTGGGGAAGATATGTACTGTTTTCCAAAACTGCTGAAAAAGGAATTAGTAGTTATTTCATAGAATAAACAGATGGACATTTTAAAGTTTGTTACGTGAATGGAAAATGCCAGCCACGCACCCTGAGGTTAATCCCACCTCTTCCAGAGTCTGTTACTGAAAGTGGCTTCTTGTCAAGGAGGAAAATTACGCAGAAAAAAGAATCCCACATTTTCTTCTCAAAATCTGGATGAGAAAAGGTCAAGTAAAAATAAATACAAAGCAAACTGACTAATTTGAGCTTCTCCCTGCACTAGCTAATAGAGCAGAAAGTTAAAAATAAGAGCGGTCTGGGCTTTTCAGAAAAAGGGTGCTGAGTAGAAATATATGCTCACATTTGACTTCCAAGAGACTAGTTATAACTGTGCACAGCCACCCTCAGCTTTCCACTAAATATCTATAAAGACAGGAAAATAGAGACACTGCTCACAGCACATCTGGAAATTACATAGTGACAGACTACTTCATACATGGCACGGCCTACTGGAATTCCAAAGAAAACGTCAGGAGTAAACAAACTATTTTTGCTTAAGCTAGTTTGAGTTGGCTATTCTGTCACTTATCCCAAGAACATATTAAAAGTTATCCCGAAACACTGGTCTTCACAGCGAATCTGGAAACAACCAAAAGGTTGTTTCAGGTTAAAAATACCATGTTCACCCACCGACTCTTCACCAGTGTGTACACACCAGGAGGGAGCCCCGTCCAGCAGGGAGCAGGAGTGCGGTCTTCACATGTGTGCACACATGCCCATGCCCACACCTGCATGCATATACACGTGCACAGTGGGAGCTGCGCAGGCCGTGACTCACATGTGAACTCCAGAGCCCATGTGACTGGCCAGTTCCAGCGAGAGCTGTGCCAGCTCAGGCAGCTGCCCGGTCTTCCTGCCCCAGTTCACTCAGCTGTAAGCCAGCGCGGGAGACCAGCAATGCCCAGTCCCGTGGCTGAAGAGTGAATGGGATCGCAGGTAGAAAGTGCACTGTGAACCCTCAAATGTCACCCCCTGTGCCCAGCTGCATGCATGCATGCGTGAGGTCACCACCCCAAGACGGCTACAGAGGTTATCTGACCGCTGAGATGACTTCTGTCTTCCTTTCCTTGTGTCTATTGTCTGAACTTTTTACACTGACACACAGTTTCCTAACAGAAAGAGAGAGGTGTGAGAAGTGATGCCACATGCACGAAAGGTAGGAGGGGAGCCAAGGGGCCGCGCACCACCCTGCCCAGGACCTGTGCTCCCGCCTTCCATCGGTGCACCAACAACCTGCTGCTGTCCCTCCCACAGCCACCAGGTGACCAGGGCTCAAGGCTCAAGATGCTTCGCCCTGTCCAGGGCAGCCCCTGGCGGCAGGATGAGCACCACACGGGGCGGGGTGTCTATTAAATGGTGTAAGAGCCACAGTGAAGGGAGGAGGAAGGTGGGTGCTTGCCAGTCAGGCCCCTAATACTTCTCAATGACGGGCTTTCTCTTACACAGAAATATTCCTGATGGGCCTGGTCAGCAGAGGAGAGGCTGGGGGCAATCAGGAAAGGGGCTGAGTGCATGGAGCTCAATGGGGAGAAGGGGATCTGGTAGTCAAAGTGAGCAAACCTTAAGCCAGCGGTTCTCAACCTGTGGGTCGCGACCCCTTTGGCGGTAGAATGACCCTTTCACAGGGGTTGCCTAAGACCATCCTGCATATCAGATATTTACATTACGATTCATAACAGTAGCAACATTACAGTTATGAAGTAGCAACAAAAATAATTTTATGGTTGGGTCACAACATGAGGAACTGTATTTAAAGGTCTAGAAGGTTGAGAACCACTGCCTTAAGCATCAGACCCTGCTGAGGGCTGGGCAATGACCACACCTGGTGTCATCTCATCAGGCAGGACTGCTTCAGACCCCGCTGAGGGCTGGGCACTGACCACACCTGGTGTCATCTCATCAGGCAGGACTGCTGTGACCTGCCTGAGGCAAAGGTGCCCTCCTCCCCCACCTAAGTGAGAACCAAGGTCTTGGGAGCCCACTGGCACCAGTAGGACTGACACTGGGCCTCCTGTCCAGCCATCATCAGCGAGTGAGCAGTTCCCAGCCAGGAAGGGGACCTGGGCCTGGCCCCTGTGCTGCCCCCCAGAGCCCAGGAAGCCTGGCAGCAGCACCAACACTCGTTCCGCTTCATCGTTCCCTGTGCTATTGCCATCTCTGTGCAGAAGCCATCCAAGCAGGGGAAAGATCGCATGCTCTTCAGTCCACATAAGAGCCATAAAATTCGTTTTTAAATCAAATCAACAAGTCAGCCTTTAATAGAACCCAGGAGCAGAGAACACAGTGTACTGTCAGCAGAGGGTGTCTGCTGTGAGGTGGCGGCTGGGGGCCAGGCCTGTGGCTCAGGAACGGAAGGTTCTGGCACAGTCCTGAGCATGAAGTTGGCCCTGCGGGCGGCTCTGCTGTCTCCATCTCCTCGTCTGTGTGTTTCCTCATCCCCATCTGACTTCTTCGGTTCAAATTCCAGAGACAGACTCGGGCGAGGAGGCCAATGCTCTCCATGCTGTGTGCATGGCTCAACTTCTGCCGAGGGCAGGCCGGTCGCTAACCCAGCCCGTGGATGGCCTGGTGACCATGACCCCATGGCCAGCACCAACAGAGCACTGGCCTTCCCCTGATCATCTTCCTCTCTCAGACACCAAGTGTGAGATCCATAATCACCACCCAAACACCTGAAGAGAACAGGCAGTAGAGGAGAAACCCCTCAATCCGACAGCCCACGTGTGGGTGAGGCGTGGGTGTGGAGGGAGCAGAAGCGGTCTGGAGCCGTGGAATCAGAGGGCCTGCTCTGTGCACACAGGTTTCCAAGTGCCACTGACTCCACGGGATTAGCACCCAGGACCTAGGAGGTGGGGCGGGGGGCAGAGGTGTCACTGCAGCCTATTTCAAGGCGCACTGCGAGTGAGCTCGGAAATGAGCAAGCATACGCTTCCATGCTCTGGAGAGCTGGAAAGGCCCACCACCTGCATTTAACTCATCCTTTCCAACTCAGCATGGGTAACAGTTACAGCTCTCAAGAGTTCTGGAGTTTCTGCCAATCTGATGTGTGAGAAATGGTGTCTCAGGGAAGGGCTGTGTGAGTATGTGTGCGCACATGTGTATCATGTGTGTCTGTCTGTTCATGTCCTTTGCCTATTTTCCTACGGGATCTTGGGGGGTACCACTGACCCCCACAAAATATTCACCTGTTTCTAACACTTGGCTACTTCCTTCTTTTACTTGGCTCTCTGACCCCCTGAAGCAAGATTGTATGTGGTGGAAGGCAGAAATCTAATGTCTGTTACAGAATGGTCCTGTTGTTCCAAATCCTGATTAAAAAGCTGACCTTAACCCAGCAATCTGAGCTGGCACCTGGATCGTGTACTGGAATTCCACCTGATTTGGGCCCATTCTGAACTCCGTGTTTATTCCATGGGGCTCTGTGCCATGGTAGAGCCTTTATTTACCACATGCATCACTGTCTGCAGGCTGTCTCCACTTCTCTTCTGAGTTTTCTAGGGATTCGCCCATGTTTGTTCTCACTGAATCAATTTTATATTCAACATGTCCAGCCCAAGAGAAAATAAAAAGACTCTTGTGTTCATATTTTTATTGATTTCAGAAGGAAGGGAGAGGGAGAGAGAAATAGAAACATTAATGATGACAGAGAATCACTGATCAGCTGTCTCCTGCACGCGCCACACGGGGGCTCAAGCCCGCAACCTGGGCATGTGCTCTGACCGGGAATCGCCATGATCTCCTGGTTCAGAGGCTGACACTCAACCACTGAGCCACACCAGCCGGGCTTGTTGTTAGTATTTTTAAGAGATCACATTAAATTTGTAAGTTAACTTAGAGAAAACTGACATCTTAATGATGCTACCACATCCTAGCCAAGAATAAGCACACCCTTCCTTCTGCTCAAGGCTACCCTGGTGTCTTTCTCGAAAATTTTTAAAGAATTTTCTTTGCATAAATTTTGAACAGTTCTTATTACAATTATCCCTAAGTACTTGACCTTCATTGTTGTTATTATAAATGGAGCTATCTCCTCCATAATACCTCTGATTACCTGTTGTGTATATGAAAGTTATGAATGACGTTTAATATTAGTTTTGTATTCCTACCATGATCTGAGTTGTTTTTATCACTGACTCTCTGGGGCTGTGGTCTCCCACAGGGTGTCCCCCTCCCCGGGCAGCACCCCCCTGCAGACAGGGCTCCCGGACAGCACAGCTGCTCTGAGGTTTCCAGGTGGACTGCAAGCAAGAGATCGTTCTACCTCTTCTAGTCAAAACTGTATGCCTTCGTTTTCACTTGTTTTTTTCCCAAGCTGCCTGGTGAGAACACTAGGATCCCCTTTATCATTTTTTATGAAACTGTACACCTCTGTTTTGTGCAACGTCTTTTCCCTGCCCTTCCTTGAGGTCCACAAGTCCAGCACCTGTTCCTGCTGTGGGAGTCCAGGTGGTGGCGGGAAGACAAAAAACACCCAGAAATTTATTCTGCCATATACATTTCCTTTTCTTTTTTTAAAATATATATTTTATTGGTTTCAGAGAGGAAGGGAGAAAGAGATAGAAACATCAATGATGAAAAGCATTGATCCACTGCCTCCTGCACACACCACACTGGGGATCAAGCCTGCAACCCGGGCATATGTCCTGACAGGGAATAGAACCATGACCTCCTGGTTCATAGGTCGATGCTCAACCACTGAGCCACACCGACTGGGCTGCCCCATTCATTTTCCACAAAGAAAGGAATTAATACTGCCATGGAAAAGGAAAAAAAACACCCCACACAAACAGCTTTGAAAGCTCAAAATCCTATTGATAATGCTTCAGACTCTACGAACAGCTTCCTCGACAAGTTGAGAAGCAGACTCCTAAAACATGAAATGTCATCGAGGCAGTGTTTTCTCACAATGGAATTTCTACACCAGGTTGCTGATATCCTCCACAGTTATTTCACAAACCAAAGACAACAGTATCACTAGCAAAACAGACCAAGAAAGCAAAGGAGTGACTTTTGCCCCCATTCCTAGACAGGGGCGTACGATGAAATGAGAGCTCAGTCAACAGGTTCAGAAGACCTGGACAGTGTGAGCACCTCTGAGGACAGGTGATCCCATTTTCAGTCCCGTGTCTTCCCACAAACCCCTATCTATAATAATAAAAGCATAGTATGCTAATTAGACCAGACATCCTTCTGGACGACCTTCCGGATGAAGCTGGAGCTGCAAGGGAAGCCCAGGTCCCGGGTGCCTGCTGGCGACCAGAGGGAAGCTGGGTCCTGGGTGCCTGCTGGTGGCTGGAGGGAAGCCTGAGTCCCGGGTGCCAGAGGGAAGCCGGTGCCGGCAGCCAGGGGGAGGAAGGCCTACTCTTGCACGTATTTCGTGCATTGGGCCCCTATGTTTTCATAAAGGAGGCTGGCTCTCGAAACTACCCCCTTAGGCATATTGGGATGAATGAAGTTTGATAGAGAGCACAGAAACAACACAATGTTTTTATTTGCACAATATCCAAAAAAAATTCAGCATTTCCTTAGGGCTAAGTCTTATGGGCTGTCTCGTTTAAAATATTTCAATTGCTTGTGATCTGAGAACTGCCAAGGCTGCGAGACAGCAGATGGGTGATCAATCAGGAGCAGGTGATGATAATGGAGGAAGCAGGCCGTCCATCTTTTATACTTAAAAGGCCAAAATGAAACCAAACACTCCTCTAAAGAAATCACAAAGGACACAGTCAAATAATGCAAAGGGTCCATGATGCACCTAAAGCACAACAGAAAAGTCCCTGAGGAAGTCAATCCAACCTCACCCACCTCACTCATCCCCGCACTAACCCTGTTAGGTAAGTCTCTTCAGTTAAACCCTGTTATCTGACTCCATACTTAGAATGTGTGCACTTCTTTTGGGAGTATTTCCCCTGAGGGAAAAACGCCAACTGCATATTCACATCATAAAAACCGAGACTCATTGTGGCCAGCAGTCACCCCCAAAAGACCCAAGGAGTGTGTGTGAAGCATCACTCTGAGCCAGGCCTCCCTCGCCAGGACACCAGGGGGCATCTGTAAGCCTGCCCCTCCTCTGCAGGCAGTCTCTGTTCCCCAAAACACCCACTTACCACTTCTGACACTTCCTCTGCTTTGAGCCCTTTGCAGGATCCCCTGCAATACTATCTGTCTGACTTGGCCCAAACGGACCACCTCAGTTTTGTTAGTTAACTGTAGGCAAGGGTGGCAGGAGTTTCGTCTCAAAGCTCTTGGAGAATCTCCTCCTTGGAAACACCTCCACTCCTGGTCCATTCTCCACATTCCCTCGTGTCCCCAAGTGGCAGTCAGACCGGTCCCTGCCCTGCCCCTGCTGTGCTTTCACTGTCCCATCTTGCCTCCCCTTTCTGGAGTCTGACTCTACCCAGGGGTCCCAAGGTAAATGGGGGCAGTGGGCCACGGCCCCTCTCCTCTGTGCCCCAGGCTGCACAGGATGACTCCAGAGTCCAAGCTTACACCACCCAGATGACACCTAACTCTTCACAGAAGGGACCATAGCCACGTACTGTATCCCACTGAACCCAAACTAAATGCATCCCAGCACATCTTCCTCTCAGCTGGATGGATCGCTAAGGTGCCCAAGGCCATCTTCTAAGGAAGAGGGTCCTCGCCTCCCGATGCAGGAGACGGGGAGTAGGGGGCATGAAGGCGACACGGCAGTCCTGACTAGAATTAAAAGGCCTCACTTTGAAAATTGCATAAACATGTGTGACCCAGTGAAGACACTGCCCAGGAGGGACCCTTGCCAGTGAGGTCACTAAGACCCTGGCCTCACCCAGGGGGACCTCCAGCCATGTGACCCTTTCTTGCCGAGTAAGACCAGAGAATGCATACCCTTTAGGGCAACAAACAACGGTGATGAATCCACAAAGAAAGCCATGGGAACAGCTAATACGGAAGTCAGGATGGTATTCAGGGCAGAGGAGGTGGACACAAAAGGAACTTGTAAGGAATTATTACCTTTTTAAAAGCACTATTGTTTAAAACAGACTTTAGTTTTGAGAACAATTTTAGATTTAAAACAAAACAAAACTGGAATGACAGTATAGCGATTTCCTATATACCCACACTCGGTTTGCCCAGTTATTAACATCTTACATTAACATGGTACATTTGTTACAATTAATGGACACATTATTGCTAACTGATTACACTATGGCTAACGAGCCACAGTGTAATCAGATTTCCTCAGATTTTACTTAATGTCCTTTTTCTGTCCAGGAACCCATCCAAGACGACACATGACATTTGGTCGTCATGCTCCCTTAGATGGGCTGTGATAGTTTCTCAGACTTTCCCTGATGACCTTATGACCTTGACCATTTTGGAAGGGCTGGTGGGTAGGATGCCCCTCAACTGGGATTAGCATGATGACTTCTTATGACAGACTGGGGACATGGGTGTTGGGAGGGGGACCACAGAGGTAAAATGCCATTCTTATTACGTATCAAGAGTACACATTATCAACATGAGCTGTCACCGCTGGCATTGACCGTGGTCTCCTGGAGGAGGTGTGTCTGCCAGGCTTCTCCCTTCATTACTCTTCCCCCTACACTGTCCTCTTAGGAAGGAGGTCACCGTGCACAGCCCATCCCTAAGGAGTGTGGTGAGCTCCCCTCCCTGGGGATGCAGGGGCCACCGAAACCATCTGGAACTGTCTGCATGGGAGATTTATGCTTCTCCCCATTTACTTCATCACTTACTCATGTTAGTATGGACTCACGGATATTTATTTTAGACTTGGGGCTGTAATCCAACGTGACTGTATTCTGTGGCTGAAACTGCTCTAGCTCTGGCCATGGGGAGCTTTCCTGGCTTCACTGTCACACACTTCACACTCTCAGTCCTTGTGGTATCAGGTAGGTTTTATATCCCCAGTTTGCAAATGGGGAGACTGGGGCCCAGAGGTTAAATCACACATCTGGTAAGAGGCAGGGTTAGGAGGACTCAAACCCAACAATCTGGTTCCAGGGACCAGACAAATAACTACGTCCCTCGGCTGCCTCTCCACTGAACACTAGAGGACACCTCCACAGGCAGGTGGGTCGGGCCCTCTCAGACAGTGGCAGTCATCTGACGGCGGAGGAGCAGCACAGGGAAAGCATGAGGTGGGAAAAAGTGGGGCATGTGCAAGGAGGCCAGGAACTGTAGCCAAGCACACAGAGTGGTCAGAGAGAGGAGGCGGTGGCCTGGAGCACACAGGGGAGAGTGGTCAGAGGGAGGAGGCTATGGCCTGGAGCACACAGAGTGGTCAGAGGGAGGAGGCTGTGGCCTGGAGCACACAGAATAGAGTGGTCAGAGGGAGTTTGGACAGAGGGAGGCTGTGGCCTGGAGCACACAGAATGGTCAGAGGGAGGAGGCTGTGGCCTGGAGCACACAAGGGAGAGTGGTCAGAGGGAGGAGGCTGTGGCCTGGAGCACACAGAATGGTCAGAGGGAGGAGGCTGTGGCCTGGAGCACACAAGGGAGAGTGGTCAGAGGGAGGAGACTGTGGCCTGGAGCACACAGAGTGGTCAGAGGGAGGAGGCTGTGGCCTGGAGCACACACAGTGGTCAGAGGGAGGAGGCTGTGGCCTGGAGCACACAGAATGGTCAGAGGGAGGAGGCTGTGGCCTGGAGCACACAAGGGAGAGTGGTCAGAGGGAGGAGACTGTGGCCTGGAGCACACAGAGTGGTCAGAGGGAGGAGGCTGTGGCCTGGAGCACACACAGTGGTCAGAGGGAGGAGGCTGTGGCCTGGAGCACACAGAATGGTCAGAGGGAGGAGGCTGTGGCCTGGAGCACACAAGGGAGAGTGGTCAGAGGGAGTTTGGAGACAGGTGACAGCCAGATCAAGCAGGGTGCTTGTGGCTTAGGAGTAAGTAACAGTTTTATTGCAGACACAGGTGAGCAAGCAAAGGGGTAAGATAATGACCGCTGGTGCTACATGGAGAGCGCTGAAAGCATGAGGGAAGATCCAGGACCCATTGTAAGGCTTCTGTGGAGGCCAACGGAAAGATGGTGGCGAGCTGTGGGCCGCTGGGCAGCAGGGGAGACATGGAGAAACAGACACTCCAGGTGGATGCAGGCACTACCTGTGCTGGGGACTGGGTGTGACAGCGACAAGTCCAGATTGACTGCCAGGTTTCTAGAAAATGGGGGATGTTGGTGACATGCACTACCAGGAGAAAGGGTATGAAATTTAGTAAAATAAAGTGGCTGGTTCCAGATATTCCGTGTGGGGTGCATGTGAAACATCAGCCTGAGAGGGAGGCGCAATGTGCTACCTGGTAGACCTGGGCCCAGACTGCCATGGACCCTAGAGATGGAAAAGTAAGCAGGTGACCCCATCCAAGTGCCTGCATTGGCACAGTCTGCACGTCCAAATCAGACCTGCAGCTTGTCCCTCCTGCTGCCATGCACAGCACCATCTTCCATCCTGCTGCTCAGGCCACAGCCCAGGCCAACTGTGCAGCCCCAGCATCCAAAGTCTCCCCCTGCCCTCAGCCTTCACCTCCTGAGCCGCCCCCTGCCCTCATCATTCACATCCTGAAGTCTTGCTCCTCTGTGCCCTGTGGAGAATCCAGCTCAGTCACTTTCCCTGCAGAGGGAGCACCGGCCACTGCTGGAGGGAGAGCAGGACCTGCCCAGCCAGCCTCCTGCTCTCCTCGTCCTTGTCTGGTCCACACACAGCGACCATGCACTCAGGTCTCTGTGCAGACGGGCTTGTCCTGCCGAGGGCGCCCTGCACCCGTCCCCATCTGTGTTAATCACTAGGTGGGTAAGTCTGTCTTATTTGGGATAAAAGACTAGCAGGCCCATAAGGCCACAGACAGCCCCATTCTCTATAATTATGTAAAACAGGGCCTGCACCTGCTCTCCACTCGCCTCCCTGTGATATGTGGGACTTGAGATGGTAAGAAATGGCTGCTAAATAAAGACCCCAACACTGTTAAAGCCTCCAGCAGTGCCATACAGAACTGCTGCTGACGTGGCCGTGGGGGACCTGACTCGGCCAGCCCACCACGCACATCGCCCTCCTCACACCGCCTGACGTTGTGGAGCGCAGACTCTGCCCAGACGCCCGGTGACCAGGGGTGGCTGTGTTGTGCTCGTCCAGCCAGTGAGACGGAAGCTGGGGGTTTTCTGAACCCTTTCCCGGCAGAGACCCCACCCCTTCCTGCTCCCCCTCCTGTCTCTGCAACATCAGGCTGGGGTCAGAGTAGCTGCCACCAGACCCCAGGGGCCAAGCACAGGGATGAATAGCAGAGTGGAGACGCAAGAGTCCAGAAACCACTGTCCTCGTCCCAGACTGCCTCCTTCTTGGCACAAAGGATCCAGGAGTTGAAAGCCAGCACCACCAGCCAGGTTTTCTGCTACAAGTCAACCTGAGTCAAACACAGACAAAGAGAATGCCTAGACACAGGTACTGCAGACAGGCCTCCTGCAGACCTGGAGCCGCCATGGTGACCAGCACTGCCCCTGGCTTCCGAAAGCTCAGGTACCGGGGAAGAGGGACGGCAACATGGGGCCATCGAAGTGCTCATTAACCAGGGGACGTGGATGAGAATAGCAGGGAGGCAGGGAGAGACGGCCTCTCCAAGGAGGCGGCATCTGAACTCACATGGGGTGACTGTCCCCCGGGGGACCAGCAGACACTGGGCCCTGGGGTGGGGCGGGTTTACACAGAGCAGCAAACAGAGACAATGGAGGGAACAGGCCAGGGAGGAGCTGTGAACTTTCTCCTGAGGAAACTCACTTCCGCCCTGTCTGGGAAGTCACTGGAGGGGTCAAGCAGGGTTACCTGAGCTGACGTGCCCTAGAAGGATGACTCAGTGACCACATGGTGGCAGGACTGCCCGGGAGCAAGTCTGGACTCAGGAAAGCCAATAAGGAGCCCTGTGGCTTACAGAGGGTTCCAGAGAGAAAAGCCGGGAGCGACGTGGGAGGAGGAGCTGGCAGGTCTCGCCAGACACTGGAGTGAGGGTGAGACAGAGCATGAGAACGGCTGCGGCCATTCAGGAAGCAGGGGTGGGCCAGAGTGACGGGACAGGGGTCATGAATGCGGCTCTGAGCTGGCACGCACTGTACCCTGTCCGGAGCCGGGGCTGGAGGACCAGCTGGAGAGAAAGGCCTGGGCATCCAGAGCGGACTGGAGTGTGGCCTTTGGGCTAAGCACAGGTGGGGCGGGGAGGAGGAGGAAAAGCGGGCTGGCTCAGGCAGTTCTGTTAGACCTGCTGAGGGCCTGAGTAAGACAGGGACAGGAACATGGCCACTGCCCTTGGCAAAGACAGGTCACTAGTGACTCGGAAGAGCCATCTCAGAGAAACAGTGAGGCCAAACCCGACCAGAAAAGACGAGGAGGTCGAGACAGGGAGGGCAGGCATGCAAGCTGGGAGAGCCCAGCACGAGTGCCAATCGCCTTCTTGCAGACTGTCCCCAGCCCCCAAGTGGAGGCCCGGGCTCCGTCCTGGGTTCTCGTTTTACACTGTGTGAGTGCCTACCTGATACTCACATGTCTGCACCACCAGACACTTCCACGAGAGCAAGGCCCTGTCTCCTGCACTTGCACCCTCTCCCCACCTGTCACAGAGCCTCACATGCGAGGGGCACTTGGGCAAGACGGGCTGGAAGGGAAGGAGGAAGGGAGGGAGGAAGAGCCATGGAGACAGAAAGCCAAGGACTGCATCCTGAGGGCCCGTGAGTCTGCCTGGCCCAAGGTGCGCAGAGGGCCCACGGGTGAGGCTGAGACACAGACACAGAGCGCCTGGGTGCTGCGTTTCCGTGCAGAGGGTGTGTCCCCACAGGGAACCGTACCAGTACCCACGCAGCAGTGAGTGGTGGTGCCAGAACGTCAGAAACACCTTTCCCACCAAATCCAACATTCCAAAGCATCCTGGGGGGTCACCAAAAACTTTCCAAAATGGCAAAGAGTTCTGAATATAAAGGCAACTTCAGATGACAAACTAGCTCCCAGCACTCGCGAGGCTCTGCCCTCCATCAAGGCAGGATGCGCAGCCTGACAGGCGCTGTGCACGGGGCCTGCAGACCCACACGGGGGGACCTGTCACATGTTCCAGAGTGCTTCTGCACGAATAATCTCACACATTTTAGTTCTCAAAAGAGCCTCACTTCTGAAACATAAAATCACCAGAAACCCATCTTCTGAGAGAGAACATTAAACATTACATCAAAATCTAGAACCAGCTCCTAAAATTCCATGAATGAGAAGGTTGCAACCATGTAGAGCCAAACAAACCAACAGCAGTCACGAGTTGAGAAGGCGACTAGCAAGGCACCAGTGAAAATGAGGTGCCATGGAGGTGTCCTCTCATTCCACGTTATCAAACATTTCCTGAGCGGCCACTGCGCTACGGCTGTGCAGGGACACGAAACCCAACCCAAAGGTGCTAATAGGGCCGATAAGGTGTGTGCCCGAAGCTAGGGCCAGGAGGGCAGACGCATGAAGTCTGGACAGTCATGTGAAAATCAGGAGCCCTTGCCAGCAGCCTCCTCACCAGAGCTCCCCCGCCAGGGCCTCGTCACCCTGCCCAGAGTCCTGGGGCCGAAGCAGGGCCGTCCACACCCTACAGACACGGCTGCCTGGCCTCCCCCAGGTGCAGGACGCTGAGGCCAGGCCAAGAGATGGGTGGGTTCTCTGGGACACAGCTGTGTGTGTGCAAGACAGACTTCAGCCTCAGGTTGTGAACACCCTGAACCATCACACCGGGCACAGGAGCTCATTCCCAAACTGCAGAAGAGTGCAGGAAGTGGCAGGAAAATGCCACTGAATCAGAGAACCACAGCACATGGCTCTGAGGGCTCAGCACCAGGATGCCCGCTTCTCTCTTCCCACCATCAGGGATGTCGGTGGGCACCTCTAGAAATCTGTCAACAGGAGTGCTAAGCCGACCTGGATCAGCCCCCGCTGGTGCCCGGGCTTGGAGCTGGGGGGACAGCTGCCTGGACCGTGCCGGAGAGCCAGGGGAGCACAGCCCTCAGGTGGCACCTCAGCCCCTGAATCGCGTGAAGGCGAGTGTGGCCCTGCAGCGGGGCAGTGCTGTGCTGCTTCCTTCCTCCCGAGATGTGCTTATCGCAAAGCCTTGATTTCCTGGTTTTCACTGTGTCTATTGTGTAAATAGTGCGTGTGTGTGTGTGTGTGTGTGTGTGTGAGATCCGAGACTATTCAAAAGGGTTTCAACAGCCTAGTAATCGCCCTGTTGGGCCCTGAGAAAAGGACAAAGATTTCCTTGGCTTTTGAAAACTAGATGTGGTACCAGCTTTGACGTGGCTTTGACATCCTTAGGACCTAGGACCAATCTTCAAGAAAAAGAAGTAAAATATACACACGTGTGATGATGAATTAGGCCTATTTATAGGATTGGGAGACTCTACTTATTAAAACAGTTTTTAAATAATGATTCAGAAAAAGGGTTAGATTGATGCTATTAGGAGCGTCACTGGTTTCCTCCGCCTCATCCGCTCTGTGTTTTGCTCATTACTTCCATATTTACAGAAAGATGCTTTGCTTTTTCCTCTTCTGTGATACTATTAGCATCAGTCTGACTTACACATTTAAGTGCAAATAAATAAGATGCGTCTGTTTTCTAAAAGCCAACAGGAGCACAACCATGGAAAATGACTTTGATGAGGGCTCCTGAATTCTGATTCCAAGATGTTAAGGTAATGTACGAGAATTCAACCCTCAGATTAAGACTCGATCCCCATAATTACTACTTTCAAAGGTTAAGTTTAAAAAAAAATGTTTATTGCCATTAACATTTTTCCTCTTTATCAGCCAGTTGCACTGTGGTGAGAGAGCAAGGATGACCAGCTCAGGCATTCATTCAGGAGAGAGCAGACGTTGCCTGATAAGCAAAAGGCCTTAGAAGGTTCCCTCCTCAACAGACCCAGCTGGTAAAAAGAAGTCGTGCAGGGTCAGGGGAAGGAAAGGGAGCGTGTTGTTGGCTCTGGACCTCGGCTAGGGGCCAGGGCACACCTTCTGGACCGACAGCCCGGCAGCAGAGTGACCCATCCTTCCCCAGAAGGCTCTTCTCGGCAAACAGTTTGTTCGGGGGCCAGGAGCCAAGGCCCACCCAGACTGCCTTTCACACTCTGTTCTTCCATATCCTCCTCAAGGAATGAGGAAAGTTGACCTCTACGGCCTTTTAAATTATCTGAATAAATTAGAACTATTTTCTCTTATTAAAATGAAATACTGACTTGGAAATTAAAGACACCAATTTTGCAAAGGATTTAAAAAGCAGAAACCAAATCCGTCAGGCAGAAAGACGAGCAGATGGATTTTGGAGGCCCACTAGCCTGCATCCACATTTCCCAGCCTCCTCATCACGATACTAAACTCGGTGGTGTCCTTCAGCTCTTTCTCTCCCAGGGAGACCCGCCACGCTCCCTGGACTGGGGCCCACAGGAGAATGGGGGCCTAAGTCCCAATGTCCTCTACCTGATTCCAAAGCACAGAGCAAACACGTAACTATGCTGTTCAGGGCTCGGGGACCAGGCTCCCATCCCTCAGAGCCACCAAGTTGCCAGAAGGCACAGCCCCACGGATCCTCATGCCCTCCAGAGCCAGAGACCACGCTGAGGGGTACAAGCTGCCGACATCGGAGCTGCCACGGAAGACCATAGGCTCGCCACAGCCCCTCCTTAGACAACAGTCCACACGTCAGAAAGAGTGTCACCTCACTACACGTTTCCGATTGCTCCACTGTCACACCCCTTTGAAAACATTAACCTTTCCTAAGGTAAAAATCACCAGATTCAATTCCTTTGCCATTTCATTTTGAAAATTTAGTCAAAGCAGAAATCCTATATAATAAAAAGCTAATATGCTAATTACCGAACAGCACAACGACCATCTGGACAACCTTCCGGACGAAGCCGGGGCTGCGAGGGCTGAGGCAGCTGGGGCTGCGAGGGCCAAGGCAGCCAGGGCTCCGAGGGCCTAGGCCCTTGCACGAATTTCATGCATTGAGCCTCTAGTCTATATATATAAAAGCCTAAGCAACCAGTCGACTGTTCGACCAGTAGTTATGATGCACACTGACCACCAGGGGGCAGATGCTCAATGCACAGGCATGGAAACATGGAACAGATTGATGAATCTCAGAGGAAAGCAGGGAGGGCGGGAAGAGATTAACCAAAGGTCTTATATGCATACTAGAGGCCTGGTGCACGGATTCATGCACTGGTGGGGTCCCTCAGCCTGGCTTTCGGGGATCGGGCCAAAACCAGCTCTCCAACATCCCCCAAGGGGTCCCGGATTGCGAGAGGGTGGTGCACAAATCCGTGCACCGGGCCTCTAGTAATTAGATAATTAGTTAAGCTAAACATTAGTTGGTATGGAAGCAGGAAATTCAGAATTGAAGCAGTGGGTGAAACTGGATTAATTTCAGCTTGATTTAAGAGAATCCCAGGGCAAAGACAAGTGGGTGTCTGAAGAGAAAATTGGCAAGGACAGTCAAACTGGGAAAACACACAACTTAAAGATACACCAGAACCTGCCTGGCCAGCATGGCTCAGTGGTTGAGCGTAGACCTATGAACTAGGAGATGTGGGTTTGATTATCAGTCAGGGCACATACCCGGGTTGTGGGCTCGATCCCCAGTGAGGGGTTTGCAGGAGGCAGCCAATCAATGATACTCTCTCATCATTGATGTTTCTATCTCTCTCTCCCTCTTCCTTCCTCTCTGAAATCAATAATATATATATATTTTAAAAATAATAATAATAAAGATATACCAGAACCTGTGCTCCATGAAGAAAGGGGCTATTTTATCCACTGCTATACCTTGGGCTACAAAGTGCCTGACACACAGTAGGTGCTCAAAAAATATTTGTCAAATGACTGCATAAACAATGAATGAGAAGTGGTTTAATTTACATTACAGAAGACAAAAAGCTTCATCAATATAATATGCTAGCAACCCCTCAGATATAAGGATTTACTATCACAGAACCTGCCTCATTTTTCTGCACTTAACTGTGGGTCATGTACCCATGGGTCAGATACCCAATTGGCCACTCAAAATCACTCCGAGCCCTATACTTACTATCCATAGCGAAGCAGCCAAGGTAGTTCTTAGGGGAAAATGAACAGCTGTCACTGCACTGAGTAGAAAACAAGAATGAGTTGAAAATAAATAAACTAGGTGTTTGAGCCAGGAGCCGGTGGTAACCCTGGGGCGACTGAAAAGCAGCAGTAAATTCTACCAAATGGTTAGAAGACAAGTGGAAATCACTTCTCAACATGGGGCTGAGCTGGGACGGCATGATGAAGCCTCCGGGTGGACATGGGAGATGGTGACACACGTGCACAGACATGGAAGTCACCAGGCTGCACACCAGAGTCCGGTAGCAGCTGGTACCAGCTCAGGAGCAAGGACTCTTACACTTTTGGGAGTTTTGTGAAGCAGCTGTCATGTCAGCTCATTGGCAGCTGAAAACAGGCAAGGGTGAGAATATTTTTGCCATGAAAACTGACAAATGCTGCAAATCAGGGCTTTTACACCTCCACCCCCGAGAAAGCCAGTATTACTCATGCACCAGCCATACCACTGCGGACACCTCGTGGTATGCAAGCTACATCTCAGGAAAGAAAAGGGTGGGGCTGAGGGGGAAGAGAAGGGACTCGTTTTTCAAAAGAAGGTATTAAAATAAGTAACACATTTAATGTTCAGTGTGTTCAAAGTATAGCAAAGTTTTTCCGGAGAATGAAAAAATGTTTACCATCAGGAAATCCAATGACATTTACTATATTAACAGATTGCCAGGGGAAAAAAAAACATAGGATCACCTCTACAGATTATTTGTAGAAAAAGCAACAGTAAAATTCTACTGCTATTCATAATAAAGTTTATTTAAAAATTCTCAGCACACCGGGGAGGTAAGTTGCTTAACTAGACAAAGGGTGTGTATGATCAACTATGGTAACTATCACACTTGGTGAGGAAACTTCACCAAGTTAGAACAAGAGAAGCACCGCTCATCGCCGCTACTGTTTAAACACTGCATTCAGCCAGGGTATCAGAAGCTCTAGAGTCAAGGGGAAAGTACAAGGATTAGAAAGGAAGAGGCACTGTTTGCACAGTTTGATCTTCCACCTGAAAACATGAGACATGACTGACATACAAAGTCAACAGCTTTCCTATAGGGCAATGATAAGTAAGCAATTAGAATGTAATTGAAGAAAGAATTTAGTGTATGATAAAAGTGGCATTTCTGACCACTGGGCAAGGTTTAGGGCAACTGGCTAGCCAATGGAAAAAATATTTGATCCTGACCTCAAGCTGTATAAAAACAGATTTCACATAGACCTGAATGTGGAAAACAGAATATGAAACTGCTGGAAGAAATTAAAGAATGACCCTTGAGGTAGGAAAATGTTCTTAGACGGTATGTAAACACAAAGTCATAAAGAAAAAGACTGATTAGTTTGAATATTTAAAAATTTCTCTTTGAAAAAAAAAACATTAAAAGACCAAGGACAACCTAGGACACCCCCGGCAGCCATGCCAGAGGTCCCCACTCTGGAGCTTCCTGCTCACAGTGCCCCTCCCCAAGGGAACCATGCATTCTTGGCCCCTCCCCACACAGGTGCAGGACGCACTCTCCCGAAGGCGCCACACTGGGGCTCCAGGTAGCCAGGCTGTCCAGTACGAACACGGGGAAGGACTCTCCCTAAAGACAACTGGGAATCCTCCCTCAGTCTGACAAGGAGACCAAGACCATGGGCCTGTCCTTGCTGGGTTCCCCAGGTACCACGCCATGCTGTTGTGTGCTTTCCTATATCAACATTTTGTTTTTAAATGTTAGACTAATAAAAACTGGAACATAGTATTGAGTTCCCATTGCCCTTCACCAAGCTTCTCCTAGTGCCCACATCTCTCAGAATACCTGACCGGTTCCCAAAATTAGAAAATGAGCCCCTGGTACAACAGTGTCAGCTCAAGTGCAGACCCCGTTGGCATGCACCGGTTTCCCTGGAATGTCCCTCGTGTTCCAGGACCCCACCCAGAATGCACGTTGCCATCCGAGGCCGTGTCTCCTTAGGCTCCTCCTCCGTTCCGGCCTGTCGGGATGCTTGGCGAGCACTGGCCAGGTGTTTCTCAGGACGTCCTCTCCTGGAGTCTGGCAGCTTTTTCCTGAGATGACTTTGTGGTAGTGAATCTATGACAAGAATAGTACCAGGAAGAGGACGTGCCGTGTGCTAGCAGGGAGCCTAGGACCTGTCTCATCACAGGTGTTGTTAACCTGAGTCACCTGGGGGAGGTAGTGTCTGCTGGCTTTATCCACTCTACAGTTACTATTTTCCCCTCTTAATAAATAAATAACTTGGGAAGAGATACTTCGAGACTAGGCAAATATCCTGTTTCTCCTCAAACTTGCGTCCGGTATCTTAGCGTTGGTCCCTGGGTCTCGCCTGAAGTGACTTGACTGTGGTGTCAGCTGATGGTGATTTTCTATTTCCTCATTCCTTCTACCGACTAACTGACATTCTTCTGTCAGGAAGAGCTATCCCTTCTCCCCCGCATACTTACTGATTTATCCAGTTATTTACTTATACCAGGACTGACCTGTGCTACAACAAGGGCATGCCCGAAACACACGAAGTGAAAGGAGCCTGGCACAAAAGACTGCACGCGGCCTAACTCCACTTACACGAAATGCCTCGAAAAGGCGAACATACAGAGAGCAGATCAGCAGTTGCCTGTGGCTGCAGTGGGAATGGGCGCTAAGCACAAACAAGCACATGAATAACTTGGGGTGATGGGAAGGCTTCAAGGCTAGACTGTGGTAACGGTTACACAACTTAGAAATTCATGAAAATGTCTGAATTATCCACTAAAAAAAAGGTGGGCGGGGGGGTGGGGGGGGGGGGGGGGGGAGGATCCCATGGTAGCAGTTAAAACACAAGAAACAAAGCCTCCTTACAGTACCATTCCCACCTTGTTTCTGCCTACATCTTCCTAAACACTCAGAAGATGGACACCCAGACCATAACTGATCGTACGCGCAATCTGTAAGACTGGGAAACCATGCAGATGGATTCTTCTATGTGACTGCACACAGGGCAGCGTGGTATGTCACCCAGCACTGCCCCTTCCTGGTGCCACTCACAGTGTTGCTCTGACCCAGGAACTCTGTGCACCTTTCCCAGGTTACATCATGGCTCGAAGTCTTGGTGAACTTAGAGGAAAGCCTCCCTTTCCCACAGCCAGGGCTATCAGTGAGAACATTTCCATTCATCAAGCACCCCCTCCCTGCCTGTGCCCTGCCCGCCCAGAGCTGATCCACACGGGGAGAATTTAAGGGTAGCTGGGGGGAACAGGGGTACGGGATACGATGCTTTGTGCTCTGAAATATCCTGTAGGTTTACACAGTTCCTGCCTCTTCTATGGAAATACTATCAATGCTCTCCTAGCTTCATTAGAGGCATAAAATTAAAGATTAGAAAGCTCCGTTGTGAAATCATCAAATATGCCACTCACTCATGTGCATGTGGGAGGAAGCCACCTACTCATGACACCAAAATATACGAAGAGAGAAAACCCCAGAGCAGGAGTCAGAGGCGCAGGCCTAACGGAGCTCACAGTCCGCACACAGAGGTTCTCATCGTACCAGCGGAGACTTGAGGGAAGTGACTTTGTCCCTAGGGCTCAGTGATGACCTGGGTTATCGCAGCTCTGAAGTCCTCAGATTCCATCCTACAAATTCCACCTCCTCCTGGATTACGATTTTCAGCCTCAACCCCCAAACCCGCTTCTACTTACAGCAAATAATTCATTGTTTACTGCACATGCCACTACTTTCCCGGAACTGTTAATTTAAAAAATTATTACATGAGACTCTTTAAACATTTAGATAGCTTCTTCTTCTTCTTCTTCTCTTTTTTTTTTTTTTTAACTCCAACAACCTTTTATTACCAAACTCTAGCAGGTTTAACTTTGAGACCAAGTAACAGCAATACAGCATCTCTAACAGGACCTAGGATGGAGGTGCAGACCTAATAAACATGGTCTCTTAAACAAAGGATTAATAAAAAATAAAACATCCACTTATGTGTTTTTTAAAAGAGCGAAATTCTCCAGTGTTGCAGAAAATGGGATCCCAACGTGATTTCAGTCCAGAAAAAATAGCATTTGACACTATGCTGCCTTAAAAATCCAGTTCAGGACACACCTGAGAGAATAGCATTTCCTCTGCTAAAAAATAATAACAATAATAATTTAAAAATCCCCCTTTCCCCTCCTTTCTGTTCAACTTCCACTGCTTATTGCTAGAAACACCCAGAGAACAGTATAACAAGACCCAGCCCAGTTCTCTTGGCATCTGCCAGTCTGAAGAGTCACAGCAAGGATTGTTCCTTAGGAATTTTCACTTGTGCTACCATCAGGAAATTGAACCTTAATTTCTGGGAAATGGCAAAAAGGGTCCTATTTCCTTCAAGGAAGGGCTTGCGAGCTCTGTAAAGGGTCAAAGGGCGGTGGACCTGGCCCAGACTGGAACACCAGGATGTGCAAAGGGGGCCTTTCTATATAAAAACACCCAACACCTTAGAACCTAAAGTTTAACCTACAGGTAAAAACCAGTAGAGTAGCAGCTGTCTTATATACTAAAAAGGTGCTATCGCCCCATCTTTAACCATAAAGGAAACAGAGGGGAGGAGAGTCTAGAGAAAAACTTTGACGCATATTCTAGGCCAGAGCCAAGTTGCAAAGACAGACATGTGGTCACAGGGTACAGTCTCTGCTGGACAAAGCTGCCACTCCTGGGCAGCCTGGCTCATGGCCACTTCACCAACACTTCCTCCCTGGTAGGCACAGTGCTTAAGAATCACTAGGGAAATTATGTTTTCAATTCAACTTCGTCACTGACAAATACTTCAATAGCAGCTGCTAGTAACCGCCCGGAGGACCCCCACTCTCACCCCAGTTCAAGGTCACAGATCCTTCTAGTTGATGGGCTCCTTGCCAGACTTTTTCAGAAGCTCGTTGGTTTTAGAGAAATGTATGCATCCAAAGAACCCTCTGTACACCGACAATGGGGAGGGATGGGCGGTCTGCAGCACGTGGTGGTGCTTCCTATCAATGGCACTGCCCTTCTTCTGAGCACAAGAGCCCCAGAGCAAGAAGACGAGGTCACTTGAGTTCTGATTTAGCCAGGACGCAACCGCATCAGTAAATTGCTCCCAACCTTCCGCCTTATGAGAACTGGCCTGATGTGCCCGGACAGTGAGGACAATGTTGATAGAACACCTTGCTTGGCCCACTCAGATACATCTCCCTGACCAGGATGAACAAAACCATCGGTGTCTGTAGACAGCTCTTTAAACTGGGCGGATGTGGAACAGGTCTTTGAACACTAAAGCAGAGCCCATGAGCTTGATTTGGTCCATGATACGGATCCTGTCCCAGAATGACAACCTTCTCTTGTGTTGCACTTTGCATCCATGTGGAGACTCAGTGGAGGGGTGGGTAAACAGTGTAATGCCTTCTCTCTTAGGCAACAAATCCCATTAGCTTTACAAAATACCGTTTTCTGAACTCTCCACCAAGGTGCTTCTTCCAACTCTCACCGACACTCACTGGCAGGCCGTGAGCCGTGAGTCTACGCAGGGCCGCGGTCTTGTTCTTCTGGACGTGGACCAACTGCTCGGGGCTCAGTGGCGATGAGGGTGGTGTACCCGGCTCCTCCTGCTCCACCCAGGCCTTCTTGACAGGACTGACCTGCAAGTGGTCCCCGCAGAGACTGGTCAAGAGCCACGGCTGACCTCTCTCAGGTGCCCGCAGGTTCCACCTACAACCCAAAGGCCCATTGCAGAGGATGCCCATGCGTGGGTTTCAGCCCCACCTGGAAGGTTGGTGCAAAACCAGACTCCGGGAACCCAGACCTTAGCCCAGACCTGCACTAGCAGGCCGATGCCCCACATTTCATGTTCGGTACTAATATGGGCTGAGAGAAGTGGTTGGCTGGAGGGGAAGCCCTGCCACCAGGTGCCCCGCCCCACCAGGCCTACCTTAGGTAACTTCTTAATGAAATAAAGTTTTAATATGGTAAGAAAGTAAAGATAATCCTCTAAAGTAGCCCACAAAGAACACTGTATTATAATAGGCATGCTGCGAAACCTAATGCCAATGACTGACTCAAAAATAATAAGTCTGACTGTTATTTGGGATAGATTCCTATTCTAAAGAGGAATCAAATTCAAGTGGTCAAGACAAATAAATATGCATTTCATGTGATTAATTTCATTCCTATCTAGCTAGAGTGGATATAAACAGTCACTTCATTGCAATTTCAGCTGTGGCCCGAGCACGTCTCTCAAAACTACTTCCTGTATTTAGATTTAACGTCGGCTGTTTGTGCTCAGGCCTGAACCAGGTGAAGCGTCTGAGTGAAGTCTGTTCTCCATCATTTTCCCATTGATAGCCCGTGAATCCCCTCCTCTACTTGGGGACCTCCCCTTGGCTGGGTCCCCCTTCCTAAGGCAGAGGCCAGACATGGAATCCCTGTCCTTTCTCAGCCAGGGCCCATGTAAGGCACACACGAGACCTCACCTCGAAAGAGAAATCTGAGAAAGCAGGTGCCCGGCAGCACCCATTCCTGAAAAGGGAGGAAAGGGAGATGACGGAGACCTGGGTGCCGCGAGGTGACAGTAGGCAGGGGACTCGCGTGCAGCACCAGCTCCGTGCATGTGATCCACAGGAAAAGGGCTATTGTGACTGGCTCTCGGCCTCACAGACGTGATGAGACACTTCCTGACATCCTTGGTAAGTTCCTGTCCTTACAGAAATCAACTCACCCTAAGTGCGCTGACACTCAGAGAGGGAGAGAACTTGTGTGCACTGTGACTAACCAAGAAAACCCAGAAGGAATCGGATGTACGTGCGCTGCCTGGAAGTGAAGGCACAAAATACAATGCAACGTTCAGACTTATTCTCCAAACACCTGTTTCTAACTCTACAATGTTGGAAGAGGGCCTAATTCAATGTCACCCACCACTGAATTATCGTTAGTTATGATATGCTCTAGATCAGGGGTCCTCAAACTACGGCCCGCGGGCCACATGCAAATACAAATATTGTATTTGTTCCCGTTTTGTTTTTTTTACTTCAAAATAAGATATGTGCAGTGTGCATAGGAATTTGTTCATAGTTTTTTTTTAAACTATAGTCCGGCCCTCCAACGGTCTGAGGGACAGTGAACTGGCCCCGTTTAAAAAGTTTGAGGACCCCTGCTCTAGATTTACAAGCTGAACACAATCCTTGCTTCATTTAATTCACAACAACTAACAGTCTAGTTCCTAAGCCTGAGGAAAACACAGAAAGATCGCCTGGACTCTGGAATCTCGCCATTTCTCACAGAGTCAGACCCATCACTCCCCCCCGCCCCCCACATCCTGCCCACCGGCCCACCTTCCTCCGTCCTGCACCTCACCTCTTCCAGCAGAGCGACCGGGTCCACAGGGAGGGGACGGGATGCTTGGTGCCAAGTGCTGGCCTCGTGGATCTTAAGCAGCCCTGAAGTGACGTGGCATCACTGTATTTAGCCTAGGACTGCACACGGGCCCTATTTCTTGAACAACCAACTGCATGGCACTTAAAACATGTAGAACGTACTGTTTTACTCCTACAAACAGCAGTCTTCTAGAAATGGAAGGAAGCTTGGAAACCACCAACTCAACACTCAGGGAACCTGCGGCAGAGCCGGGAAGCGAGGTGCCCGTGAGGTCAGGGCTGGGATTAAATCCCCAGGTTCCTAAACCCAGGGAAATTCTGATTGCTCTCTACCACACAGCTTATAAAGCCGCCTTCTCTCCAATGTTTAAATCCTTTAAGCCTCCACAGTTGAATCACATATTTTTCATTTTATTTGGTTGCTTTTCTGAAACTTCCCAGAATTTTTAAATTATTCTCATTTTTATCAAGATGTAGTTATAATTGTTACTTCTGACTGTTATGGACGCTGTTACTACTTAAGACAGTGGTTCTCAACCTTGGCTGCACATTAGAATCACTTGGGAATCTTGTTAAAATCCTGATTTCTGGGCCTTATCCTCCAGAAATTCTGTTTCTTTGTTACTAATGATGAAGCCCAGAAATCAGAATTTTAACAAGATTCCCAGGTGATTCTAATGTGCAGCCAAGGTTGAGAACCACTGACTTAAGAGAATGTGTTTCAATTACCCGTCACGTGAAAGGGGTTAAAATGATGGTGGTGGGACAGAGCCATTTTTTCAGGTTAATTTACTGTTTTCAAGAGATTCATTTAATCTATTGCACTGTATAGTTTTAGAACAATTCTGAGTATTTAGTGAATGTTTCTATTCTATAAAGGAAAGCATGGAACTTTGGAGATAACAGACAAATGGGCATAAATATATGCCTGGTGCACCAGCACAATGGGAGGGGGTGCTGAGGCAGAAAAGCACAAGTGTTCAGAGGCCAAGAGCCCCAATTTGGATTCCACCATTTACTACCAACATAAAAAGTAAGAAAAAGGTATTCATTCATTCAACAAACATTGCTGAGTGTCTGCTATCTGCCAGGCGTTGTTCTGTTCCCTAAGGACAGAGACGGAGCAAGACCCATCTTCTTGGCAGGCTGATGGGAGGATGGAAGGGAGATAGTAAGGACAGCAGGGCACACAGTGGGGTGAAGAGGTGAGGGTACAGAGGCGTGCAGCCCAGGAGACAGCTGAAGGGTTGGCAGGAGAGGAGGCTCCTGGAAGGACTCTGATATGGGGTCAGTTACAAGCTTCTGAGCAAAAGGGTGACTGATCTGTCCTCCATTTAAGCCTCTGTTTTGGCTGCTGGTCAAGAACAGACAGGAGGAGAGGAGACCTGTGAGGAGGCAACTCAGGAGAGCCCGGCAAGTCTCCTGATCAGTAAGAGCAGATGATGGTGATCCCACGTAAAGTGACCATCTAAGGTTAGCATGAGGAGCAAACTAGAACACACTGGTTCCACCATGCCTGACACAGAGGAAGAGCATAATAAATGTAGCTAACTATTGTCCAGCTCTCCCAGGAAGTTGCTGATCTGAAAAGTAGGGGTAATGAAACCTCCATGTAAGATCTGTGAGGACTCCTAGTTAGTGCCTGTTGTAGCAAACAGAGGTTTAAACGTTTACATCTGTCTGTGTGTTTACAAATATGTTATGTATCTTATAGACCACATACAGGTATAGATAAATACTCTGCACATCACACACTGGGAAGAACTGATTTGCAGATCCAAACAGAGCCCAGTATAAAATGATAACGTCCATAACTGAAGCATCGCCCTCGGACCCGCTGGTCCTCAGCATCAGCACAGCTCAGAGTCCTAAGGGCAGCCCCTCTCACTCCCTCCAGCCCCCTCCTCTCCAGACCCAACCCATCACCGACCCTGCTGACTCGACCACAAGAAACTGCACTTTGCTCTCTGCTCTCCAGCTTCTCCACCTGCTCCCCTCACCCTCCTCATCCTTTTGCTTCAAACTCTTCCTGTGGTGCATGAGAGCCTGAACAGCCAGCCACACGTGTCTCTCAAAGTCACCTTCCACTGCACTCCCCATTAATGACGACTGGACACAGGCAACTGGCCCCACCTCAGCTCTTCCAACCAGCAGGGGTCCTGCAAGCTGTCCCTTCCACCTGAAATGCCCTTGTCTCCTCTCCTGACACGAGAGCTCCTTCTGTCCCTCGAAGAGCTCCTTCCGGCCTCAGCACAGCACCCTCTCCGGGAGGCCTTCCCGGAATGCCAGGCCTCCAGTCGGAGCAGCCCTCTGACGCCAGCCACCTCAGCCCCGTTTCTTCACTCATCCCACGGACATTAATTTTGAGGTTATATTATCTGCCTTTGTCCTTGCTTAGTCTCCCCCACTGGAATGTTGGCTCAAAGAGGCAGAGAGCTCCTCCTTCCCTGTGTCTCTCCACAGTGACACAGAGAGAAGGCACTCGTGAAATCTGTCCACTGCGGGGCAGAGGGAAGAGAAAATGTGCCCAGAGCGATGCAAACCCGCTCTCCCACCACCCTCCCACCACCCTGCCACCACCCGACGATGGACTGAAGGCAAGGTCAAGGAAGGGCGTCTACATTTCATCACGTCTGTGGAACCACGGAGAAAATTGTAGTATTTCCAAACTCCCAACCTAAAAAAATCAAATGACCACAAACAATGCAAACCGACATGCAAGGAAGGTATTTTATAATTTCAACAGACAACTTGCAGTGAATGCTGCTGCCCCCTGGGTGCTCACTCATCCCTGGCCCATAGCAGCAGCTCCTGTCCTCCCCCAGGGGTGGGGGAGTTGTCCAGGATGCAACACTGGCATTTCCTGCCAGATCCTTAAGACAAATTAAGCACAAGTCTTGCTAGTCCTCTGAGCAGTACCAAATTTGGTGAGTAAAGGTGACAACGTCTAATTAAGTTAATAATACTGTTAGGGACACATGAATTTTTTTAATTTAAAAAAAATGCCATTTCCACATGTATCTTTCTGTAAGAGTGCCCCAAGGCATGTTGAGCACCATAAACTAATAAGACACTAGATCCCATGTCCTAGAGCACAATGCCCAGCTTCCTGACTGAGACACATTATTTTCATTTTAGATCCTAAGTGAATCAAGCTACCCAGGTGTTAGCAAAGTCCTGCCTGGCTCCTGGGGCTGCATGTCCCTGCTCCTCTAGCTGTGCCCTCTCACCTTCTCAAGGACTTTGCTCTTCAATTACCCTCTTTCCCAGCATCCTATATAATAAAAGGCTAATATGCAAATCAACCAAACAGCAGAACCACTGGTTGCTATGACACGCACTGACCACCAGGGGGCAGACGCTCAACACTGGGCCTCTAGTATTATATATTTGTCCTCCTCTATGGGAGTGTTCCTATTAGCCCATAAACATGCTATAAACACTCTCATTTAAAAAATAAAAAAACTCCTGAGTCCCCCTCCCACCCCCCCAGCTACTGTCCCATTACTCTGTCCCTTCTCAGCCAAACTTGTAGAGTCCTGTCTACTGGATGTTCTTGCTTCCGCACTCCCACTCCCTCTCCCCACCACAAGGCCATCTGCCTCTCATCAAACCCAAGCAATCCTTCACTGAAAGGGCCGGAACTACCCAGCCCTCAGCCCTGGTTCCAGGCCACTACCCTCCAGGTTTCCTCCTCCTTCTACAGACCCCTTTCAGTGGATATTGCTAGATCCTCTGTCTTGTGGACTCCTGGCCAAAGCCCCTAGGCTCAGTCCTCGTCCTCCTGCTCTCCAGTCTCTACACCCACTGCCCAGTCTGTGGTTTCAAGCACCTGAGATAAGCAAATCACGGCCACATTTACGTATTCTTGAAGTCAACCTGAAATTATCCAAACACCTGCACTTGGTGACTAATCACAGAAGCAACAAGCAAAGTAAACCCTCTTTAGTCCTGCTGCTGAGGTACATTTGGGGCACTTTACATGAGCTCAGTTTACCCACCCAGCAACCCTGGGACACAAGCTGCTAGTCTTCCTCCTAATTCACAGGCAAGAAAACCAAAGCCCAGAAAGATTACGCAGCCTGCTCAAAATCACACATCTGGCACGGGGTGGGACGAGGAGCCGCCTGCACACCCCAGCTCTGGTCTGCGGGGACCGCTGAGGAACGGCCTCCCAAGTGTGAAACTCCTGCGCTCCTCGCTCCTCATCTCCACAGAGACTTCCCCGCCTCACAACTGGCCAGCCAGCTGTGCCGCCAACAACCCTGGGGTCGTTCTGGAATGCTCCTTCTCACAGAGTCTATTGGCCATCCTGATGGGCCCGCCACATTCCTCAGTGCTAAGGGCGTGCCCCACATCCTAACTCCTGGGAAAATGGAGTGCCTGGAATTGGAGGTGTGTCACAAGGCTCTGCATGGGCACACTCAGCTCAGCTGCTCCTCTTGGAGGTATGACAGGACAGCGTAACTGTCAGCGAGTCGGTCAGCAGGTCCCTTCAGGACCGGAAACCTTTCCTTAACACCTGACAGCGAGAACGAGAAAGCATGCAGACTTGCTGACTGGGCCTGGCAGCTGGGACGACACCCCAGGGACAACAGTGCTGCTGTCTCAGAAATGCCCAGTGACAGCACAGCGGGCAGCACAGTGGGCAGCGCGGCACCACAGCAAAGGCCGACTTGGAAGAACTGGGTTCTAAACAGGAAGACATTTAGAATTACTTTATTTTACTTCACTCATTTTCCTCTTTTATGGAAGCACAAGAGTCGTCTGACTTGAAAAGTCTGTACTTGCAGTGAGTAGAGGAAAAGCTAAGTGATAAGAAAGCACGTGCCAGTCTAATTGGTAACACTTTCCTGCTAATAGTACAAACAGTAATGCTGCAACTTACCGATGGTGGCATCGGATCTGGCCAACTCTGCCCTGGTCACGGATACCCTTGTTGTTCCCCTCCCGCCTGTGGCAGGCCGGGGGGGAAGGGCCCAGGAACAGGTGCTCAGGAAGGTCCTGCCTTTGCCACTTATTTGTGGCCTCTCTCTGCCTAGTTTTACCCACAGAAGACAAACAATAATGCCTACTTTTTGGACTTTCGTGAGAATTGCATTAATATATGCAAAGTGCTTAAGCTCCTCACAAATGTTAGCTACGTAACAGCCAGGACGATTCTCTGTAAAGATAAATCAGATCATGTCACTCCCTCATTCAAAACTCTCTAAGCCAGCTAGGAAGGAAGGGAGGAAAGGAAGGAGGAAGAGAAGGAGGGAGGAAGGCAGCCCTCCCAAGGCTTCCTATCACACTGAGGTAGGTGAACATCTAAATTCCTCACCTCACCCCTCGGTGCCCCAGGGGCACTTCCTGCCAGTGACCTCCCTGCTGTCACCAGTGCAGTACAATCGGTTGGGCACAAAGCTTTGACTCCAGAGTTCCTGCTGCCTGAATGCGGCTGCCAGGGCAGCACCCAGCTCCCTCCATCCTTTGGGCTCCCTCTCAGATTCCACACACACTGCCCAGCCTGGCACTTAGGACTTTATGTTCTCTCCTTATAATGTGAACCCCATGAGGGCAGGAACTATTCTTGCTGTGCAAGCTCCCATGCCTCCAGGGTCCAGAACAATACCTGGTAAATAGCTGTGGGGTGACCCGCAAGTGAGACAAAACCAACCTAGAGGCAGGCAGGCACCTCTGAGCTCCTTCTACCCGTTCCCTGCTTATCTTCAGCTTCATTCCATCACAAGGACGGGAAACCTAAAGCCAAAGTGCGTTTTCTTTGTACCCTCCTAGAACACCTTGCACAGGTACAGGTGGAGAAGGTCAGCCAGCGCCCTCACCAGAGCACACAAAGAGGTGATGATGCCCATGGTCCGGGCCCAATCGTGAGCTCTGCAGCAAGGCCACGTGAAGACCCGCTGGTCACTGCATGTCCCCTCTCCACACTCCACATGAAAGGAACATGGCCAAGAACAGTCACTCAAGGAACAAGGGAATCATAATGACTCCAACATACAATGTGTAAGTGAAATTCTCACCACGGCCTTTCCTACCTCACATATTATAAACATATTTTTAAAAGGGTGTGTTTTTTAAAAATCACCATTTCTATCACAAATTATAGATTTGGAAATTTGCATTTTAGAAAGTTAACACCAAAAAAACCCACAAAACAAAATCATCAAGTTTTCCAATAAAATTGGACCTCTCTAAGCTCATCTCAGTTTCATACTAAGACTGATAAATTTTCTTCAAGTTTTTAATAAGTTGGTAAGTTCACCTATTAAACTCCAAAGTGTACGTTCTAGCGATCTTCTACCTATTTAAATAATATGCTTTGGTTCTAAGTACTGACAAGGCTTGTCACAACATCTAAGGGAATATAACCCAGCTCTTAATAAGCCTTATAGCTAAGGAATTTTGATGATTAATAAAAAGTGATTACCAGGCTTTGCTTGCAGCTATGCATAAAATGTTCACTGTGGCGCTGTCTGTTATCGCAAACACTAAAAACGATATTAAAACACATATACGACTGTGTGTACTCTATTTTGACTATTGCGGGAAGAATACACAATCACAGCAGGTGGAGGAAGCTGAGCTACTGGGTATGGGGTGGAAGGAGGTTTCCTTGTCTTTTTGTATGTACTGTGTGCATACTTATATTTTTAAATCTGCAAAAAAAATTAATGCTAGACATTTAAAAAATTTATAACTAAAATTATAAATTTTATTTTTAAACTGTGATGCTACAAAAGTGATTAATAAAACAAACTGCCAGCTTTGGAGCTTTTTTAAATCTCTGCCTAGCTTGTCCTTTACTGTGTCCCCTGCTGAAAACAGGGAGGGCCTAGCACACAGCATAGTACTTGGTAAATATTATGGATAATAATGAACTACGTTTGTTTTACTCACTCACAGACAAATGTCAGCCTAAAGAATTTTCTTCTTCCAAAAATCGAAAAGCAGTTGAACTGCTATTACAACATGTAAGTTCACAAAGGAACGAATTAGCCTGTTCGCCCAGAAGTTTTTGCCGATGATGTCATTAGCTAATTCTCTCTTCACTCCCAGGACTGACTTCCTGGGCACATCGCACCTCAAGACACGCGTCATGCATTTCCCAGAGCTGGACCAGTTTTCTCTTCCCCTCTGCCCCCTGCAGCAAGGCCTCCTCTCTTCCCTTTCAACTGTATCTTCAAACTGGTTGAGGATGTCGCTGAACGCGTTGTCTTCCCGTATCTAACAGGCATTACTCAAAGCCAAGGCATTCCTTTCCAAGCTCGTGCTGAGTCTTTGGCCTGCACCTCAGGGCAGAATGGGGCACCAGCTCAGAGTCTCATCACCTATTTACCACGCCACCCACCGTTGGGGTGCCCCTGAGAGAGGACCGAGCCCTCTGGAAGAGCCCTGCACAGAGGGGCAGCTAATTCTCTTCCCCAGGGCAGAGCAGCATCACCGACCCTTTCTCCTTCTCCCTGTCCTCTCTGGGAAGCCCTCAGCAAGCAGAGGGGAAAGCATTGCCCGGGAACTGTCCTGAAGACACCAGTGTTTGGGGACATGCAGCTCTGGGTGGCATCTTTCAAAGGTATAATACATACGAGTAAACTTAAGAGGGAACGAAAATGTTTAAATATTTCTATTTAAATAATTCTATTCCCAAAACTTAACGACAGGTTGATCACCTTAATGGGAGCACTGGGCGTCAAGAAGCAGGTGTGACGCCAAGCCACTGTTGGTTATAGGCGCTTTGAGAATGGAACGCTAACCTTCATCGGTTCGGGTAAGGAGGAAATAAAACGCCTTTATCATACGGAAAACCAACACGGGTTGGCTAAAAATACTCCCTGCGAACCGAGCAAAGTGGTGCGGGAGACGTCTCCCCCGGACAGCCCGGGGCGGGGACACATTTTAGGGTAACCAACGTGTACATCGGGGCTCCATGGACCCCTTCCCTCGGACCCTCCACCGCCGGTGCTTTTCCTACTGCAGATGCGAACGCGTCAGAAGTCACCCCGGGCCCCGGGACACCCCAGC
>NW_005370161.1:1737679-1780296 GCF_000412655.1 Myotis brandtii
GGGCCCTGGGCGGGGGCCGGGGGCTCCGGACGGAGATCTCCGCAGGGCCCGCTGGGATCGGACGTTCTAACGCATTCCGGCCGGTCCACCAGCCCTGGGTGTGCATTAGGAAACCGGGTCCCCCAGTGACAAGCGGGCTCCCCTGTTTCAGTGAAGCACTTTCGGTGACAGCAGAGGCAAGTCCAAAAGACCAAAGTGAAGGTGGTTATTGCCCTGGTTGGTTCCGACAGTAAAGGCATTTGAAAGCCTTTGTACGGTGCATGCGATAGACTTACTCCTTCATCTATGGTGTACGGTTAGACCTAGAAACGTGTACCTGCGACGAGCATATGTGGAAATGCACTTCCGAGGACCAGAATAACTCAAGACTGCAATTCTATTCAGACGGAACATAAAGGTTAATAGGAAAACTAGAGTTCTTGAACACGGGTCCTGAGAGCAGAGGAGTGGGTAATAAGGGGGAGCAGTTCGTTTTTTGGTACTTTACTAGGAGAACTCAAGGAGGTCAACCTTAAAAATAAAATTGCCACTTACCTTGCCAGGGAAAATGAGTTTATTCGGGAATAGCAGAGGTGTTGCAGCTCGAGACTGCAAATTACCAGGCACAATAGGCAAGTCCTGAGAACAAAGAAGGGGAGTGTTACTTTATAGAGAAAAAGGAGGAAGCTGGGAGGGGCAGTTATGAGCGAAAGTCCATTCAAGGACAGCCAAGGTGGCTTCTCATTGGCTGAGTGTGGTGATCTTTCATTGGCTGGGCTGTTGTTGGGCCAGGAGAAAACCTTCCTCCTGCCTCTGTGGTCAAATGTGCTTTTTTTATTTTTATTTTTTTAATTACATTTTAAAAAATATATTTTTATTAATTTCAGGGAAAGAGGGATAGAAACATCAGTGATGAGCGAGCATCATCGATCGGCTGCCTCCTCCATGCCCCACACTAGGGATCAAGCCTGTAACCCAGGCATGAGCCCTGACTGGGAATTGAACCATGACCTCCTGGTTCACAGGTCGACACTCAAACCACCGAGACACATGGCCGGGAAGGACAAGGTAACTTCTTCCTGCTGGAGTCTGCAGATGTCAGTGAGTATGATACATGAGCTTCCCCACCCCGATTTTAATGAGGTTTCCTTTATTCGTTTTTACAGGGGATGGAGAGAGTGGGTAGGGCCTGGCTAGCCTGGTGCCGGGTGGGGTCGGCGGGGGGCACAGGCTAGACTCCAAAATCAAGTCCAGCTGCAGCCAATTCTCAACTGAGGGGGCTTAGGCATCTCTCAGGACCCCTGCCTGTTTCCTCGTGTGTGAGGTGGCGAAGGGGAGACACACACGGGTAGAGAGCCCAGTGTAGAGCCCGGGACGTGGTCAGCATGCCGTCAGTGTTAGCTTCTCTTACTCAGGAGTCGTGTGACATTTGAACATGACAGAGAAGCTCAGTGATCCGGAGCATAAATTAACCACAGGGGAAAGTGTTGCAACAGGCCAGTCACCTGCTTCAGGTTGCTGTCTGAGGGAAAGGAAAAACCTGTCTTTGCGGTCAGCCAGTGAACAAGCAAGCCCGTGACCCTGCCTGAGGGCCAGCTGCCAGCTCCAGTATCAAAGGGCCACTAGTTGACAAGTAAGTAAAAGTGAAGACTCCTGGGACATCCTCGGATGGGCCATGAGTCACCCACCATCAGCAGGCTGGCCGGGTTGTTCTCATGGTGGCAAAGCTGTGTGCACAGGGCTTTTCCAACCTCTTTACTAAGGTCCCTTTGGCCCAAAGCAAGTCGCAGAGGGACACATGACCCACCCTGTGGCCATCTTTGACTGGCCCTCATTTAGTATTATTTAACTCAGGGACTGCCCTGAGGGAAGGTGCAAAGGGGCCCAACGGGAAGGGGTGTTTCAAGAAGAAAAGATAAGTCAGTAAAATGATAGACATCCAAATAAAGTGAGGACAGACAATCCATTGGATGTGGCAACGCAGAGGTCATGGTGACTTTGATAAATTCTGTGGAGTGCTGGGGACAGGATTGACTGAAAGAGCGAACACTCCCCGTCACATATTGTGAGGCTAACATAACCGAAGGGAAAAGACATATACTCTCATAAACCTATATAAGCCTTTTAAAAAATCCTATACAGAACATGAAGCAAACCAAATTCAAGTAATACATAAAATGATAACAAGGATATATGATCAAGTTGGACCAAGTTGGATTTACCCAAGAATATAATTCTGTTTTTTTAAATATATTTTTATTGATTTTTCACAGAGAGGAAGGGAGAGGGATAGAGAGTTAGAAACATTGATGAGAGAGAAACATCGGTCAGCTGCCTCCTGCACACTCCCCACTGGGTATGTGCCCACAACCAAGGTACATGCCCTTGGCCGGAATTGAACCTGGGACCCCTGAGTCCACAGGCCGGCGCTCTATCCACTGAGCCAAACCGGTCAGGGCTAATTCTGTTTTAACACTTAAAAATCTATGAGTGTGAATCACTGCATCAGGAGATCAAAAAACACCTGTGTAATCATCCACAGGTGCAAAAAAAGTTTTGAAGACCACCCAGCACCACTCATGTTGAGAAAAACAAGCTCTTAGGAAACCAGGAATAGAAGGGAACTTCCTTAACCTGATCAAGGGTGCCCACAAACACCTACAGCAAACACCACACCAGTGGTGAAATGCTGGGAACATTCCCTTGACATCGGGAACAGAAGAAGGATGTTCAGCATTGCAATGGAGCCTAAACAACAGAGCACCACACAGCAATGGGATAAAATGTACCAACATTGGGAGGGGAAAAAAGCAGTCACAGGTAATAGGATTACATATGCAGAAAATTAAAAATAATCTAGAGCTAATTTGTTAGATTTAATAAAAATCTAGCAAGATTACTGAGTATAAAATCAACACACACACACACACACACCAACTTCTGCACATCAACAACAAACAACATGTAATTTAGAAAAATGATCCTGTTTACAATAGCAACAAAAGCATGAGTTAGGAAGAATACATCTCACAAAAGAAGTGTATGATCATTAAGGAGAAAATATTTTTTTTAAATGACTGAGAGCAGGAGAATGTAGAGACACAGTATCTGAATAGATAAGAAGGCCTCAGGGCCACAGATGTCATCTCTCCCTAAAATTACCTATAGAGTTGATGGAATTCTGACCAACATTCCAACAGGAATTTTTATTCAAGTTGACTGGCTCTAAAATATATAACAGGAAGACAAATGGCCTAGAAGAGCCAAGACACTCCTAAGGAAAAAGAGGGTATGGGACTTGCACCCGCAAAAATCAAGACAAACTTTTAGTTGTAGTAAGTCAAGCCATTTGTTATTGGCTCAAGGATGGACACACTGACTAATGAAACAGCAGAAAGGCCAGAAACAGACCACACATATTTCTATATATGACAGACGAGGCACTGCAGACCAGTAGGGAACGGAACTGCTTCAGTAAGTGACGGCAGAGCACTTGTTTCTCCATTTGGTGGTGGGCGGGAGCGGGGGGGTGGGTGGCAGTGGAATGGAATTAGGTATGTACCTTATACCCTGCTCAGGACTCAGTCCAGATGAACTAAGGAAGACTAAACTTAAAATATAGGTGAGTATCTTTATGACCTTGGGGAAGGAAGATTTCTTAAGGGACAAAAAGTGCTAACCACATGAGGTGAGACTGATAAATTTGATCATATTAAACTTAAGAACATCTGTTCATTATAAGATGTATTAAAGTAAAAATCCACACAACAAATAGGGAGAAGATATTGGCAATCCATATGACTGTCAGAGGATTTGTGTCCAAGATATGTGAAGAACTACCTGTATATATCCACTTAATGGAAAATGGACAAAAGACTGGAACAGCAGAGGAAACACGAGTGTAGTATATATCCAGTTAAAGGCAAACAACTTAATGAAAGATGGACAAAAGACTGGAACAGCAGAGGAAACACGAGTGGCCAATAAGCACATGAAAAGATGTTCAGCCTCATCAGTAACGGGAAATGCAGGTTCGGATCGCAGTACCACTATTTTACACCCGGTAGTGGGTTGGTAAAATTTAAAAGACTGACGGTATCAAGTGTTGGAGAGGTTGTGGGTCAGCAGAATCCTTAAACGTTGCCAGTGGGAGCGGCTTCATTTGCAACCACTTTGGAAAACACTTGTCTCATAAAATTGAATATTTGTGTACCTCACTAGCCAAGGATCTCTCCCCTAAGCACGCACCTGGGGAAAATACTTCCGCGTGTGGTCAGGAGACAGACAGCAGCCGTGTGCAATGGCCGTGTTCCCAATATCCAACTACCCATTTACCGGGGAAAGAGGAAACGCGTCGGGGTAAGTCCACGCACTGTACACATTGTGAAATGGTGACCGACAGTCAATGACTCAACTGTGGCAACAAAGGTGAGTCTTGGAAATAAAATTTTGGCTGAAACACAAGCCATTCTGTAGAGCCTGGAAACAAGGAAAAGTAAGCACAAGAAAGTAGGCACACACACACCTACAACCTATGTATATATTATTATGTCTACTTATATAATTTATTGTGTGTACACATGCACTAGTATATATGTACACACACATATACAGACATCTGCACACATAATGCATTCACAAGTAAGGGAGTGATCAGCAGTTTCAGGGGGAGACCGCCTCTAGCAGGCAGACAGTTGGGGACTGGGTTGGGGAAGAGCCTGCAGACCAAAGTTACTGAAGACAGCCTCAGTCCTGAGCAGGCAGAGGTCACGTATGACGCTTCGTAAGTTACGTATATTTACATATGACCTTTCGGTAAGTCAAGTAGCAAAGTACGTATATTTTAAAATGTAAATTTTAAAAGAAGAAGAAAGATTGGCAAGACAAGCATCAGGCAGGGGGAAGTCCCCCTGGATAAGGTGTCAAGACTGGTAACACTGTAGTCTTGGCATAAGAACTAACCAACGGTCCTCAAACTACGGCCCGAGGGCCACATGCAAATACAAATATTGTATTTGTTCCCGTTTTGTTTTTTTTTACTTCAAAATAAGATATGTGCAGTGTGCATAGGAATTTGTTCATAGTTGTTTTTTTAAACTATAGTCCGGCCCTCCAACGGTCTGAGGGACAGTGAACTGGCCCCCTGTTTAAAAAGTTTGAGGACCCCTGAACTAAACAGTGTGCGGGAACGTGGGGGTTTGGCTCACTGAGCAGATGGGCTGTTTGCCGTCTCGAGCTGGTTGGCCAAAGCCCTGTGCTCCACATTCTCCTCATCAAAGACCTAGAAAGACTCCATAAGGCCTCGTGCACAGGTGCGTGCTCAGGGAGGGGGCTTATTTGGGTGGCAGAACGCCCCAGAGAGATGGCCTCTGAACCACTGCCTAGGGCCTGGCATCACCCTACCCCCTGTGCCTCTGAGGCCTGTGTGCCCAGTGCTTCCTGGGGGGTCCCGTGATCCTCCCAGCATCCCTCCAGGAGCCCCACTCTGCTCAAGGCAAGCAGTGGAGGGAACTGGAGAACGTGAGAGAAGCAAGTCTCTTCTCGGGGAAAGGTTCAAGTGACAAAAAAGTCTCAGGGAAGAATCTCATGTTTGTCATTGTCCCCTGGGGGGTATCGGCCGGGGAGAACTCATCAGTGAGGGTGTGGGTCACTGGAGCTCCATGTGGATCCAGGCCAGGATGCAGCGTGGGGCCGTGGGTGCGGGGAGAACATGAGGGCCCGGAGGGGGTCCGGGTGGCTGAGCTGGCGCAGGCCCAGAGCAGGTCCCAGACTCCCTTCTGTCCAGGGTCCAGGACCTCAGGGAAACCCAGGCACACATTCCAGAAGGATGAGAGTATCATAGTCTATGTGGGTTTGTCTGAATGGCAGACATGCATAAGCCCAGCTAGTCTTGCTTTCTAGAATTCCACTTCTATTTTTGGTGGAATATAAAAGCTTCGACTATTTCCCAAAATGGAAGAACATATTTTTTCCTTGACTGCCTTATAGTATCTTGGTTGCCCATTCAGTCTGTGGGTGCGGGGTGAGGCCCCGTCCCGGTTCCCGGAGCAGGGGCTGGCTGAGTGCACCATGACGGCTTTCCCAAGCCCAACGTGTATTTCATTTCGGTGTTTCATGCTCGGCATTTAATCCATATTCCACAGGCAGCTTTGCAGGAGGGCAGCAGGAGGACATCCTGTAACGGGGTGCCAGGCAGCTTCTCGGCGAGGATTCCAGGCCTCAGGTCACAGCCTGTCCCCCAGGAGGAAGGAAGAATAGGAGGGGGAACTGGGACAGTCCGCCCTCTCACTGCATTGCCCTAAGCACGTGTGTGGCGGGCACTGGGCACTCTTGTTATGAGTGGAGATAGTTTAGGCTGTTTCAAGAAACTCTCAGCCCCCATCAGGCTGGTAAGTGTAAGCAAAGGTGCCCAGCTTGGCTCACTCCCATTAGCGTGTCAATCTCTGTCACAACCAGTTGATTGACAGAAGGATCTGAGCTTAATTATTTTAAAAAACCTTTCTAGAAAGTAACAAACTTGCTAACATCCTATCTAATAAAGAGGGAATATGCTAATTGACCCTCACACTATCGCAAAGATGGTGGCTCCCACAGCCAATAAGGAGGGAATATGCTAATTGACTGCCATGCCCTCAAAGATGGAGGTGCCCACAGCCACAAGATGGCTGGCAGGGGAGGGCAGTTGTGGGCAATCAGGCTGGCAGGGGAGGGCAGTTGGGGAGGGACCAGGCCTGCAGGGGAAGGCAGTTGGGGGTGACCGGGCCGGCAGGGGAGCGGTTAGGCATTGATCAGGCTGGCAGGGGAGTGGTTAGGGGGTGATCAGGCTGGCAGGCAGAAGCGGTTAGGGGCAATCAGGCAGGCAGGCAGGTGAGCGATTGGGAGCCAGCAGTCCCAGATTGTGAGAGCGTGTTAAACCGGCAGTCGGAAATCCCCCGAGGGGTCCCAGATTGGAGAGCATGCAGGTTGGGCTGAAGGACACCCCCTTTCAGTGCACGAATTTCGTGCACCAGGCCTCTAGAGTTAAAATAACAGTTAGTTCATGTTTTACCCAAAAAAGAGCCTCAGCAAGTTTACCAGAGAAGCTGCCCCCCACCTCTGTTTCTCAACAATGTCTGGTGGGCATCCTACCCCAGCCCATCAGACCCTCTCATGATAATTATTAATCCACTTAGAGGCCTGATGCACAAAATTTGTGCACTCGGGGGGGGCGGTTGTTCCTCAGCCTGGCCTGCACCCTCTTGCAGTCCGGCAGTAGGACATCCTTAGCACTGCCGTGGAGGCGGGAGAGGCTCCTGCTACCACTGCTGCACTCGCCAGCTGTGAGCCCAGCTCAAGGCTTTTGGCCAAGAGGCGCTCCCCCTGTGGGAGCGCACTGAACAACTGCCCCCTGGTGGTCAGTGCGCATCATAGTGACCAGTCATTCTGCTGTTCAGTTGGTTTGCATATTAGCCTTTTATTATTAGGACTAGGGGCCCAGTGCACGAATTCGTGCACCTTGAAGGACTGGGGGCCGCAAGGCTGCGGTGGGCACAGGGGCCAGTCTCAGCCCATCCTCCGCACCCCCACCTGGCCCCTCCTGCCACGGCCCCACGGCCCCCTATCTGCTGGCAGCCCTGCTCCTACTGCTGCCACTCCCACGCACTGAAGGCACCGGCCCCGCTCACACATGCTGACAGTGTGGAGTGATTGGGGCCGGCACCATAAGCGGGTGTGAGCGGAGGCTGCTGCCTCGATCGCCTCTCTGGAGCAGGGGGAGGTAGAGAAGCCAGCAGCCACCGCTCACACCCGCTGATGGCGCCAAGCGATCAGGGCCGGTACTGGGTGCCAGCAGTGGGTGTAAGTAGGGCCAGCGCTGGCAGCAGGTGTGAATGCCCGGCAGGACTGCAGCGTGTGGGAGCAAAGAATTTTCAGTAACCACCAGAGGCTCGCCCCAATGACAGGGACCGGCGCCCCACCTTGGTCTGGTGCCCCTGCTCACCTGCTCCACCATCCCGCCACGGCTGATGCCTGCCATGTTCCGCGTGCACCCCCTTTTGGTCAGCGCACTTCATAGCAACTGGTTATTCGGTTGTTCAGTTATTTGGTTGTTCCGCCATTCAGTCTATTTGCATATTAGGGTTTTATATAGATTGCATTGGCAGACAGTTTACCTATGGTAAAAAGCAATTACCTCAGTGGCCTAGCTGGATAACTTGTGACAGATATATACACTGTATAACCAGAATCCCGATCACATTACAGCAGCTACCCTCAGCCCCAGAAAATCCTTTTTAAGTCAAGCCAAGAGGAAGCCATTCTTGACATCTCTGACCTGTGGTGGGTCTATTTCTGGACTCCATTCTGTCCCTTCACCTGTTGTTTTCGTGGCTGCCTTGATTCCTGTAGCTTCGCAGCCAGAGCTGCTGTCAGTCCCAGAGGCTCTTTGTTAGCACTGTTGGGGCTCCTCGGAGCCCTTTGTGTCTCCATCACACTTTTAGAATCAGCTCCTCAATTTCTACAAAAAAAGCGTGCTGGGATTTTGATGAGGGAGGCATTGATCAGTAGGTTATTTTGGGGAGAAAGACGCTAAAAGGTGCTGAGTCTTCCCCCCACGGTCGTGGCACGTATCTCTGTTCATTTACTGCTTTCATTTCTCTTGGCAGCATTCTTTGGCGTTTTCGGAGTAGAAGTCTTACATATCTTTTTGTTAAACTCATTCCCACATACCTTATGTTTTTTGCTGCTCCTGTAAACGGTGTTTTTAAATTTAACTTTCCTCTTGTGTCTTGCTAGCATTTAGAAGTGAGATTGGTTTTGCATGTTGGTGTATCTTTGCCTTCTCTATGTTCAGTTACTAATTCCATTGCTTTTTGTGGGTTTTGAGGGATTTTCTATATCGACGTCTACAGCCCTGTTGTTTATGAACAAACACAGAGTTACTTCCTCCTCTCTACTTTGTATGCTCCCTTTTCTTTTTCTTGCCTCATTGCATCGGCCAGGACTGTGACACAGGGTTGCAGATGACACTCTTGCTGTGCCTACATGACTGAGCTAATGGGGCGGTGGAACAGATGGTGCAGGGACCCCAGGAAACCACAAGAGGAAGGTAATACAGGACTTTTCTTTTGGGGTCTGGCTGACGTCTCAATGTTCATTAAAGAGCAAACCCTAGAAGAATATCACATATTGTATAATTCATGAGACGCAGGCCAGCTATATAATATGCAGGCCCAGTGAAAAATGAAAATGTTGGCACCTTGTTCAAAACGCAGGACAAAAGCCCTTTTATTTCTTTCGAAGTCTCTCTCCCTCTCTCTCCCGCCCTCCCGCCCTCCCTCCTTTCTTTCCTCCCTCTCATCTACTCTTTCTCTCTCTGTCATGATCTCTGGGGCATGGGAATATTTACAAGGCAAATACAGACCCTCATAGGCACCAGGGATCCCACTCTACCACTTAGTATTCCGGTCCACGTGCCCATCTCCACCCCTTCCCACCCTGTGTTCAGGCCTCTGATAGAGCAGAGGTGGCAGTGGTCACTGAGTGGGGGTGGGTAGGTGGTGAGAGATGTGGCCACTTTCGAGCCCAGGCTCCAAGCCCAGAACATGCTCCATCTTCAAAACACAAATTCAGCAATGAAATTCCTAAAATTTCAAGACAGTAACCACAGAGCATTAAAATTGCAAGCAGGGTCCTCCTGAGCACAGACACCCCTGAGTATGGGCCCTCCTGGGTGTGGACCTCCCTAAACATGAACCCCGGAAATGCCACTTTGGTCAAACACCGACTTCCCTGCATATCTGGGCCGGTTTCCGGCTTGCTCTTCTCTCCCAGGTCTGTCTGTTCCTGCACCTGACCGGGCATGTTGTGCCGAAGGGAGGGCTGGTCCCAACACAGAGCCTTATTTTCAGTGTCTGATGACTATCTTTGAGGGATCATTCAGAAGCTATTTCTTGTGACAGAGATTTATTTATGTACCATTTCGCAGTCCTCAAATTCTCTCCATGCCTTTTTCTCCTGTTATAGTCAAAGAAAATCCTACCTGCCTCTCCCTCTGCCTTCCACCTCCTTCATGAGCCCGTCAGTCTTCCTTCAGTGGCGGGTGTGGGCCCGCCCCACCAGGCAGACACAGGAGTTTCTCTGGCCGTGCCATTGGCAGTGAATTTTTTGGTTCCTTATCGCTTTCTCTTTGATAACTTTTGGAATTGGTGGACTCTACCCGTGCACACGCCCCTCCTCTAGAGAACAACCAAGCCGTTATTCTAAAAAAAAAGGATTTAAAAGGAAGGAGCCACACACCCAGATGGTTCGGGTGGAGGAGGGGCAGAAGCCGGTGGCAATCCACAAACGGGGGCTCCGTGCATTCATAGCGCCTGGAAACATCTCTGCTTGGTATCTCTGACAGGCAGAGGCTTTGTGGGAAAACCATTTTTATTTCAGGATCCGCCGAGCCCGCCCCCCCGTTGGCCCCGCGTTTCCTTCCATTCTGCTGCGGCTCCATTCTGTCCTTCCACCAACAGAAGAAACCAGAAGGTGCAGGAAGAGAGATAAACGCCGACAAACGGCGCGGCCTCTGCCCCACGTGTCGGCTTTCGGGCTTTGTCTTCCTTTTTCACAAAGAGGTGCCTTTCTGTTTGGTGGGCTTCTCATGACTCATTTGAGATCCTGGTTACTGAAGAGATGGAAGCGGGTGACTTAAATCTGGGCTGGAGAGGGGTTTCCTTAACAGCCTCTCGGCGCGTGGGAGCCGGTCCTGCCCGGCCTTGCTGGGTGCGGTGTGGGCTTTTCATGCCTGGTTATGCTAATCCTGCTCAAGCCACTCGGCAGAAAATAGTCTAAAAATACCCTCCCCATCACGGTGGCTCTGGCTCAATAAAACCAGCAGGGCCCTTAGGTTGACGGCATCTGGTTAAGGAAGGGCAGGCACCGCCACCACTGTGGTGTGGTGGCTGCTGGGCCCGTAGCCCAGGATGCCAGCGTGGCGGCCGCTACTCCTGCCTCTGCCGCTGCACCTGGAGTCAGGGTTCCCTCGCGCCGCCCTCTGCTCCTGGAGGTCCCCCACACGCTCAGCTCAGCAGCAGCGTCCTTTTCCAGAGGCCTGGGTGCTGCCCCACTGGCCAGTTTCTATGCGGCGCCTCCCCCACATCTCCCAGGGGCTCGGGACCCCCACATTGTCGAGAAGGACTCCCTGGGGCAGGTCCGACAGGTGCCCTTTCCCGCTGACCGAGGGTCCGCGTAGGCTCACGGCACTTCCTGAGCACTGTGCCCTCACCATGACCCACTGGCAAGCTGTGAATGAAGAAGGGACAGGCATGGCTCCCCTTCCTGCGCTGCCTTCCTGTCAGCCTCCCTGACAGTGACTCCTGTAGAATTCTCCTTCCTCCCCACCCTCACGTTCACCCATTCCTATCCTGGAACCCTAAACAGGAGGCTCTGCTCACCCGCAGCCCCCAGGTTTCACCTGCTCAGGAGGGTAGGACGCTGCATAGTGGGTAGGCAGCAGGCAGACGACTTAAGAAAGTGGCTTCCAGCCACTCCCTGCGGTTGGGACCCTCCCTGGGGGCCACCCTGAGCTCTGAAGGTTCAGAGGCTGGCTTCTGGGTCAGCTGTTTCCTCACAGCTTCTGTCCAGACCGGGGAGGACCCTCCCTCTGCACTCCCAAACTGGCAGGCGATGACGCTAATCCTCCGCTCAGGAGCTGTGATGGTTAATCTCACCCGTCAACTTGATATTTGGCTCAGATATTTGGTTCAGCATCTCTCTGGGTCTGTGTTCGAGGGTGTTTCTGGGTGAGATTAACATTTACATAGGTAGACGGAGTAAGCAGATTGCCCTCCCCAAACGGTGGGCCTCAACTGATCAGGTGAAGGTTTGAGGATGGCAAAAAGACTGACCTCCCCCAAGTGAGAAAGGACTCTCCTGCCTGGTGGCCTTTGAATGGAGACACTGGCCTTTTCCTGCCTTCAGCTGGAACGAAACCTTCAGCTCTCTTGAGTCTCCAGCCTGCTGACTCAGCCTGCAGGTCCTGACGTGTGTCAGCTTCCATCATCGTGTGAGCTAATGCCTTGTGATAAATCTCTCCCTATATATACATCTGTTAGTTCTGTTTCTCTGGAGAGCCCCGAGAATACAGGTGTGCCGGCCTGGAGTTCCATGGAGAGGTGTAGGCAGCAACCTGAGTTATCACGGCAGCATGATGAGATCCCATGGGAGTGGCTGTAGGAGAAGCAAAGGGGTGCACGGATGAGGTCAGGGCAGAGAGAGGGGGCCGCGGGGGCGGCCAGCAGGGGTGCTGTGCTGGGAGCTGCGTCCTCTCCCTGGTCCCCACGCAGAGACGCTTCCTGTCCTGTAAGGGCTTGTCCATAGTTTCCAGTTCTTTCCTCTGCAAACAGCACAACCTGAGGACCTGACGCCACTTCCTCTGGACTTGCCAGCAGTGGCTGGCAGGCAGGCAGGGCGTGCTCACTCGGAATCCGACAGTGTGGGAACTCTGCCCGCTCCTTGTGAGTTGAGCTCATCGCTTTAAGATGACAAATTGAGCAAAATTCTACAACCTAACAACTCCTAGAGTGGCCTGTGTCCACCTCGGTCGATGGGCTGTGGCTGCATTAAGGCTCCTGGACACCCGCCTGTTTGGTTATGCTCAAGGCTCTGGCCTATTACCATCCAGGCTGGGGAGCCAAGTTGGCGCCCAAAGCATGTTTCTTTGTTTAATGGGCAGTCTCTGGAGGGCTCCAGTTCTCTTCTAGGTTTCCCCCTCCTCGGGGCACCATCTTTGCCAACCATTTTCCTACCAGGAGGCCGCTGGTCCCCAGGGACTCACCCACCTGCAGCTCAGAGTGCCCCCTCCTCGACCCACAATCCAGGTCCAGGGTCTCGCCATGGGAGGAACAGCTATCAAAATGCAAACTCCAGTTGTACCCAGCAGGTTCCAGTTGTGTCCAGGGTAGTCTATCTGGAACTGATGACTTGGAGAATTTTAAGAAGAGCTCATAAAATATGAATTTGTGATTGAATGGAGTGAAACAACCATATACCTTAATTAAATTAAGACCAGACTCTACGATAATAACGTTTTGATAGCGCTTGCTATGTGCCAGATGCTAATAGAAGTACATACTTTACATATATTTGCATATTTGATCCTCAACACAACCCACGAGGTTGCCATGATTACGGTTCCCACTCATGGATAAGTAGATTTAGGTAGAGAGATGCCATGCAGCCCTCCACTCAGGCACAAACAGCAAGTGGTCAATTACCATGAAAACCAGCCAACTTAGCTATGAAATGGTAAAATTAAAGGAGTAACCAGGCACCAGCTTTAGGCACCCGATTAGCAAATACTAAAACGAATGTCATGGGGGGAGGACACTTCGGGGACATTGGCGCTTTTGTCGCTTGTCTCTGTGGGATACTTGGATGTCACCTACCAGAAACCTTAAAAATGAGTCCAACTTCTTAGAATTTGTCCTGAGGATATGAGATATGCCCCCAAATATAAGCACAGCCGTATTTTCACAGCTTTCTGACAAAAGCTAAAATCTGAACAACTTAAATGGTCAACAGTGAAGAATTAGTCAGTAAATTGTATTTATTCAAACAATGTCAGTCTACGCAACTCTCCATTTACTGACCTTGAAAACTGCTAGTGATGTCATTGTTAAATGAAAAATCCATACGACAAATCATATATTACATGCTCATATAGGACAACGTGCATAGTTATCTATGCTCAGATAGAGACAGGCATATGAGGCATTTTTCTGTAGGATGGTGTTATGAGTGTCTTCTTCTTTTTGTTTATTAATTATACTGTTTGTCATGAAGATGTGTAGCTCATGCAGCAAGCGTGGAAAAGGTGCCTCCCATGGTGTGAGCAGACTCCGTGTTCCATTTCTTAGGTCTCAGGTCTCTGGAAAACGTGGAACAGCCGACCCTCTGCAGTCTGGCTCCTGCCCTGGCTCCTGCTCAGAGCTCTGCCAGTGCGCGGAGCCTTCTGGAAGGAAAGGCCTTGCCAGCTCCCTTTGCTGGAAGAGTCTGCAGTTAATTAAAGGCTCTCCTCTGAGCACACCTGTCTGGAGTCTGGTCGCTCGGCCGCAGGGAGCACCTGCCGGGCGCTCGGGCACCTGGGGATGGAATGTGCTGGACGTGCAGCGGCAGGTCATAGCGGGAGCTCTAGCCCAGGACGGAGAGAAAACAGCGAGTGTGAGCTGAGCCTCCGCGATGGCTGCTGGGAGGACTATGGTCACGACGCGGTGCTGGGAACACAAGCCCAGTGTCTGAGGACGACGCTTCTGGAGAGGTCCAGTCACAGAGCAGAAGCTGGTCCCATGAGGTGAACAGAAAACCCAGAAATGCTCAGCAAGATCTCAGGACGAAGGGGTAAAGGAACTCTTACACTTGGCTGGGCGTGTGGGGTGGGCTAAATGCTCCAACCAGTCGTCACAAAAGTGCTTCATTGGCTCAAACACGTGACCAGTGTGGTCCTTGAAAGGGGTTCGTCTGCTGGGCCGCAGGGTGAGGGCCGTGGGAGGGCCTGAGTAGCACAGAGGGTCCCTTCCCCACTCAGCCACTCAGGGACCAAGCTGCCATCTTCCAAGGGACTTTGCAGGTCGCTGGGCTGCCTCCCTTCCCACCGGCTGCGAGGAAGAGAGCAGGGAGGCGAGGGCCTCTGGAAGCATCTTGCTCCCACAGTTTGTTGGCTAGAACTTGGTCCCGGGCCACTGGCCACAAGGAGGCTGGGAGTTGCCCCCAGAGTGCGGCCCAGGAAGGATGACGGGGTCTGTGAAGCAGCGGCTGGCGTCTGCGTGCATTAACAGTTAACCGTGGGATATGCTGACCCTTGAGAAGTTGCAATGTTTTCTAGAATAAAAAAATGATTAAGGAAAGTTTGCATGTGGCCATGACAGGAATAGCTTCATGAGCGGCCCTCTCATTAGACAGGGTGGGTCACTGCAGCTCTGCCACAGAAAGCAAGTAGCAAAGGCACTTCTGGACCCACAAACCTGCCATTTATAACATCTTTTCTCCTTTAAAAGAGCAAATGTAAGTAGTATAATTATTTTGTGAGCATACAGAGAAATTGATTTTAGATTCACAATTACTGAAAGTATTTAATTATGTGGTTCTTTACCAAAATTAATGCAAATATCATAAAAATGTGAACTTGATTCCCCGGGCCGGTGTTGCTCGGTGGTTAGAGCATCAGCCTGCACACCCTAGGGTTGCAGGTTCGATTCCCAGTCAAGGGCATGTACCTGGGTTGTGGGTTCCCTCCCGCCCCCAGTCGATGTGTCTCTCTCACATCTATGTTTCCCTCTCTCTCTCCCCCCGCCCTCCCTTCCATTCTCTCTGAAAAAGGTTTGGAAAAAATATCCTCAGGTTGACTTGAAGATTTTGTTTCTAAAAAGGGCTTTTGTGGCAAACATTGCATATCTTTGAATGGCTTTTAATTTTTAAAACACATTTTCCTGTTTTTCTTCCAATGTGTTTTTTTTTCTGGTATGTTTTTTTTTTTTTTTTTGATCCCCGTACAACTTTGCTCTGACCACACTTATTTTTCCAAATTCTTTTGTAATTGAATCCTGTATTTTCAGTTTGTACCAAAACTATGTGAAAGCTACCTCGACCAAGAAGTCCCTGGGCTAATGTTCACCAGATGGGCTGCCGCGTGCATGGCCTTCTCTGCAGGACGCATCGGACTCCTGCCCAGATGGGCAGGGAGCTTCCTGAAAATGGACAGGGTGGGGGCAAGACGGCGTGTTATTGCCCCTAGAGCCGCCGACACGTAGAAATGAAGAGAAGAAACCGTTCCTCTATCCAAACTGTTTTCAGGTTGAAGGACATTGGATGAGAAATCCTGATCAGAAGAAGGTACATTTAGCATCATCATTGATAACAATTTCCACTCAACATATTTTTAATCTGGGTAACCCCCCCCCCCAAATATAAAATGTTTAAGTTCAGCTATTGAATATGGAACTTTCCTTGCAAATTATTTCTTACCAAAGGGACATGTCAATCTAGTGACGGCAGTCTATTTTAGGGGCTTACTTTCTCTCCCAGTGGAATGCGGGGAGTCCACGAGCAGATGGAGAAAGCCGGATCCTGGTTTTACTGTAGCAGGCGGCCAATTCCTCAGGCTGAGGAGTTTTTAAATGTTGAAATGTATTCTGCAGGAGAATCTTAGGCGTTAACTATCCAACCTCGTGTTGGCCTGTGAAACGTAATCTTCAGCAAAGAAATAAAAGCAACTCTAGGCTTCTATTTTATTGAGCTCCTCTGAGAGTAAAATTATGCAATCACATAATGGAAGTGGCTTTTTTTTTTTCTCTTTTTTTTTTGTTACAGCTTCTGGCTACCAGTCTTCACCACCACCGCTTTGGACACAAAATCAAAAAGACCAGCTGGAATGGAATGATATGCATACCAGCAATATTTCTTACTCTCATCACATTTTGTGCAAAATAAACACCTAATAGTTTAAGAACAACTTTGGATGTATTTGGTTTACTTCCAATATGTACGTGATTAATTTTTGCACTTTATAAGAGTCCGTTCTCCCATCTTAAGTTCTGCATGCTGAGCGCCCTGACGAGTGGTGCCCGGAGGGGTGTGGTGTGGGTTCCTGGCCTCCCTCTCCTCCCCACCCCTCCCCCACCTTTCTTCATGCTTACATTTCACTTTAAATATCCTTGCACCTCCATCACCTGCTTTATTAACCTCAAATAATGCCTTTGGGCCGCTGGCCGCACAGATGTGGACACGAGCACACTCTTTCTCCTGCCCACCTGCTTGCCCCTCTACGCTCCAAACCCTTGTGAGTGTTCGTTAGGATTTCTCTATGGTCAGAAATTTATGACCTAACATCCTCACACATTTAGTCACTTTGTTCTGGCCTTCGTCCTGTGGTTAAGCGGATTCACAGCTCACTGCTAGTTATTTTGATAATTTTTTAAAATTCATTTTTAGTTGGCTGAAATATACCCGCTAGCGCATAAGAATCCTATCTCCTGCCCTAACTGGTTTGGCTCAGTGGATAGAGCGTCAGCCTGCGGACTCAAGGGTCCCGGGTTCGATCCCGGTCAAGGGCATGTACCTTGGTTGCGGGCATATCTCCAGTAGGGAGTGTGCAGGAGGCAGCTGATCGATGTTTCTCTCTCATCGATGTTTCAAGCTCTCTATCCCTCTCCCTTCCTCTCTGTAAAAAAATCAATTTTATATATATATATATTTAAAAAAAGAATCCTATCTCCTGAGTGTGGCATGTTGAAAAATGTTTGTAGTTGCCTGTCCCTTAGGACACACATATGGACTATTTCTGCAATTATTTCGTTCTTTGTTTTTTTTCATCAAAGCTTTGTGGTTTTCCTCATAATAGATCTTGTACATATTTTGTTAGATATATACCTAAAAATTTAATTTTTGTGGTGCTAATGTAAATGGTGTTGTGTTTCTAATTTCACATCCCACCTGTTCATTGCTGGTATATAGGAAAACAATTGACATTTGTATATTAACCTTGTATCCTGCAACCTTCCTATAATTAATTATTACCTCCGGTGGGGTGTTGTTGTTTTTTAATCTTTTGGATTTTCTACATAGGCATTCGTGTCATCCACAAAGTTTTATTTCTTCTTTCCCAATCTCTCTACCTTTTGTTTCCTTTTCTTACCTTATTGCATTAGGTAAGACTTCTGGTATGACGTTAAAGGAAGTGAGAGGGGACACCCTTCCCTTGTACCTGATGCTAGTGGAAAAGGGTTGCATTTCTCACCATTGAGTATGATGTCAGTTGTAGCATTTTTGTTGATATTCTTTATCAAATTGGGGAAGTTCTCCTCTATTTCTAGTTAACTGAGAGTTTATACATTGTTGGATTTGCTCTGGTAATTTTTTGTGGAGGATTTTTGCATCTATGTTCGTGGGAGATATTGATTGGTCTGTAGTTTCCTTTTCTTGTAATGTCTTTGGTTTTGTTACTAGAGTAATGTTGGCCTCATCAAATGAAGTAAAAAATAATTCCCTCTGCTTCTTTCTTCTGAAAGAGATTGCAGAAATTTTGTATATTTTTTCCCTTAAATATTTGGTAGAATTCACCAGTGGACCCATCTGGGCCTGGTGCTTTCTGTTTTGGAAGGTTATTAATTCTTCATTAGGTCTCTTTAATAGCTAGAGGTCCATTCAAATGGTCTATTTCTTCTTGTGTGGGTTTTGGCAGATCATGTCTTTCAAGGAATCCTAGTCCTTTTCACCTAGGATACCAAATTTGTGAGCATAGTATTGTTCACAGTATTCTTTTATTATTATTTTGATGACTGTGATATTTGTAATGATATCCCCTTTCTCATTTCTGAAATTAGTGATTTGTGGCCTCTCTTTATTCCTAGTTCGCCTGGATAGAAGTTTATTGGTTTTATTGCTCTTTTTAATGAAATAGCTTTTGGTTTTGTTGATTTTATCTATTGGTTTCCTGTTTCCAATATCATTGATTTCTGCTCTAATTTTTATGATTTATTTTTTCCTACCTGCGATGGATTTACAACTTGCTCTTCTTTTTCTAGCTTCCTAAGGCAGAAGCTTAGACACTTAACTTTAGATCTTTTTCTTTTCTAATATATGCATTCAAGGCTACAAATGTGTCTCTAAGCAGTGCTCTCACTGCGTCACAAACATTCTGGTACGTTGTGTTTTCATTTTCATTTATCTAAAAATATTTTAAAATTTCTCTTGGGATTTCTTCTTTGACCCATGTTCTTTAGAAGTGTGTTGTTTAATCTCCATGTATTTTGGGATTTTTCCAGTTATCCTTCTGTTACCGATTTTTAGTTTCATTCCATTGTGGTTTGCGAGCAGATATGATATGATTTCTCTTCTTTTAAATGTGTTAAGGTGTGTCCTTGACCCAGAATGTGGCTTCTGTTGGTGAATGTCCCATGTGAGCCTGAGAAAAATGTGTGTCCCGCTGTTGTTAGATGGAGTCAGTAGATGTCCAGTGTATCTAGTTGATTGATGTTGTTGTTGAGTTCAACTATGACCTTGCTGGTTTTCTGCCTGCTGGAGGCTCCATTTCTTGAGCCCATTATTTGAATCACTGTGACCAGTGTGCTGTGTTCCTATGGCTGCTATTGTGATTTTCTACTGATCTTTGGTTTCCAGTGATTTGACTATGATGTACGTAGGTGTGGTTTTCTTTATATTTGTTCTGCTTAGGGTTTGCTGAGCTTCTTAAAGCTATAAATTTATGTTGTCCACCAACATTGAGAAGTTATAAGCTGTTACTTCTCTCCCTTTCTTCTCAGACTATAGTTAAATGTATACTACTATACTTCTTAGTATTACCTACAGGCCCTTTAAGACACACTTCATTATCAAAATCTTTTTCTGTATCTGTTCTTCTGAATGGATAAGCACATTAAAAAGTGATCAACGACATTATGTATCTGAGGCCCTGTGAACTAGAGCCTGCCCTGAGGCTGGGGACTGTAAAATACAGGAAATTCACCCAGTGCAATCCTGTCCCCCAGTGTCCCCCCACCCCGTCCCAATCTGCCTCATTTGGAGCTGCCTTCATCTATCATCTGAGTTTATAGTTGTCATCTGGGACGGGGATGGACAGATTAGGAGCTGCCTGGACTAAAAGCAGAGCCTGCTAAATTTCTTCTTTTGTTCACAAGTTCCCAACGAAAATATCTTAAAATATTGAGGTAAAACTAGCAGGGGGGAAATCAGCCATCGTCTGAAATTTCTCAGAGAAGAATTGTGTTCCCTGATCAAATCTTTATTAGTCCACATTCAAATTTCTTCAGATGCAAATAAGAAGCTGACATTTTATTTTTTAAATATATTTTTATTGATTTCAGAGAGGAAGGGAGAAAGAGAGAGAGAGAAGCATCAATGATGAGAGAGAATCATTGATTGGCTGCCTCCTGCGCATTCCCCACTGGGAGTCGAGCGCGCAACCGGGGCACGTGCCCTGACCGGGAATTGAACCGTGACCGCCTGCTTCATAGGTCGATGCTCAACCACTGAGTCACACCAGCCAGGCTGACATTTTATTTTTAGTGTTGAAAATAGTTGACTGATTTATACGTAGAGTGACAACTAAACCCTCCTTACACCAACGACAGTGAAGACCTTTCTGTGTCAGGCGGGGGCAGGTTCCCTCGGGCTCTGTCACATCCACTCAGGGCTCAGCATTCCCAGGGAGGCCCCGGACCCTCAACCACTGAGTCACACCAGCCAGGCTGACATTTTATTTTTAGTGTTGAAAATAGTTGACTGATTTATACGTAGAGTGACAACTAAACCCTCCTTACACCAACGACAGTGAAGACCTTTCTGTGTCAGGCGGGGGCAGGTTCCCTCGGGCTCTGTCACATCCACTCAGGGCTCAGCATTCCCAGGGAGGCCCCGGCTGGGACAGGAAGGGCGTCTGGTAGTCACCCAGCTTTGTGGCCTCATGTGCCCTGTTGGGATAGATACAATCTGTCTTGTTATTTTCCACTTTCTTTTGGTGTTAAATTCACTAAAAAAAAAAGAAGAAGAAGAAAAAGCCCAAAGCTGAACATCCGCACCTTCCGCATCGCTATGCTCACTTACTTCTGCTCACCTCAGAGCCCAGGCTCCGGAGGTCACAGGTCGACATCTGGTCCCTGCCGGCGCCTCCCAGCCTCCCCAGCACTGGGCAGAGCCTGCATCACCTTTGCTGTGTTCTCCCCTGCCTGGGTCTCGCCTCCTCTCTAATCAGGGAGGTGGTGTCTACGTCAGAAAATCGCAGCGCTGCAGTGACGCTCAGGGACGCAGAGAAGGAGTTGGCAGTTGGCTTTGAGTTGACGGGGGTCTCAGGGGAGGAAATGGGCCGCGAAGCCAGCCTTGCTAGCTTCCCACAGGGTGGATTCGGTGGTCCTGGCATGCAGGGTCCCTGACATCGAAACCAGGCCGAGAGAGAAGCGGTGAAGGCAGGTGATTTTGCATTCCCTGCTCAGTCAGCTCACCCGTATTACACAGCGGTGCCGTCACACCCACAAAGGCCTCCCAGAGACTATCAAGTGATAAATGTGCAAAGGCCATTGGCCAGCTAACGGTTTCCCTTAAGGCTGGGACAATTCCTGTGAAGGCAGAAATGTGTCAGGAAGGTAACAAGGCCTCCAGTCCACCTCGCCTTGACCGTGCCTCCCTTACCTTACCAAGGGCCACCTATACAATTGCTCAGGCGGGGCCTCTGAGCAACCAGAATGAAGTATTCTGGTTAAAAGGACCAACTTGAAAACTTATTTGTTTTCTTTTAGATTTTCTTACTCTTTCAGATTTTTACAATCCTTTTATTGTAACACAAACACATACTAAGAAAACCACACAAGACAAGCACAGCGGAATGAATTATAAAGTGAGCACCCATGACGTGGAACGTTGACCCCGGCAGCCCCTCTGAAAGCCCTTGCAGGCTCCACCGCCCTCCTCCCTCAGGAGCCACGACCCTGACCTTTACAGTGATCACTTCATGCACTCTGTCTAGTTTCATCACCCAGACACTGCAGTTGGGTCTTGCCTGCACTGCTTTATAACACTGTGTGTCGTCCAGGTCTCCTTGAACCTACAGGGCCTCCCTCCGTCCCCATCTTGGTGCTGTTCAGCATGTTCCTCTCCCTCCGGAGCGTAGTGGTTGAGTGAGGGACAGAAACAGGCTCAGGCTCCACCCCTTTGCCAGGAGTCCAGTAAGCAGGGCAGACCTTGTTTCTTCAGGATATCAGCAGCCATTGATGCTTCGTACTTAACATCTCTAAATTCATTGGGCTTACAACATGGTGGCATTCTCAACCAAACAACCTTCAAGACGTCCTTGCAGATGACCTTCTGGACGAAGCCGAGGCTGTGAGGGCCGAGGCCCTTGCATGAATTTCGTGCATCGGGCCTCTAGTACTACCATAAAGAGGCATGCCTCCCTTCTAGTATCTGGCTGCACATGGGACTGCTCAGATAAGAATGGCTTGACTTTTTCCTTCACTGACCAATTTTCAAGAAACAGATTGGTACACTATCCCTCTGATGATGACTAGTTCCTTTTATTAATACTATTAGAGGCCTGGTGCACATTTGTGCACTGGCGGAGGTGGCCCTCAGTCCGACTGATGGCTTAGGCCTGCTCGTGGGGAGTGGGCCTAAGCCACAGTTGGACATCCTTAGAGCTGCTGTGGAGGCGGGAGAGGCTCCCGCCACTACTGCTGTGCTTGCTAGCCATCAGCCTGGCTTGTGGTTGAGTGGCACTCACCCTGTGGGAGCGCACTGATCACCAGGGGGCAGCTCCTGTGTTGAGCATCTGCCCCTGGTGGTCAGTGTGCGTCATAGTGACCGGTTGTTCCGCCATTGATTTGCATATTACCCTTTTGTTATATAGGATTATGAATCTGTGGCATTATTTAGATTGGTTTAGACCACTGCCGTGTTCATTATTGAAGCTCAAATTGTTCCAGTAAGAACCTCTTCAAATGGGTTCCTGGGTCTTTTTTAAATACATTTTTAATTTTAGTTTCTTTTAGGTTTATAGAAGAGTTACAAAAATAGTACAGGGTGTCCATATGCCCTGTGCCCCGTTGCCCCATTGTTAGTTAAGGTTTTACTACAGCATATTTGTCACAACTAATGAACCAATATTGTTATGTTACCAAGTTTATGCATTCCTTAGATTGCTTCAGTTTTTATTTAATGTCCTTTTTTTGGTCCCAGAATCCCATTCAGGGCACCACCCTGCGTTTTGTCATCATGTCTCCTGAGGCTCCTCTTGGCTGTGACACTTTCTCAGACTGTCCTTGTTAATGACCTTGACAGCTGAAGGAGCACTGGGCGGGCATCTTATAGAGCGTCCCTCAGTGTGGATTTGTCTGCTGTTCCCCCGTGTCCTTCTGACGTGACCCCTGTGGGTATCTGAACGTCTGCTCAGGCAAGTCCTCGCTCTTGGCTCTTCTCTTTCAAACTTGACTCACGTCTGTGTCGATCTCTCTTCTTTCCTAAACAGATATAGAATGTTCTATCCAAAAGAAATTCAGCTAGAATCCGATGGGGTTGCATTACCTTCACAGATCATCTTGCAGCGAATGGACAGCATTGCAGCATTAAATGTTCCACTCAAGAGCATGAGGTGACTCCATGTAATCACATCTTTTACGAATAAATTTAAATGCTTGTCTTCTTAGATGTCTTATGTATTCCTTGTCAGGATAAATCCTAGAGATGTCATAATTTTTGCTGCTATTTGAATGGGATATTTTAAAGTGTATTTTCTAGTTTGTTACTTACTGTCTAGTGTACTTCCTAGTTTATTAGTGGAGAGAAATGTCACTGAGTTTGCAAGTTGGTCTTGTATCTGGTAACTCTGCTGCAGTCTATTACGAGACCTAACAGTTGTGTGTCTATACTGTTAGCTTCCCACCAGAGATGATCCCTTCACTTATAGATGATGAGTTTTATCCCCCCCCTTTCTGACCCCTACTTACCTCATTTCCTTTCCTGTTTCTTCCAGTGCGGGCCAGGACCTGTAGCCGTATTACCCCGAAGCGGCGACACTGGGCATCCGTGGTTTCTTTCTTTCCCAAGCTGAAAGGGAAGGTGTTTCCTCATTGAGTGTAATGTTTGCTGTAGTCACTTGGTAGATACACTTGGTCAGGTTGAGGAAGTCCTTCTAATTCTAGTTCCAGCCCCACCTGTTTGCCTCCAACCTGGCCTGTGTCCATGTCTGTGCACTTGACTCCCAAGGGCTCTGCCCCGGGTGCAGAGAGTGATGTGGAAACAAAGGCTGGACTCAGACTGCTTTCCCCAGTTTTATTTTTCTATAGCTTTGTTCCCCCCACCCAGACTGTAGTCACCACACACACACCCATGCACGCGCACAAGTTCACTGTGCAGCCTTCTGACCCACTAGGGCCTGGACGAGGCTGATGAAAAGGCCCAAAATGTCGAGGGGCACCAAAACTCAGGAGTCGGGATAAATAACGTTTTAATGCAATATTTTACAAGATCAAATTGAATAGAAAGAATCCGTGCAGAACAGAATATCAGCACAGTGGGTGAAAGCAGGAGCAGTGTGACTGACCCCTTGGCCTCAGGCCCCAGTCGGCCAGGCCCTGCCAGCTCTCCCGGCTTCTCCACTGTGATTTCTAGGTGGCAAGACGTTCCCGGACAGTCCCTCAGGGCCGGCTGGGACAGGAGCCAGCAGCAGCCCGGGCCGGGCCAGCATCTTGGCAGGGCCCAGAGCCGGGTTTAATTCTCCTGGTTCCTTTCTCCTAAAGTGGATTTCTGGGAAAGGGAATGAAAAGGGCAGGAAGGGGGGCTGTTGTGTCCCTTTCCTCCATCACCCCAGGAGACCCGTCCCGGATCGGTTGTGTCAGCCTCCGGAAGGGGACGCGACAGTTACCACAAAACTTCACCAGCACAAACAGCTCTGACATGAGTGAGATCCCAAACTCACCCTAGCCAAGCGATTTTTCAATTACTTATAATTTTGTTATTTTTTTTTCTTCCCAGAACCCCCCAGGAGGACTCTCAGAGAAGACCAGACAAATGAAAATTTTCAACATTGAAGTCTCCGCTGTTTTAGATTTATCTGTAGGCAAAATATCAAAATCCTTAAGACGCCTTTCAAGTACAAGCAGGGAATGAATGAATCACCTTATGTAAATTTTAAAATGAAGGAAATTGATTCAGTTTGACTCTAAAATGTGAATTTAGACTGAAACCTTCAGGCTGGAAATAAACATTCGTGGAGCCTTAAAATAAGAGTGACTGTGTGAGGGCTGTTTCCACCTTAATTACCACCTTCCCAGCCACAAATAGAGGCCTCTGTGCCGGGTGCAGGACAGAAGCCACGGGCACACACTCTTGGTGGCTTTGTCATCTCTGGCTACTGTGCCCAGTTCTCTCAGCACCTGAGCACCCACTGTGTGCCAGGCACTAGGGGGTTTTTCGCCCTTTTTCCCAAATAAAATCTTACCCCATCATATAAAACAGTTCAGAGGGAGCTCTCAGGCCACCTCTTCCCCACCCACACATGAGAGAGAGAGAGAGACTGGTTGCCTCCCATATGGTCCCTGACTAGGGATCAAACCCACAGCCTAGGTATGTGCCCTAACCAGAAATCAAACCTGCAACCTTTGGTGTACAGGACGATGCTCCCACCAGCTGAGCCACCCAGTCAGGGTGCAAGTCTCACGTTTATTCAGGTCCTCACTGAACCCGACCACCTGTCAGAACTTCTCTGGTTCGCCCTGAGCCAGAAAGGTTACTTCACCTATATCTTCTCTAATCAGCACAGAAAAGAGATTTACAATTTTTTTTTAAGTACCATCAGGCCCAAATGATTCATTTCAGGTTTATCTCTGAAAATTAGGCTTGTGTCCCTGAGTCCTAATTTCCATTGTCACAGAAAGGGCTGGTTTCACTCTTACTTCAGATCATGACCATGAGAAACACGTCTTTTCACGCTTTGAGTTGTGACATGGCCACGTGTCATTCGAGGCAGACCCGAGCCTGGGGCACAGGCGGGCCCTGTCACCTCACAGTTCTGCAAACTCTTGCCACATGGGGTTGGCTTCCTATTTGGATGTCAACTCACTTGAATAGCTTGTGTTTATCTCGGAATTCCTAATTGCATTTCTTTTTTCTTGATGACAGAAATATGTCCTCACCCAGCTCATTTTGCTTCTTAATTATTCTGTTGCTGAAGGGCTCTGCCTGCATTAAGAGACATCATTGGGAGGCCCGGACTCCGGCCTGATGTGGATGCTGCCATAGGGACCTGGGCCACATTCCTTGACCCGGATTCCTCTCTGCTTTGGGGCGAGGCCACTTTTGCTCAGATCCCATATCCTCCTTCCTTTTCCTTTCAGATTTTGTCTCAAGTAGGATGGGAGTCTGTGTCTGAGCTCTTGCATGTCTACACAAGTCTCTACTTTGTTGTTGGTCTTGGTGGCCTGTTGGGCTGGGTATAGAATTCTGGGTTCTAAATCCCTGATTATCAGAAGCCCGGAGACCCTTCCACAGAAATCTAACACCTGCGATGCTGATGGCAGCATGATTCCTTCCTTCATAGATAGCTTATCCTTTCTCTTGCCAAGCTTTAGAATCTTTATTTTGAAAATATTGTTTCAAATTTAAATCCATATATAAGGGGATTCATGCATTTCAACTATAGTTACAACTTTGGGATCATGTGATTCTTTCTAATGGTTTCTTAAAGAAATTAAATCTCTAAAAAATAAATCTATTTTGTGTAAATATTAAATTACAAAAAATATATTATTTCAAGAAACTTTAAAATGAAGTATTTTTTTAAATATATATATTCTATTGATTTTTTACAGAGAGGAAGGGAGAGGGATAGAGAGTTAGAAACATCGATGAGAGAGAAACATCGATCAGCTGCCTCTTGCACACTCCCCACTGGGGATGTGCCCGCAACCAAGGTACATGCCCTTGACTGGAATCGAACCCGGGACCCTTGAGTCTGCAGGCCGACGCTCTATCCACTGAGCCAAACCAGTCAGGGCTAAAATGAAGTATTTTGACTACACATTCCTAGTGGGAAATATTCTAAGGACTCAAAGAATCATGTACTCATATTGTTAGTTGCATTATCAGTGCTGTCATTTTGAAACTATTATAGATAAACTGCCCAACAAAAGACAAGAAAGATACCCTGAGATACCATATAAAGTCAATGAAATGAAGTAAAACTTCTTTATAGTAAACTTGAATAAATAGCAAGCAATGATGCTTTTCTTCTCTTAAAAAGATGCGCATTTCCTAAATCTGTCCACTGATACAGCTCAACACAATGGCAATTAAGCAGCAATAGGCACATGGAGCACCCAAATCATGGTCTCTAAAGACCACTTCTCACTCTGGGAAGCCAGGACTTCTTAGAGAAGTGACTATTTCAGGCTTAGAACAGGAAATGTACACAATCAGCCTGGCAGAGAGCAGGGAAGGGCTGGGGGCCTGCAGGGGAGCTCATAGCGTGGCATCTGACCCATGAAGGGTGGGATGGGCTACAGTTCAGACTGAGGACCCAAGGGTGCACCATGTGCCACACAGGGTGAGGGTCTCACACCTTCTAGGGACCCTGATATGGGCTCAGGTCATGGAAAGTGCTTTCTATTTCCAACAACCTTTACTCTGGGAGACAAGAGTATTTCCACGCAGGTCTAGTTGTATGACTCCCCAGGCAGGAATGGAGGGGTGGAGGGGGAGGCACACTGCATATCCCATCATCTCTTCACAGCGTCGTTCCCATCTCAGAAGGGGTTAAGATTGGGGCAGGCGTGTGACTTGGACCAAGACTCCAGTTCTAGGGCTGAGTCTCTCCCATGTGCTCTGCTCAGAAATGGCAGCCACTGAAATGCTAACCATGAACTTGTGAATGAAGATGGCCTGGCCACTCGGAGGGAAACACAGGGAGCAGCTACTAGTATGTGTTGGGGGTCTGGGCGTGATCCCAGTGTAGTGGTTGTTAATGACAGCAGGATGCTGTGCACAGGCATGGAGGCCCCGACTGAGGCCAAAGACACCACACTCAGCTCTGCCCGGGCTGTAATCCTGCCCCGAGGGAAGTGCTCCCCTGACTCGCACCCTCCACACTCTGTGGTCCCCAGGAAAACCCAAAGGCCCAGAGAAGCCTGCCTGCTGCATGCTCAGCTGCCGGCACGAGTGGGGCGGTTTCCTGGTCTGCAACCCATCACCCTGGGGTCGGTGGCAGTGGTCACCACTCACAGAGTGGCCCCTCCAGTGGGGGAATCTGTGCCCTGGCCTGAGAGCCCAGCCCCTGCCCCAGCCTGGAGAGTCGTTTGCTGCCTGGTCCTACAGAGCCTGGTCCCTCCTGGCTGGTGGTCGGGGCTCCGGACACACGGGAAGCAGAGCATGGGCAGCTCCTGTTCTCCAGCGTGGAGCTGTGACCCCCTGTAAACAGGAGCAGCCTGGGGTCGAGGGATATAGTTCTCCGGCCTGAGAGCCCAGCCCCTGCCCCAGCCTGGAGAGTGGTTTGCTGTCTGGTCCCACATAGCCTGGTCCCTCCTGGCTGGTGGTCGGGGCTCTGGACACACGGGAAGCAGAGCATGGGCAGTTCCTGTTCGCCAGCGTGAACCCCCTATAAACAGGAGCAGCCTGGGGTCGAGGGATATAGTTCTCATCTTAAAGTTGGCCCATCTTTAAAAAATCCAAATCCTATCAAGCATCGCATTCCTAAAGCTAAAAATAAAAGTGCAGCCCGACATTTCTTAAGACCCAAACGTCCTGGCCAAGAACTTTCGTGGCTGCAAATCCCACTGCAAAGCGAGACTCAGACAGGACAATAAATCACCGTGCTCCACAACAGACACGGGGGACCGGCCCTTCGCCGCCACTGGGCTCTTATGAACCCCGCCTGTCCCCTCACACACGTCGGCAGCCATCACCAGTCCTCGGACCTCTCCGCTCAGGCGTCAGTTGGGCCAGGCTTGACCCGAGTCTCCCCTTGCCCACCGCAGGCCTGGCGTTGGCCTTACCACGGGGCCTTGAAGATGCCCCAAGGCCTAGAATATGGGTGTCCGCACTCACAGGGGACTGCGAACCCCACAGTGAAGCATGAAGACTGGACAGGTTTCTGACTCATGATGTGGACGCCTCTGGCTTTATTCCTCCCACCTCCCCAGCTCACTGGAATCACCCAAAGGGACAGGAACCTGTGTGGGGGAAGTGTCTCCCATGGAAGACGTTACTCAGAGTTTCTAGAACATACACACAGCCCAGTGTGATCAGGGGAGCGTGCTGACCCCATAATTCCTTACACTCAGCAATGCAGATGGGTTCAGTGGAGGCCCCCAGGTTCACCCCAGGTGGGGTGGGAACGAAGGAAGGAGGCAGCAAAGGGCTTCTCAGACTGTCCAGCCCCTTCCCTGGCTTGGCTGGTTCTGGGGGGACATCACCCCACAAGGATGCCAGTGCCTACCCCGACCATTGCTGCCCCCCCACAGTGACTGGGGGTCGAGTCCCCCATGAGACAGGGCCAGCCAGTGGGGCCTGAAGGTTATGATACCCCACTCCAGCACTGGGCACAGACTCTGCTTAAGCCACCCCTCAGGGAGGGAGGGGGCAGGAACCCCCACATGGGAGAGAAGGGGTCCATCCAAGGAGGCAGGACCATGACCTCTGACTAGGCCCCTCCAGGACACAGGAGCAGGGCTCAGAAATGCCACCTGTGCATCCTGCACATCTCACAGGGAGCTCGTGTCTATAACGTGACTGCCGACGGTTGAGCGGGACTCGCTCTGAGGGGAGCACAGGGTCTTGGAGAGAAGAGATGGGCTTGTCTCCTCTGAAATGCAGCGGGAACGGCTCAGGGTGGCTTGGCCGCCCCAGAAAAACAAACCCAGATATTTGGAGATGTTCGGAGATCCTCTCAGGACTCAAAAGATGGACATAAAAAGTTGGATGTGGCAAGGGGACCAAGCTGTCTGCAGGGACAAGAGAGGACCCCAGTCTCTTACACAAGACTGGGGTGCTCTCTTGTCCCTGCTGACCTGGCGACGAAGCCGGGACGCAAGGCATACACCGCAACGCCTACAAACAGGGGAGGCGGGGGCGGGGGGTGGGGAATCAGAGACGGTGGACTTTCCTCTAAGTTAGAGACAGACGTAGGTCTCAGATTGGAAGGGCCCCTGCGAACAGAACTGATTATAAAGTATAACCCTGGCCGGGTGGCTCAGTTGGTTGGAGCATCGTCCTATACACCAAAGGGTTGTGGGTTCAATTCCCAGTCAGGGCACATACCTGGGTTTGGGGTCCAATCCCCGGTTGAGGCACATCCAGGCGGCAACCGATAAATATTTCTCTCTTGCATTGATCTCTCTCCCCCTCCTGCTTCTTCTCGCTCTAAAATCAATAAACATGTCTTTAGGTGAGGATAAAATAATAAATAAAATAAAAAATGAGAGAGAAGGAGAGGCAGACAGAGACAAAGAGAAACAGACAAAAAGAGAGAGACAGACAGACAGAAAGACAGACCTATTTTAAAGGATTTGGAATAAAGAAACACCCGGAAGCACATTGCTGGTGATGAGGGATCAGTCCGCAAAGGGTCAAGCCCAGCTTGCTTCTGGGCCTCCGCACAGCAGCACCCTCAGGCCTGGGGAGAAGGCGTGGGGCGCCTGCCTGCTCGTCCCCACACGTGTGTTTGCAGAGGTGTCTGATGAGGATAAACCCTGGGATGAACTTCTGTGGGAGTGGAGGGCGGGCCCCGCGGCTTCCCCAGCAAGACCAGTGGAGTCAGCCCCCCAGGAGAGGAGGCCTAAGCCACCGTCAGCTCCTTACCTGATGAGGATAAACCCGGGATGAACTTCTGTGGGAGTGGAGGGCGGGCCCCTGGCTTCCCCAGCAAGACCAATGGAGTCAGCGCCCCAGGAGAGGAGGCCTAAGCCACCGTCAGCTCCTTAGAAGGACTGGGGAGAACCCTCCCAGCCTGACATCACCTTCCAGCTATGTTACGACATGTGCTGCTCGAGAGAAATTTCAGATTCTTAGACAATCAAACAGGTCCCCCTCGCTCTGTGACGTCCTTCCCCGCCTCAGGGTCTCAGACCATCACTCTAACTTGTTCTAACGGTTCTCGGTTTCAGTTGTACATTTAGATCCTTAAATATCAGGCTCGTTTGGGCTGCGTACGTGAGCTCGCACCTTCTGAGAGACACGTGCAAACTGCTGTCTGCTTATCGGTCATTTGGATCCTCACGGGGCCCTTGGCAGCAGCCTGCGGTGGCAGCTCCACTGTGTGGGAGGACGGGGTGCCTATGGGTACAGGGTCCATGGGCCAGAGCAAGCTGGGTACCCTGGGAGGCAGGGACAGAGAGTGTCGCTGGTGGGGTCCACCCCTGGCCGTGTGATGAGGGGGCCAGGCACACTCGGGGGCAGTGGGAGCCCATGTGGGCTCAAAGGGGAGTGGGCAGAGGGACCCTGAGTGTGCAGAACAGTGCTACAAACAGGCCTGGGGGGTGACGTGTCCCATGAGAGAACGAGCAGTGTGGGGGTTCTCCCCCAAAGGAGGTCAATGCCCAGAGCCATCCCAGCCTCTGGGTGGGTGTGGTCACATCTGTGGATCCTGGACCCAGACATGGGGGGAGACAGGCTGTCTGGGGTCCTGGTGAGACCAAACCTGAAATGTTCTCTGCGTTTCTCCCTCTCAGAGCCCTCAGGCCCCTGCACCCCGAGTTCAGGCTCCTGTGGACACGCTCCCGCCCTATGACCGCAGGGTTGGCTGTGTAAGAGACTGGGGACCTCTCTTGTCCCTGCTGACCACTGGCCCCAACGAACTGCCCAGAGGCAGGACCTCACTCTCCGAACCTGAATGCAAATTCCCCAAGAACTGGGCACCTCAGTCCTTTCTTTGGAACCAGGTTTAATCTCTCCTGAGTTCGGGGGGGTGGATGGGTGTCCGGGACACAAGAAGCATTCCATGGCGGGGTCTCTGTCATAGCAGCCCCTCCCCAGAGAGGTCATGCTGGACGAGGGTGCAGGTAGCCTGGGAGGAGCCAGGATGTGGATGACAGCAATGGGTAAACGAATGGGAGCAGCAGCAATTGTCCTTTCTCAGTGGCCACCAGCCCCGCCAGGTGGGGGATGGACGGCAAGGTGTGTGCAGAGATGTGCTCCCTCCGGCTCCGCTCCCTCCAGGAGCGCTCGCCCGCCTTGGAGCATCTCTCGGGCTATAAATACATGTGTGAGTCAGAGAAGGAACGCTCCCGGCCCGGCAGCCGGCTCTCCCAGCAGCGGCTCCGCAGCCGTGTGAGGGTCGAGGCCCCTCGCTAGCCAGCCTGCCCTACTTTCCAGGGCAGATGGAGGACCGTTAACAAAGGGAGGATTTCTGCTCCTGTGCCCCGCCCTGGGCTGGGGAGGGTAACTGCGCGCCCTGCACCCTGGCTGGAGCGAAGAGGACCCCGAGGGGCCAGCAGGGAGGTGCCTCACTGTGCAGGGCTGGCTGCCTTGGGACCCTGCAGGCGACTGTGGGACCCGCTGTGGGGAGAGCCAGGTGTCTGTCTCTATCCCTCCCTCCCCGATTCCTTATTCCAGACAATAAGTTCATCCATCAAAAACCAATGGAGTCTTAATGTGTCCTGGTCCCACTGTCAGGAGCCCAGCTAACAGGAGTGCAGCTCGGCTACTTCAGGGCAGGCAGAGCCAAGACCCAGACGGGCCTGGAGGGAGCTGGCCTTGTCCCCCCATCCCCCCCTTTCCCTCTTCCCATCCTGCCCCAACCCGTCTTTCCTTCCTCTCCCTCCTTCCTCCAGGCTCCAGCAACACAATGGAGCCCTGATGTCCGGGACTGGTTCCATGGAGACCCTGACCTCTGACCTCTGACCTCTGACCCCTGACCTCCAAAGCAGCTGAGAAGGAGGAGGTGGGCAGACCCTGGTTTTCAAGTCTCACAGCCTCAGAGTCTCGGGTACTGGGAACCCCGGATTTCGTGGGCTCTTGCCCCCGGCATTCGTACAAGCAACTTGCAGCATTTAGAGGACACTCGGGCGCCCCATTTCTCAGGTGCCCCATGTCTTAAGGGTTTGGAGAAACAGCTATTTTCCTGTCCACACCTCTCCCTGGGTCCCCTTCCCCCAACCCTGCCTCCCTGAGCCACTGACCCCAGAGGACACTTGGCCCCAACCTAGTCCCTGCAGGTGCATCCATTTAGGTGAGATCCCCAAATCCTGGACAGAATTTTAAGTCAATCTGGACGGTGTTTATACAACCACGCACATGCTGTGGGACAACTGTGGGGACCACATCAGAAAATAACATAAAATAAAAGGCTGGTGTGACTTCTCTGTGTTTTCACGATGTCCCGTATTCTCCCCGGCCAGCGTCACCACCTACAAGCACAGAAGGAGCACTCCAGTTTCCCACGCCCTGCCCGCCGCCTCTGCCGGGTCCTCCCTGCTGCCTCCCCCCACCCCCGCCCCATGCCCAACACCTGCCCACAGGCAGCATCTGCGTCTCCAACCAGAGTTCCTCCTCCACGCTCCAGATGCCACCCCGTGCCTGTCGAACAGGAAGCTGCGTGTGCTCCTGAGTCCCTGGGCACGGACTCTGCTGAGGGGGGGCCGAGGGCGCGTGAGCTGCTCGGAAATGCAGCCCCCACCCCAGACCAGAGCCAGAACCTACATTTCATCCAGATCCCAGCCACTCGTAGGCCCACCAGCGCATGCGAGTTTCAGAATTCACATCTCAGAGCTCGAGAAATGCTTACCCGCTCGGGGCAGTGGGACATGACCTTTAGGGAGAGCTGGAGACACCTGGCGTACCTTTGGGGGACACCTTTACAATTCCAAAGCAGCTCTGCTGGTTTCGGAACATGAAGTGGCACGGTGCCTGCCCACCGGGCTCACTCACAAGGCCACCGTGTCTGGTGACTGCGCCGGGACGGGCATCAGCGGTACCTGGTTACACCTTCACCTTTGAGTTTGCCCTTCGCTCATTTAAACTGTCTCAAATGGGGCAAGAGCTGCCAGGTCTGCGGAAGCCACTGCCTACTTGCTGTGCCAGTTTAAGAGGAAGATGAGACACAAACAGAATATTTGCCACCATGGGAGGCGCCATGGGGTGAGGCCAGGTTGGGGCTGGAGTCCCGTGGGAACAGGAAACTTCAAATAATGGGCTCAGCTCCACAAAACCCAGTCAGGCGAGGTGACCAGACACAGGTTGGGGGATTTGCAGAACTGGGCACTCGGGACTGCTGACCACCCAGCCGGGAAGGACCTGCCGCCCCAGGACGTGCTGAATGCCACCTTTGTCCGGCAACGCCGTCATTAGTTCCATTTTCTGAGCTGTCACACAGCAGCGTCTGCCCGTCTGGGGCCTCATTACATTCATGGGGACGGAGGGAGGTGGGTGAACGCTCCTCCTGGGCACATGCTCAGACGTGTCCATTCAGGAGCGGGGGCTGGGCCCACGGCCAGGTTGTACTTGAGATGAGGGGCTGCCCGTCACTCCTGCTCTTGGGGAGGAGAGCTGCGTCCCTGGACAGGGGGCCAGACACAGCCTGATGGGGTGGGGGGCAGGCAAGGCCATCACCACCTTGTGCCCTGGACTCTGTGTTCACTATTAAGTCCTCATACGAAAAGGTCAGCACCGCTCCCCCAACACTGAGTGCCCCAGGGCTGCGGAGGGGCCACGCTGCCCCCCACCAAGTTCGGGGCCTCTTCCCTGCAGACCCTGGGCCAGGCCTCTGAGGCGGGTGGGCAGAAGCCGGAGAAAGGGCCCTGAGCTGGGCGGCGGGCTCAGTCCTCCCGCCTCTGCGGGACTCGGTTTGCTCCAAGTGACCTGGTGACCCCTGCCCGCTGCTCTTGTCCTGGCATCCTGGGCTTTGAGCTTCCAGGTGTGGGCTCACCGCACCATTCATGAGTCTGGACCGCACCGGGCACCTCTCAGATCCAACCTGCACGAGAGAGACCAGCCCAGCTGCTTGCCGGGCCCGCGGACAGAGCCCCTTCCTCCCGAGCACGCTGCCCGCTTGTCACACCAGCCCCATCCTTAACCAACACTCGGGAAATCTGCCAGCCTGCGGCCCACGGCTCCCTGCACAGCCGCCTTCTGCTGGGCCTGCAGTGGGGACAAGGGTTCTTCTACAAAAGGGTGACTGCGGCCCATGTCGCTCCCAGGTCTCGCCCCCTCCGCCTGCCCCTTCCACCTCTGAGTGTCCCCGTGTCCCCACACTGCCTCCCGGTCCTCTCTGCTCTGCTGTGGCAGGCATAGCCCCCGCTCCGGTGTGACGTGGGGCTCGTCTGTCTGGCAGGCACTTACCACATCCCAGAGTGTGTGACAGACCCCTGAGGCCTCTGGTTTGGACCCTTCCGATGGGGCACGTGTGGCCTCAGTGGGACCTACAGCCGGTGCCTGGGCTCGAATGGCACCGCCTAGGCTCTGGCCTGCACAGTCAGGTTGCTCCTGAGTCCTCGAGCTAAAAATACAATTGCTGAAATTACGACAAAACACAACCGTGCTCTGCGAATCTGCTAACAGCCCTCCTGCCAATACATGGACCCGGAGGCAAAACAACTGCTCCAAGTCTCTGCTCTTTCGGCGATACTGAAACCAGTGAGGTCACATGGCGTCTTCAATCCCAGGTCAGAGCTGTGACCCATCACCTCCATCACATGGCCACCCTGGCCTCCTCCCTTAGTCCAGCAAAGGGGCTGGAGGTGAGGTCAGCAGTGGATGGCAGCGCATGGCATAGCTCCTGGGTGGGGCAGGGGGACGACCTCTGGTCCTGGCCTGGGCCACCAGTCTGCCCCCTGCCTGGGCTTCCCCCAGTTCTGAGCGATTGTCCCTGAGCCCCTGGCCTCATTCTCCATTTGTTCTGATGCCAGAATCCAAGTGACAAGTAAGTCTGACAATATACTCTGGCCAGTGGGGTGGAAGTGGAAGTGGTCAATATGCCTCTCAGGTCATGCTCAAGCATACTTGTCAAGAGCAGACATACTTCCCTTTCACACAGCTTTCTCCCGTTGGCTGGAATACAGACGTGATGGCCAGCACTTGGCAGCCGTCTTAGGCTATGAGTTAGCAACCAAGTGAGGAGGAGACTGCGCAGCAGGATAAAAAGAGGATGGTGCCCATCCCAGCCCAGGGACACCGACCTTTATATGAAAATTCTGTCTAAGCTGCCTTTTATTTCTTGTCTCGTCTTTCCTACGAAACTTTCCTAGGACTTATATAACGTTGACTAGAATGGTGATGGTTGGCACCTCTGCCTTGTTCCTGATCTTAAGAGAATGCTTTCAAAAGTTTACCATTCACATATGGTTTGGCTTTTCTAAAAGTCTTTTTTATATACCCTGAAATAATGATTTCTTTCTTAAACGTTGGTAAAACTTGCCAGTAACACCATTTAGGTATTCTTTGAAAGGTTTTTATCAACCCTGATCCCATTTAATTTGTTTATAGAACTACTAGGGTTAGTTATTTCTTCTTGGTTTGCTTTTAAGTTACACTGTCCTAGAATTTTGTCCACTTCACCCACGTGTCCAACTATAGCAGCATACAATTATTCATAGCATGTAATCCCTGGAGCTCCCGTGTTGTCCTCTTCTGTTCTCACTCCCTTCACCAGGGTCACCAGAGGCTTGTCCATTTTCTCAGCCATCTTCAAAGATCAGCTCTCAGCATTGTTGATTCCACACGGCAGGTTTATTTTAAACTTGACATTTGTCTCCCTTTCCCTGTGTCTTTTCCCCCTCTCCTTTTCACCGTCTTTGAGTAATTACACGGTTCTCACTCCTTCCCTGCAGCCTCTTCCCTTTAACAAGTTTCAAAGCTGTGTGCTAGGCGTTAGGTTCTTACTGGTTATGCAACCCACCAAGATCTAAAGTGAGCCCTGCCCCGCCATCTGTGCTCTTGCGCATTCTGCATTAGTTTCGTCTTGGTGGATGGGCATTGTGGCTATTGTCTTAGTCTACTTTTTAGGGTTAACTGTACCTATTTGCTAATTTCTTTCCCACTAACCATGTACTCTTCACGTTTCCCATGTTTTGTTTCTGCTGAATTAGAAATAATTTCTTCCGATCTACCTTCCATTTCACTAGTTCTTTCTTTAACTGTATCTAACTGCAATTAAATCAATCCACTGATCAATGAACCTTTATTTTTAAATTTTATTTATTTTTTTTAATCCATTGAGTTTTATTTCCATTCATTATATTTTTCATTTCAAGAAATTCTAGGTGGTCTTTTTTAAGTTGGCTTGATCACTTTTTTTTTTTATGGTCACACACTCTTTACTCGTATGTTAAATCCCTTTTGATTTACTTAAGCATACCTCGCTTACTGGCTATTCTGCCCTGAAAATCCCATAGTCGAAGTATTTGTGAGTCACATTCTGTTGCCCCTGGCTTTTCTGTGATGCCTTATTGCCTGCATGCTTTATGATTTTTTGCTATGATTTCATGTGTCTTGGGCTTTTACCTGTGGGAGCCCCTTGAGATGGGGCTGAGGTTGGGTCCTCCCACAATCACCGACTCCCTAAAACAACTGGAATTGAAATGCTGGGCTTTGGACCCTCGGGTATTGTAATTTGAGATGCCAACTCCACGAGGGCCAGCTGGTGGTCACAGGTTTTCTCCTCCACTCAATGCCAAAACTAGGGACTGGCATTCCCCTGGCTGGCGGGGTCAGGATGCTGTTCTAGTTCATCCTTAGGTAGAGGGTATGGTCCCTTGAGTAGCAGAGGTCTCCCACTAGCCTGCCCTCCTCCAGTTGGCTTTGATCTGTCATCTTCTAACGAGGCCTCCAGGCCAAGCTCAATTCAAATTTGCAGTCCAGCAAATGCCCTCCTAGGCACAGAGCTTCCCCCAGCTCCCCAGGTTCCTATACACACTCCAGGGTCAGCCTGTGAGTGCTCATTCCTCACCGGCCAGCTCACTCAAGGGTCTGAGAAAACACCACTCATGTTTTATTCAGCACTTCTGCTTCCGGTGGGAGTGATGATGGGCAGGGAACCAAGTCCCCAGATCTGCCAGAAATCGCAGTCCTCTCTGTGTGTAAGATCTCTGGTGCTAGGAGGGCTCCCCTGCTGGGCCTGGGTGGGTGAGGGGAGAGGAGAGGATGCCTCTGCTGCCCGCAGGTGACCTGTGCCGCTGGAATCAAGGATGTTCCCGGGAGAAACGCTCTTGGTAGTTGCCACATAAGAAAATGTAAAGGCCCCTGTAATATAACAGAGTGCCAGGCCAGCTTTGCTTTATAAAATGCACATGCTGTAGCTGTTTATGTTTGCTGGGCGGTGTTTTTGTCACCATTCTCACCTCACAGCATTTGAGGGCCCGGCCCTCGGTCCCCACAGGCCACATGCCTGCTGCTGGGATCCCACTCAATGGGGACAGACGCTCACCCAGCCTCAGCCTCTCTGTTCCTGAGACAGCCCAGCGAGTCATGAAATGACCTTGTATCACCCGCAAAGGCCACTGGACAAAAAGCCCCTCTGTTGGGCCACGGTGGACGGAGCCACTGTTTGCTGAGAAGTGCCTGGGTGAGCAGAGGGGGCTCCAGTGATCCAGGGAGGGGCCTCCCCACCTGGGAGATGTGAAAGGCACAGCCACAAAACGCAGAGGAGTGCAGCCGGCACAGCAGGGTGCTCGGTGATAAAAATAAAACCGTTTCTGCACACATAGCACTGGCTGTTACAGCCACTTCGCACGTACTTTTGTCTTCATCCCTCCCCACTGTTCTGCAAGGACTTGCCAGGCTTTGCAGACTCCCCAGGAGGCCCACTTTGCAATAGCCCCAGGGCCATGTCTCCCCGGTGGGCAATCCCAGCCCAGAGCTCCTCTTTCCTCTGGTTCCACCCAAGTCCCGGGGAGGATGCTCATTGGCTGGGGTTGCCCAAGAGGCTGGGTATGTATGTGGTTTGTCGTGGGCAAAGGCGACCTGCTAGTCCAGCTGGCCGCTCATCTTGCCAGTCCTGGTCCTCAGTGTCCTATATGTCTGTGGCCTCCAATTCCAGGCTGGTGCAGTTTGTTGGCTATGGCTTTATAATTTTTGGACACCTTTCTGTTGTCCTCCAGTTGAATGTGGCTGGGTTTGGGGGAGTGGGAGATCCCTGGGCTGGCTGGCCCGGGGAGGGGAGTGTAGCGAGTGGGGATTCTTGGGCTCCCCTGGCACTGGTCCCACAATCTCCCTTTCATTTGGCCCCTTGCCCCTGTTGGTGGGAAATCCATCCCCTCTCCCAGGGCTGCCACTTGACCTTGGTGCTCCAGGGGCATTAGCCAGAACCCTGGGACATGAGCAGAGGGTCCTCCCTCCTTTCCCTAGCCCCCTCCTCATAAGCCTGACCATGGCTAAGGGGTCCCAGAGCCTCCTTCTTCTGCCTTTGGCCTGGGCCTCCTGAGTTGGAGGAGGCAGGGCAGGACCCAGACACATGTAAGTCTGGCCCAGGGTCCAGCACCTGGCCATGGCTCGGGTCTACTCTCCTGGAAGTCACCTGTCCTCCTGGGGATAGGAGCAGCAGCAGCCCCTCCTCTCAGGCTGTGTGACAAGGAGCTCTGCCTGCTCAGTGGAGCCAGCATGGAGCAGGACCCTCCCGCAGTGAGAAACACACAGCACATGTGGTGGGCATGTCCTTGCCCCTCCTGTGAGTCCCAACACCCTGATTCCCATGGGGGTTTCTCCCCATTCTCACCTGATGAGTTTCTCTGGGGCTGACCCCACCTCCTCTGCTCAAGTGACGGGCAGTGTCTTGGCCTGATTAATCAATGTGCTCTACCCCTGGCCCCACCACTGTGATTGGCTCAGGATGAGCATGTGACTCAATCCTGGCCAATGAGCTTCTTCCCTGAGACTTTAGCTAGAACCAGAAGGAAAGAGGCCCTCTCCACTAGAATAGCCCTCCTGGGAGAGAGGACGTTGGGGCTGGCTGGGGCTTTTGAGAATGAGCCTAACAGAAAGTTACCAGAGCCGAGGAAGAAGCATACAGATGACCCCTGGGATGAAGGCACATCTATTCCTGGGGAGAGTGCCCCCTGCGTGCACTTAGCTGATTATAGCATCCCTGCCTTGAGTGTGAGCAGCCAGGGTCTCATGTCCCTGCCGTGACAGGTCAGAGTGGTGGTGTGCAGACCTCGCTTCCGGATTTGAGGCACACACCAAACATCAACGGATGAGCAACAGTACGGCCTGTAACTGTCAGAGCGCTCCACAGTCAGCAACAACGCTCTCCGGAAGAAGCAAGTGCCAGGTTCTGTCAAATCACACAACGAGTATATATTTGTTATAGGAAAATGAGAAAACGTAGGCAAGCAAAACAAATACTTAAGGCCATCACCATTCCAACGTGACAGTGGTTGAAGTTTGCCCTTTCTAGACATTTTCCTGTGCAAAAATTACACCGGTCAGCATCCGTGTATTTATGGAAACAGGTCACTGCTCTGCATGCTGTGTTATAGTCCCACTTTTTTCGCTTTATGTATCATGAGCATTTTTCTATGACAGCAAGGATATAATGCAGCCATCATTTTTCATGGCTACATGGACTTCATTGTGGAAATCAGCGATAATTTACATGAACAATCCCTTGTTATTGGGCTTTTGAGTTTTGTTGCTTTTCCTTGTTTTCACTTTGAACATCTTGTAACTGCATCAGTTTGCATATTTGTGCAATTAATTCCTTGGAGTTAACGACAGACGTGGAATCACGTGTGTCTACTGGTCGCCATAGACGGCAGGCTCACTCCATGGAGGGCCCAGTTACGCTTTCTCATGATATTAAGACTCCACCCATCTTGAGGGTGAAATATGACTTCCCACTAGAATTTGCAATTCTTATTTCCCTAAGCATTCTTGTACAGTTGCTGGCTATTTGTGTTTCTCTTTTGGGGACATTCTGTTTATCACTTTAAATGGGTGATATGTTTTTGTTTGATTCCCTCCGGACTAGATCCTGAGTCTTCGAAGGGTTTGCCTGTCAGTAGTTTATTTGGGAGGTGGTCCCAGGACCCACCAGGGAGTGAGAGAGTGAGCTGGAAAGAGAAGGCAACCAGTGAGGGTCTTATAAGCTACTTGCCCCAGTCCGCTCTGGGTTAAGACATCCCTCCCAAGAGTGAGAAAGCTGGGGGATTCACACACACACACACACACACACACACACACACACACACACACACCCGCCCGCTCCGTCAGGCACTGTTAAGGCTGCTGGCTTGGGGGTGTGGGGGACATAAGACCCAGGACTCGGGCCAGCAGAGGGCAGGCCCAGAAAAGAGGCTCAGGGGGCTGGTGGCAGGTGGGCGGGTGGGGGCACCTGACAGGGTCAGCCAGCCTGCTTGTCTTTCTCTTGGTCGTTTGAAAGCTCTCTTTATACCTCAGTATTGATTGCACCCTCATGTTATGTCATAAAGGCTGAAATTCCTGCCCCCCCCCAAAGTCTTGTGCCGTTCTATTTTGTTCATGGGATACTTCAGCCATCCAAAAAATTTAATTATTTAAATCTTAATCCTTATAGTTTTTGCCTTTATGCTGTGTTAGAGCGTATTTCTTCACTCTGAGAGAACATAAACATTTATTTCTTATATTTTAACCATTTTGTTTTAAAAATAAATCTTTCACCCACCTAGCACTTGGCCTTTTGAGTCTTCACTGGTGGTTGGGGGAGAATTGGGAAGAGGTGCATGTAGGGCTGCAAGACAGTAGACATTGTGGACCCCAATGACCCAATACTGATTTTGTATCTACAACAGAAAAGGGGGTAAATCTAGACAAAGATCAATGACATAAGATGAGAAGTCCCTTTTGTAAACAGTAACAGCAAACATCTATGCCTAAAGTCACAGCCTCTCAGCGGCACGGTTGCAGCACAAAGGCAGCCACAGACGGTGCACACATGAGTGAATGCAGCTGCGTGTCGGTAACACGAACACAAAACTTGAATTTCATGTAAATGTCACATGTTGATATTCCTGAGTCGGCAACCTCGCGGCCTCCCATCCTGTTCTTTTTTTTTTCCAGGAAACTCCGGGGCCCTCCACCAAAGGCAGAGTGTCCTCTCAGACGATGTGTGAGACTCTAGGCAGCGGTTCTCAACCTGTGGGTCGCGACCCTTTCACAGGGGTCGCCTAAGACCATCGGAAAACACATATATAATTACATATTGTTTTTGTGATTAATCACTATGCTTTAATTATGTTCAATTTGTAACAATGAAATTGGGGCTCACCACAACATGAGGAACTGTATTGTCTGTCCCATGTCTCTCCCACCTTCTCTCCCCCGAACACATTACAGAGGGGACTTGGATGCCGCCAGCCGGACCTCCCCGTGGACATCTCGAGGGTCATGTCCCTCCGAGCAAGGACTGCAGATGTCTCCAGGGCGCAGACACCCAGGGAAGGTGGCCTCAGACGGCGTGTGGACTCTGCACATTGGCCCACACGTGCTGCTTCTGGGACACAGCCCCAGCTCTCCCCGGGGAGCTCAGGTCACAAGCTGCCAGCCCTCACCAGCACAGCCCCGTGATGCTCACGCTCTGTGTGCCTGCTCTGCTCGGTGCTGCAGCAGTCCCGGCACTCCGCTGTCCTGCTTGGTGAGGTGGCTTAGCTGCGCACAGTCCCCACCAGGGCTCATCCTAGTTGCCAAGGGTCAACACACAGACCCTAGGGACCCAGGTGGCATCTGGCCTTGTTGCGCACAGAGAAAACAGACTTCCCCACGGGCTTCTGCACAGACACCGGGCGTCAGCGCTGGCCGCAGACTCTGCACCCCAGTTGGTCTCCATTTCCTCTGCCAGTGCCAAGTCCAATGTCATGAAGCTTCCCCTGTGTTTCCTCCCAGGAGTTTTATTTCTTACATGTGGGTCGTTGGTCCATTTTCAGTTAATTTTTGTACAGGATGTTAGGGAAGGGTCCAACTTCATTTTTGCATGTGGGCATCCAGTTCTCCCTGCACCGCTGTTGAAGGGACTGTCCTTTCCCCTCTGAGTGGTCCGACATCCTTGTCAAAAATCACTTGACATAGGTGTGAGGGTTCGTTTCTGGACTCTGTGCTGTTCCATTGATCTGTCTGTCTGTCCTCAGAAATCAGAAGGAGCCTCCGTGCGTCCTCTTCTAAGTGTGCCTGGGAACGAGCCATGTCAGGGTGCTCACCCTCTCCCCAGCCTCAGCGCCCCT
>NW_005370161.1:1780388-1840435 GCF_000412655.1 Myotis brandtii
GCAGGAGGAGGAGATGGAGCCCTCCCTCCCATGAGGACGGGGTGGGGGAGTAGGCCTGGCTCTCCTTGTACTTCAGAGACTGTGAGGCGGTGCAGATGGACCTGACCTATCAGGGCCTTGGGGCCATCGCGGTGACCCCTGCGTCTCTCCTGTCTGGGCACTTGCTGTCCCCAGTGGGCAGTGCTGCCTGTTCCATCCCTTACGCTGCCTTCTCACCTTTAACCGCAGGAGCCCAGTTGCTCACACAGGCCAGCCTCGGGTCCCTGCCTCGTTGTCTCATGGTCCCTTTCTCCTGTCCCCTCTTGCTGGGCACGTGTTCTGTGGCCCCACGATGACCTGCCAGCCCCTCGCTGTTTCCTTTGCACACGTGTGTCTCCATGAGCCACGGGTGTGTGGCCTTCTCTCCATGCCAAGGTTGGCATCCACATAACGGTCGGGGCCGGTGCCACATCCCATCAGCATCATGTTTCGTCATCGGCTCTGCTGGAACACGCAGCGTCCAGGCGGTGCTCTGGGCTTCTGGATAACGCTCCGCAGGATGCTGGCCGCAACGAGCCAAGTCGTCCAAGTTCCCGCCCGGAGGACTTCAGGGGCCGGAGACAGACAATGAGTGAGCAGACAGGTTGTTGGAGGAAAGCGTTTGGAGAAAGATGGAGCCGGGTGAGACAGCCAGGGGTGCCGGGTGGGCCGGGCTGGGGCCTGTGCTGTAAGAGCACCTGTGAGTCCACATGTGAGCAGGCAGCTGAAGGAGGATTACCAGGTGTGGCAGGTGCCTGGCCAGCGGGAGTGAGGCCGGAGTGGGGGTTCAAGGTCGAAAGGGTTGGCAGGTGAGGAGGCAGGTTCTCCCAGCAGGTGCTCAGCAGGCGGGTGAGAGTGAGGCCGGAGTGGGGGTGCGAGGTCGAAAGGGTTGGCAGGTGAGGAGGCAGGTTCTCCTGGGAAGTAGCAGCCCTGGGAAGGGGCCTCTCCAGCTGTTGTACCCAGGATGGCGGGGGGCAGGGGGGGGGGTGCAAGGACAGAGCAGAGGTGGCTTGGCCTGGGAGGACGGGTGGCAGTGGGGAGGGGGTGGTGGCAGTGGGGAGGGTTCTGCCACCAGTGTTTCATTTCTCTGTTGTGAGGCTGTTTCCAAGGTCCAGCTACTGCCAGTGGCACGGCCGTGGAGCGCGTCCTTGTCCCAGCTTCAGGAGAGGCACCCAGAGCAGAACTGCTGATGTCGGATGTGCAGGCTCAGAGCGACCAGCTGGGCTTGACGCCAAGTCTCAGACACGCTCTGGACCACGTGGAGGCTGTCCCTGGTTCTGACTACCGACCTTTCTGGGCGCACCTGCTACCTCCCCTGCTCCACCCCGTCCTGCTCACAGCGAGGTTTCCTGCAACATCACCTGCACCACTGGTAGCTGCTTAGAAACGCCGCCTCCCGGCAGCCTGTCCCTGCGTCAGATCCGCATGGAGCCCAGGAGACGCGCACGCTACCTTTGAGAAGCTGTGCTCCACCCCGACACTAAGCGTCGCCCGCATCATTGACAAGTACTCGGGTGATCTGATGCAGGGTGGAGAGGACCTCCTCCCAGGGGCGCAGGTGCAGCCCCCTGCGCTCTTGTTAAGGCCCCTCCTTTTGCCCAGCACCCTGGGGCCCACGGGTGAGGTCTCAGCCCCTCCTGATGGCCAGTGTCCTCTGCCAGGTCCCAAGGCCGGCACTCCTGGGTCCCAGGCAGTCCCAGGGCAGAGCCCTGATGAAGGTCGTCAGCAGAATAGCGGCCCCAAGACAGCCACGTCCCAATTCCTGGAAGCTGTGAGCCTGTTAGGTTCCACGGCAAAGGGGAGTGCAGGCTGCCATCAGCAGCCCTTGACGGAGCCTGTCCGCGATGATGGAGGTGCTGAGCGTGGAGGAGGGGGGAGGCGGGAGAGGACAGTGACCTGAGCCGAGCCGAGGACTCGCCCAGGTGGCAGCTGTGAGATGGAGGAGGGGGCACGAGCCAAGGAACACCGCAGCCTCAGCAGCTGGAGGAGGCAGGGAAGTGGTTCTGCCTGGAGCGGCCAGAGGAGCCGCCTGCCCACACCTCCTTGTCAGCCCAGGGGACTGTCTGAGCTGCTGGCTCTGGCTCGTTCGGTGCAGCAGGAAACGCAGAGTCGATCTGGAGTCGGGACCGACCCGCGGGAGGCTCCCCAGCTGACCTCTGCTTGGGGACTCTCTGCTCGCCCGGGACCCCTTCCCTGAGCCCCAGGCTACTTTCTGTCTCCCCCCTGCAGCCCAGCCCCAACATGCCTGCCTAGAGCCATGGGGCAGGGCAGCCCCCAGCCCCTGGCCGGGACCCCCCAGGTTTCCTGCCAGTGACCCACAAACGGGACCATAGAAAGCACCAGCTCCAAGGGCAGGGACTGGCAGGAATGGTGGCCTTTTAAGCCCTGGGTGCCCCCGCCCTCAGAGATTCAAACCTTCAGGAATAGGGCTACCGGGCTAGAAACACCCCGGTGACCACACCCGCCCCGTAGGGAGACAGCCTGCCCGGATGGACGGTGGCAGCATGTCTGCAGCACCCTCGGTCCCTCGACCACACCCACAGCCCTGCTGACGTCACAGGACGACTGTCCACAGACTGGCCTGGGCTGGGTGGCCGCTGCCGGCCACGTAGGGATGAGGATGAAGGCTGGTCCTGGGAAGTGGGGCACAGACCAGCCCCGGCAAGCGGCTGAACTGCTCTTTGGAAGAGAACGTATTTCTATTTCTATTTTACAAGGTCTTCCTGTCCAGAGCACATCACAAGGCTGTATTTTCCCTGAGGTCATCCTAGTCCCACTAGGACCTCAGACTCCTTTTCATAAAGGCACCACCGAGTGCAGGAGGCCACCGTCCCCTGCCTCCCTCCAACCCAGCAGCTTATTCTCTCCATCCAAGGAATCCAGGGAGGGGAAGCAGCTGCAGAGCACTGCCCAGCCTCTGCCAACTGCCCAGCTGCCTGGGCGCTGGGGCCGGCCAACCCCACTGCCGAGGCCCGCGGAGCTCCCAGCCAGCTGCTCCCTCCTCAGAGCCGTTCCCTGCCTGTCCAGGCAGCGGTGGCCCATGCACAGGGCTCCTCAGGCCAGCCGGGCGGCCGGGGCGCAGGGTGGGAACGGAGCCCCTGGCTGTGCTGCCCACAAAAACAGAGCGGTGACCAATGGCAGCCGTGGTGACAGAGCCGGGCCTGTGGGAGCCGGAGCTGGGCCCTCTTCCCAGCACCGCCCACCAGGATGCCAGGGGCCAGGGGCCCAAACATGTCTGGGAATGTCCAGTATCGGCCGGGGCGAGAGTTTCCAGCCGCCCGGGGCGCAGCGAGCCTCCAGGAAAACAGTCACAGATAAGGCCGGCGCGCTTGCCTTCCGGGCCCTGCTGCTGACTTTGGCACCGCCAGCGCCCACTCAGGGCCCCGGCGCTGGGGACAGTGGGGACTGGAGGCTGGAGGGAGCTCGAACCTTCCACGTCCAGGTCCAACTCACAGGAGGAAGGGGGTCCCATGGGGGGCTGGGCCCTGCCCAACCCACACCTCACGCGCTGCTCTGTGTTCCCACCACGTCCCATGGGAGCCACTGACCCTTATCTGGCCACAAAGGGTCTGCTGACGAGCCGCAGCCTGCGCACCAGTGGAGGACAGGACGGAGGCTCACTGGGCCCGGGGACCCTGGGCTGGGTCTCGGGCTGAGCACAGCTCCTGGCGGTGGGCCTTCTGTGGTGTTTGCTTTTACTGTGCTTTTAGTTTGTCAAAGCCACACCAGCACATGGGCGTAAAAGTCGGAACAGCACTAAGGAGAAAACCCACGTGCCGGCCTGGCCCCGCCACCGGCAGCTGCCTTCCCTCCGCCTCTCCTGCCACGCTGGAGAACGTATTTCTATTTTACTAGGTCTTCCTGTCCAGAGCACATCACAAGGCTGTATTTTTCCTGAGGTCATCCTAGTCCCACTAGGACCTCGGACTCCTTTTCATAAAGGCACCACCGAGTGCAGGAGGCCACCGTCCCCTGCCTCCCTCCAACCCAGCAGCTTAGTGTCTCCATCCATGGTCCGTGCTCCCCAGGCCCACGCTGTCTTCCTCCCGGCTCCAGGTTTCACCAGGCCACAGTGCAGTGACTGCCCAGGGCAGCCCCTGTTGCCACACGAAGGAAGGCTGAGCCCCCACTAACACAGGGCTGGCCCTGGTGACCTGCGACCCCAAGGGCGGTCAAGATGGAGCAACTCAGGCCCAGCGTTGCCAGGAAGGGGTCGGGGCCACAGCCCGGCCAGAAGCTGCCAATAGCCCAGCTGGATGGTTAGAGGAGGGGCCCCCAACATTTCTGCCTCATCCTCTCAGGGGCCATGTGCAAAGTTAGCTGTCCACTTCTCACACTGGGGGCAGGGGTCCAAGGCCACCCAGGGCTGGAGCTTCACAGCCTTTTGTTTGTAGAACTTGGGGTTCCTGTGGTTTGACTGCATTGACTCAGTAGGGGATGGGGGCATTACCAAAAAGAGAAAATGGCATTTGACCTCTGGCCGAGACTCTGCCTGAGGCCCTGCCCATGTCCTTCGGCCCAGAGATGGGGGCCACAGGCTGGGAAGGGAGGGGAGGCCCCATTCTTGCTGTCCCCTCTAGAGGGCGGCCCACAAGGGGTAACAGTGAGGGAGCTGGGGGAGGAGGCTGTCCAAGGGGTGGGTCCGGCCTCATTCTGGGCTCAGGCTTCCTGCCCTGGCCTTGCTTTGGGGAAGAGCACCTGCTTTCCCACCCTGAGGGGCACAGCCTCCCGCCCGTCAGCTGGGACCCCCGCCGCCCCCTGAAGGGGCTTCTCCCTCGTGGCCGTGTTCTCTCCCCCCGCAAGCGCCTGAGCAGAGCTGGGCCGATAGGAGTGCGAGGCTCCGGGAAATGGCCAAGAGAACATTCCTTGGTAAGCCCCTGGGCCCAGTCCAAGGCCCAGCGACGAGGCAGGAGGCGCACTCTGCCACGGCCTGGCGGGGCTGCCCTGCCTGGGGCCAAGGAGCCCCCCTTGCCGGCCCCCTCTGGCGCTGCCATATGCAACACCCCACTCCTGGTACCACTTACCTGTGTCCCCATGCTTCCAACTGCAAACCCAGGTCCACCCTGGGTGTGTCTCCTGCCGGCTCAGACACAAGCAAGTGCCCTTGACAGCTGCCACAGCGACACAACGGGGACTCGGATTCGGGCCCTGCTAAGTCACCAGGCCCTGTCCCCTCACACTCAGGGTCTGTTCCTCCCTCCACGGTGGCCCAGAGGTGCCCCCACGGTTGGCATGCTTCAGGAACAGCGGGCACCTCTTTCCCAGGAGGGTTCTGATGGCTGGGCTCAGGCCACATGAGCATCCCTGACCCATCTCCGCCTGGGAGGAGTGGTCCAGCACACCCACATCTGAGAATGGGGATCCCCAGGTACAGGTCGAGCAGATACAAGACCTGCAGGATTCACAGAGTGAAATCTGGGAGAAACCAAGTGTGTGGCCATGGGGCTGGGTCACACTGACTCGGGGACATGCACCCAATGGAGAGTGGGGCCTCCTGTTACAACGGCCGGAGCGCAGATGGACAGATGCTCATTTCATGAAGGAGGAGATGGTGCCAGATGATATAACAGTGGGGTCCACACATGTCTGAAATGCTGTGTGATAAAGCAAATATCCAGGGATTCTGTCTGAGTGGTTGGAATACCAAAGCGTTTTATTGTCTTCCTTTGGCCAATCTGTACTTTCTCAAGTTTCTAAAAGGAATGCGCACACATTTTGTAATAAAAAGGGGGAGCAAGGCTACTGATAACTTGATAACACCTCTGCGGGGGGCGGGGAGGATCCTGGTCCTCCCCTGGCTTTCACAGGACTGGGTGCCCCTCTGGGAAACCCGTGGCTCTGTCTTCACCCGTGACGTGCAGGCTGCAGTGGACGCTGGAGCTACTTGCCCGCTACTGGCCATCCTCCCACACAGACAAGGCGAGGCCTCCAGCCAAGGCCAAAGGGCCTCACAAAGGCCCATCTCCACCAACGGTGAGCCCAGGCCCTCCCCTGGCCATGGGGCTCCCCGCTCCCTGATTCACCTGGCAGGTCCAGCGGGCCCACCTGAACCTGCGGGCAGGTCCCCATGACTGTCCCTCCCACTGTCACCCATCCGCTGCTGAGCTGTGTCAGCAGGGCCCAGCCATCCTGACCCCGACAGCCCCCAACAGTGGAAGATGTGGTTATCTCGCCAGAAATGCGCCCCACTACGCACACCACCTGCCCCTGGTGCCCCACAGTTCCACGGGCACAGTCACCCCAAACCCTAGCTGGCCACGGGCTGCTGCTCAAAGCCTCTCCCAGGATCACTCAGTGGTTCCTCGCTGCCCCTGCTTGCCAGCAATTAGCGATCCTTTTAGGAAAATAAAAACTCAGAACCCAAGTATTGATCTCCTGGGAGGCTCGGTCCATTTCCTGATGAATAATTCACTGTAAAGCAGGCCCACTGCTTACATTTAAGATTCACATCAAGCAAATGGATGGAGATACTTAATTTGACGGAGAGCATGTGCTGGCACTGGGGAGCCACTGGCCTGAGCCCAGCTGCGCTGCGGGTGAGGCCATCTGTGGCCAATCCCTAACATCTGGCCTCTTGGCCTCCCAGGGTGACAGCGAACTCCTAGGAGACAGGCTGAGTTCATGCAACCTGCCCACAAAAGACAAAGAAAAGGTACGTTTTGCCTCAGAGCTCTCAGACAAATGCATCACTGCGGCGTTCAGGAACACTCCTACTTCCAGCCAAGATGGAGTGGCAGGGATCGGATTTACTTTCCTGCCAAAGAACAGACAAAATATGTGAAACGAGGGTATTCAAGATGCTGGACACCAGGCGACAAAGAGCCAGGAAGCCCGAGAGAAGGGAACAGAGGAGGTGAGTGCCCCAGCTGTGCCTGGGAGAGTTTCCAGGCCCAGGGCAGGGAGGGGGGCCTGGTGGACTTGCTGAGCTGGGGATGCTGAGAATCGGGGATACCCAGGCAGCTACAGTTTGCAAGATGGAGAACCAGATAGAAGCGTGCTGCACTCAGGGAGACGTGGAGTTTCCTCAAGTAAGCAGCAGAGGACCATCAGCAAACTCAGTTAAAAACCTTCCCAGGAAGACAACCCCAGGCCTAGATGGCTGCCCTGGGTAATTCCATCAGACAGTCAAGGAAGAACTAGTAGCAATTCCACATAAACACTTTCACCGAATTGGAAAGAAAGAAAGCATTCCCACGTCATCCTATGAGACCAGCATTTTTCTGACACAAAAATCAGACACAACATTACAGGAGAAAAATGCAGACCAAAACCTCTCATGACGTAAATAAAATTTTAAATAGACGTTTGTTAAATGGAATCCAACAATATGCAAACAAGATAAGACATCAGAACCAAGTGAAGTTTTAGCCCAAGAATTTCAGGGTTGATTGAACATTCACAATTCAATCAACAGAATTCACCATATTAACAAACTAAAAGAAAAACAATACGATACTCTCAGTAGACACAGGAAAAGCACATGACAAAATCCAACATTCATTCTGATAAGAATTCTCAGCAAACTAGAAATAGAAGGGAACTTCCTCCGCTTGATAAAGGGTGTTTACAACAAAACCTCCCGACTGGTGAGACTGAATGCTCTCTGTCTACGATCAGGAACCAGGGAAGGATGTCTGCTCTCTCCACTTCCATTTAGTATCCCAGCCAGGGCGATAAGCAAGGAGAAAAGAAAAAGCACTGTGATTGGAAAGGAAGAGATAAAACGATCTCTATTTGCAGATGACATGTTCATCTCTGCAAAAAAATTAATGGGATCTACAAAAAAGCTACTAGAGCTAATGAGTGAGTTTAACAGGTTTCCAGGATCATGATCAATATACAAAACAACTGTATTCCTATAGACTAGCAATGAACAACTGAAAATGGAAAAGAACAATGCCATTTATAATTAAGTAAAAAATGAAATGTTGAAGGATAAATCAGACAAAAGATGCATAAGACTTCTACACATAAAACAATAAAACACTGCTGAAAAAAATTAAAGAGAACCTAAAAAAAAAATAGAAAATTTTTGTGTCTGTATGGGTTGGATCACTCAACATTCTTAAGCTATCAGTTCTTCCCAAATTGAGCTGTAGCTTCAAAGTCAGTCCAGTGGAGAAAAGGGAGTCTTTTATTATGCCCTTGACCGGAATCGAAACTGGGACCCTTCAGTCCGCAGGCCGACGCTCTATCCACTGAGCCAAACCGGTTTCGGCTCAACATTCTTAAGCTATCAGTTCTTCCCAAATTGAGCTGTAGCTTCAAAGTCAGTCCAGTGGAGAAAAGGGAGTCTTTTATTTTCTAATTGATTTTTCCTTTGGCGAGAGAGGAAGAGAGAGAGAGAGAGAAACATCAATGTGAGAGAGACACATGGATCAGTTGCCTCCCCAATGCACTGTAACGGGGGGATCGAACCGTGCCCTAACTGGGAATCAAAACAGCAACTTTTCGGTGTGTGGGACGACGCTCCAACCAACTGAGCTACACCAGCCATAGGAGTCTTTTTAACAAATGCTGTAGTAGCAACTGGCTAGCCATATGAGGAAAAATAAACATTTATCTATACCCTGTACCATATGCAAATATCAGCTCAAAATGGACCACGGGTCTAAATGTAAAACCTGTAACTGTAGTTTTGTCTTCTTTCTAGAAGAAAAAATAGGAAGAAATATTTGTGACTTTGGGTTAGACAAAGATTTCTTAGATTCAATACCAAAAGCATGATCCTTAAAAGAACAAACTGATAAACTAGATTTCATCTGAATTTGAAACTTCTGCTCTTTTTCAAAAAGTTTTAATCCTCCCCCAAAGACATGTTCATTGATTTTTTTAGAGAGAGGGGAATGGAGACACAGAGAGAAACATCAATCAGTTGCAACCTAGGTATGTGCCCTGACTCGGAATTGAACCCACGCCTTTTGATGTATGGGACGAAGCTCCAACCAACTGAGCCACCCAGCCAGGGCTAAAACTTCTGCTCTTCAAAAGTCTCTATTGAGAGAATAAAAGACACACCACAAACTGGAAGAAAACATTTAGAAACCATGTATCTGATAAAAATTGTATCCAAAATATATAAAGAACTCTCAAAACTCAGTAATAAAAAGAAAATTAATAACCCCTTTCAAAAATGAGCAAAGAATATGAACATACAATTCACCAAAGAAGATACTAGTACACATGTAGTAAATTAAAACACAAAAAAATTGCTCAATATCACTAGTTATCAGGGAAATTAAAACCACAATAAGATACCACTATCTACCTATTAGAATGGCTAGAAATGAGTCTCAGTGTTGGTGAGGACGTGGAGCAATTTATACACTGCTGGTGAGAATGCACATCTTTTAAAAACAGTTTGGCAGTTTCTTAAAAAGTTACACATATATTGCCCTAACTGGTTTGGCTCAGTGGATAGAGCGTCGGCCTGCGGACTCAAGGGTCCCAGGTTCGATTCTGGTCAAGGGCATGTACCTTGGTTGCGGGCACATACCCAGTGGGGAGTGTGCAGGAGGCGGCTGATCGATGTTTCTCTCTCATCGATGTTTCTAACTCTCTATCCCTCTCCCTTCCTCTCTGTAAAATATATATATTTTTTAAAAAGTTACACATATATCTCCCATATGATCCAGCCATTTTACTCCCTAAGGTAAATGAAGGCACACACCCAAAGAGAAACTTGTACATAAATGTCCATAGCAATTTTATCTGTAAAAGCCAAAAACTAAAAGCAACCCCAATGTCCACCAACAGGGCAATGGATAACCAAACTGTAGTGTATCCATACAATGGAATTCTAATCGGCAATAAATAGGAGTGAAACATGGAGTCACACAGCAACACAGATGGGATCTCAAGGTAGTGATGCTGAGGGACAGAATGACTCCACTTAGATCAGACTGTAGCAATGCAAACTAATCTGTGACAGAAAGCAGACCAGTGGTTGCCTGGAGATAGGGGGCAGTACAGAGGCAGAGGGAGGGATCACAGAGGGGCATGAGGAGATTTTGGGGGTGATGGATATGTCATTATTTTGATTGTGATGATGGTTTTATAGGTGTATATATGCGTCAAAACTTGTCAAATGGTGTACTTTAAATGTGTGTAGTTCCTTGTATGTCAATTTTATATCTATAAAGCTGTTTTTAAAATTCTGAATAATGACATCCGTAAAATGGCAGAATAAGAACATCCAAAGAGCCTCTTATTCAAAAAGCAAAGAGAACAGTGGCAAAATTCAGTGAGTTCTCACTAGCATATCTGAGCAAGCAGAAGAAAGAATCTGCCAACTTGAAGAAAGCTCGGCCTACCCAGTCTGAGGAACCGAACAAAAACATAACGAGGAACAATGAGCAGAGCCCAGACCTGTGGAACACCACAAAGCAGACCAAAGTACACATAACAGGTCCCAGAAATAGAAAAAAGGAGCACAAAGAATATTTGAAAAAATAATGGCCAAATTTCCCCCAAATTTGATGAAAAACATTAATCTACACATTGTAGAAGCTCAACAAACTCCAAGAAGGATAAATGCAAATTACTTCACACCTGGACACATTTAAATCAAACTATGAGAAGTCAAAGTCAGAGATCTTAAAATAGCAAGAGAGCAGTGACTCATTACATACAAGGGATCATGAATAAGATCAGAAGCTGATTTCTCATCAGCCATGGAGGCCAGAAGACAGTGGGAAGCCATATGCAAAGTACAGGAAGATAAAGACAGTCAACTAAGACTTCTATATGCAGTAAAACTGTCCTTCAGAAATGAAAAAGAAATTAAGGGGAAACAAATCACAAAATAAAACAATAAAATTATTATTTCACTTATATTTTCACTGTAAATATATAAAATGAAAATATATAAAACTTTTAATGAAATGAACAAAATTAAACAAAACCTGAGAGAATTCGTTGCTAGCAAACCTGCCCTGCAAGAAATATTAAAGAGAGGCCTTTAAGCTGAAATGAAAGGACACCACCAGGCAACAAGAATCAACAGGAAGAAATGTAGAGCATTGTTAGTACAGGTTACTCCAGAGGTAAAGGTAAAAGACACTGTAAATGTGTTTTTTCATTTGTAAACTCAAAAACAGTTAACAGTTCCCATATGAGCCAGCAATTCCACTCTGAGGCATATACCCAAGAGAATGAAAATGTCCTCACAAAACCTTGCTCTGTATTTTTGTTGCAGTGTTACTCATAATGGTGAAAACAACCCAAGTGTCCCTCGACTGATGAATGGCGTTACTCACAATGGTGAAAAGGTGAAAACAACCCAAGTGTCCCTCGACTGATGAATGGATAAACAAAAGGTGGTCTATCCATGCAATGGAATCTTACTCAGTCGTGAAAAGGAAAGTGCTGACGTGTTACCACATGGGTGAGCCTCAGAAACTTGATGCTCAGTGAAAGAAGCTATACACCAAAGATCACACGCTATATGAGTGCATTCATGGAAAATAACCAGAAGAGAGAAATCCGCAGACACAGACAAGAGATTCGTGGTTGAGGGACTTTGAGGAAGAAGACAAGGGGGAGGGATTGCTAATGTGTACAGGGCTTCTGTTTGGGATGATGAAAAAGCTCTGGAATGAGACAGTGGCGAGGGCTGCACACCTGTGTGTGAATGCTCTAAATGACACTGAACCGTATACTTTCAGGTGAATTTCAAGATAGGTAAATTATACTTCAATCTTTAAAAATGCCATAAGAGGTGATTTTCTTTTTAAGTAGGGAACTATGATTAAAGGGATGCACCAATGACAGGCCATGCCTCTGTGCTCTGTGGTCCCAGGGGGCGGGTGCTGGGCCTGACATCAGGGGAGCAATCCACCTGTGCACCCAGGCCGACAGGCAGCACGTGGGGGCTCGCCCAGGGGCACAGAGGGGCCCACAGAGCTGGTCTTCTCCTGTGGCTCTCAAGGAGCAGCTGGCCCCGTCCTGACCCCGGACGCCCTTGTGCCGAGAGCCCTGGCATCCTGCCACAGCAGCGGCAGTGTCTGGCGGGCTCCCAGCCCTCTCCTCTGCCCTCCATCTGCTATCGATTTCTGATTCTAAGGATGCTGTGTTTACAGTGCGGTGAGGTGAGTATATTCCTGCAGGAAATTCTAGAAGCCAGTCCTCAGGGTGAGGAAGGTGGTAGGCTGGGTACCCCCTGCCCCTTGGTAACTGTGCCCATCCCTGGAGAACCTGACCTCAGTCCTGGACACCTGGTGCAAGAGGCTTTGGGGTACCAGATCGGGGGGCGTGAGAGCTGGGAGCCCAGGACCATGGTTCATCCCTTCACCTTCCAAGAAAGAACCGAAGGCGAGAGGCAGGAACTTGGCAGGGTCCTCGGGGCTGGGCAGTCGGCCTTGAACCCAAGCTCCTGGGAAACTGTACAAGAGGACTTCAAATTCCCACGTTTTAAGAAATCATCTCTCTGACTCTTAAGTATCTGGGCACACAGTTCCTTGGTTGTCTTATCTCCTTTCTGGGTCACGCCTGACTCTCTTGATCTCTATAAATTCTATTCTTTCTGAACCCTCCACATGCCAGCCCTGCTTCTGACCCCTTCCTTTTCCGCCTCTGGTCTTGCTGAAGATGTGCCCTGGAAGCTCCCACCTGCCCTCAGGGGCATCTCTTTGGTTGCAGGGGGATGCAGAGGGAAGCCTCAGCTGGGCCCCTTCCAGGCAGGGCCCCCAGGGCTACCCGGCCGCCTGGTCTCGGCCCTATAAGCTTGGCCCCACCACAGTCTCTCATTTTGTCCACAGGGGGCTACAGCAGAATGGAGGGTTTTCACCTGTTACCTTGTGTGACCCCACAACAGTGAGGCGGGGATGGCCGGCGATCCCACCTGTGGGTGATGAGACAGCCTCGGTGGCCCGATGGGGCCGGGACACTCGACTGGAGAGGAAAGTGGTTGCTTAAACTTTTGTAACAGCATCTTACTGACCTTGTGTGTTAGTTCTATTTCTCAGCCAGTTCTCTCGGGCGTTTGGAGTTAGCCGGGATCCAGCCTGCAGCAGTGACTCATCCGTCATCTGTCCTGGCTGGTGGCATCGCTGCAACTCCTGGGCTGTGTCTGACCCGGACGCACTCCGTGGCGGTTTTACTGTTGGCTGCGATGCGGGCCAACGGCTCACGGTGGATTTTCACACTTATCTTAAAGGGTGTCTCTCATGCCTAATTCTCTAAGATGTTTGTTATACAGAATTAAATGATCAGGACGGGGAGTCTCTTTATTAGGGAATGATCACCAGAACAAGCCTTTATTTGCACAAACGTGAGATTGATGCCACTGAGTTTTTTGGAGGGAACTGTAAAATCACCCTTAGGCTGCCTGTGGGTGCGTTGTGCCGGGGGCTCACGTTCCCAGCACTGCGCCCGCCTGGCCATTCCACTCCCTCGGTGTTGATGCCAGGTGAGCAGGACACAGGGTCCCCTGCCCTCTTTGCAAGAAAGTGGCTGGGCTGCTTGGAGAGAATGTGTCTTGGAAAACATCACAGCAAAGATCTGCTTGCTACTGCAGAGTTTGCAAATATCACAGAATAACTGGAATCATCCTGGCCTGGAAAAAATGTCACACAACTGCTCCACCAGCCAAAAAACTTTCGGAGAGAGAAGACAGAGTGAAGTCCAGGCCATGTTCGTCCAAAGTTCCCCACACCTCTGAAGAGATCTCGTTTCATTTCCCTTAGTTTGAAAACCCCGGTGTCTTTGGGCCCCAGTGCCAGGCGGAGCCACGGCCCCCATCCTCCTGACCCCGCTGCCTCAATCCCTGAGGCAGTCACGGTGGGCTGGGTCGCTCTCAAACTCGCTCCCTGCCTGCGTGGCTGCCGGGGAATCACTCCAGGCCCAGGTGGCCAGAGCACAACCACCTGACACATGGGGGCAGCAGAAAGAACCAGAAGGAACCAGGGCCCTCATGCCCCTGCCCAGAAGGGACACTTCCTTCCCCTCATTTCATCCACAGAGAGATGCCAGTGACCAGGTGGGTGGGCCGCCAGAGACCTCCAAACATAAGTCTGCTAACGCCCCTCTTATGGGCTGAGCTGTGTCCCCCCAAATCCTATGTGGAACCCTAGGCCCCAGCACCTCAGAACGTGACTGTATTTGGACACAGTCCTTACAGAGGTGATTAAGGCAAAATGCGGTCTTTAGGGCGAGACCTGATCCAGTCTGACTGGTGTCCTTAGGAGCAGAGACCGGGACACAGACACACACAGAAGGACAACCGCCTGAGGACACAGGGAGAAGACCCGCCTACGCCCCAAGGAGAGGCCTCAGGGGAACCAGCCCTGCTGACACCTGCATCTTAGACGTCCAGCCTCCAGACTGGGAGACAAGAGCCGTCTGCTGTGCAGTCCCAGTCTGCGTGCCTGGTCTGTGGGATCTGTTACAGCCGCCTGCACCGATGAAGACACCCTTGAACTCTGGCAAAAGGCAGACAGAAAGAGCCAAGGAGCCCGATTCTCTTCTTAATAAACAGAAAGAACTCGGGGTTGCTGTATCTTCACCATTTAGCCATTTGGGAATTTGGGGACAGCTGGGCGACACCACAGACCCTGGCCCGGCCCCAGCGCCAGGCTGTGCCATCCTCCGCACGCTCAGAGCTCCTACATCACCTTTAGTAGCTCCCTCGCCTAAGAGAGCCTGGGTGCCCATAAGCCAAAGGCGTCTCCAAGAAGCACCCACCTTCGTACAAAACGCCACTCGAGCTGCTCACCCCATCCCTGCGGGCCCACAGTCACCTCCCCCAGGAGCACAACTTGGGGGCGTTTCCCTCCCCTCCCCTGGCTTAGGAGGCTTCAAATGCAACTGCACGTGAGTCTCACTGGGAAGAGCGGTTCAAATCTGGATTCTAGTCCCCACCCAAGCGCCAGGGGGTCAGGACCCCAGGGCCCGGACCACCAGAGTTAAGTGGGAGCTGGGGCCTTGGACAGAGGCCAGGGGAGATCTCGTTTCATTTCCCTCAGTTTAAAAACCCCGGTGCCTCTGGGCCCCAGTGCCAGGCGGAGCCACGGCCCCAATCCTCCTGACCCCGCTGCCTCAATCCCTGAGGCAGTCGTGAGTGTGGGACTCAAGGGCCAGGTGGGGGTTGGGTACAGGCTGATCCAGCACTGGCACCAGGCAGGACAGCCCCTCACCAAATCTCTCCCCGGACATGGAGGTCCTCACAGCCTGGGGCTCAGTGCAGTGCACAGCACGGTGGGCTGGGTCGCTCTCAAACTCGCTCCCTGCCTGCGTGGCTGACCGGGGAATCACTCCAGGCCCAGGCGGCCAGAGCACGACCACCTGACACATGGGGGCAGCAGAAAGAACCAGAAGGAACCAGGGCCCTCATGCCCCTGCCCAGAAGGGACACTTCCTTCCCCTCATTTCATCCACAGAGAGATGCCAGTGACCAGGTGGGTGGGCCGCCAGAGACCTCCAAACATAAGTCTGCTAACGCCCCTCTTATGGGCTGAGCTGTGTCCCCCCAAATCCTATGTGGAACCCTAGGCCCCAGCACCTCAGAACGTGACTGTATTTGGACACAGTCCTTACAGAGGTGATTAAGGCAAAATGCGGTCTTTAGGGCGAGACCTGATCCAGTCTGACTGGTGTCCTTAGGAGCAGAGACCGGGACACAGACACACACAGAAGGACAACCGCCTGAGGACACAGGGAGAAGACCCGCCTACGCCCCAAGGAGAGGCCTCAGGGGAACCAGCAGCAGAGATCAGGGCACAGACACACACAGGACAACCGCGTGAGGACACAGGGAGAAGACGCGCCTACGCCCCAAGGAGAGGCCTCAGGGGAACCAGCCCTGCTGACACCTGCATCTTAGACGTCCAGCCTCCAGACTGGGAGACAAGAGCCGTCTGCTGTGCAGTCCCAGTCTGCGTGCCTGGTCTGTGGGATCTGTTACAGCCGCCTGCGCCGATGAAGACACCCTTGAACTCTGGCAAAAGGCAGACAGAAAGAGCCAAGGAGCCCGATTCTCTTCTTAATAAACAGAAAGAACTCGGGGTTGCTGTATCTTCACCATTTAGCCATTTGGGAATTTGGGGACAGCTGGGCGACACCACAGACCCTGGCCCGGCCCCAGCGCCAGGCTGTGCCATCCTCCACACACTCAGAGCTCCTACATCACCTTTAGTAGCTCCCTCGCCTAAGAGAGCCTGGGTGCCCATAAGCCAAAGGCGTCTCCAAGAAGCACCCACCTTCGTACAAAACGCCACTCGAGCTGCTCACCCCATCCCTGTTCCCAAGCCCTCCCCACCAGCAGGAGGAGGGGCCGCCAGCACAGGGAGCCACTACAGGACCTAGAGCCGGGCTTCATGGCGTGGGCATCCTCTCTCCCCAGCTTCCCAGGCCTCGTTGGCTTGGCCCCTCCCTGCAGGCCCAGTGGCCCTGGGTCCCAGGGCACCAGGGTGGTGCATGGCAGAAGCGAGGTGACTGCACAGGCAGAGGCCAGCAGTTCCCTGATGTCCCAGCCCTGTGCAGGGAGTGCGGGTGCTGATGGGTCCTGCAGGGAATGAGGGGTTTTGTGTGATTGTCACATGGCCCTGCACCCCACGGGCTAGGCCAGGCTGAGGGGACTGCCTGTCCTCAGGGAGCAGATGACCCCAGAGCCGCCAGGGGGATTCCTGGGCTGAGGGGAAGGGCAGGGAGGGGACAGTCAGCATGGGGGGTGGGGGGGTAGCGCAGGGACAGCTCGCTCAGCCTCCTGCAGCACACCCCAGCTCAGTTCTCACACCCCGCAGAGCTGCAAGCACAGATTAAAAATAAAGGTGTTTCTCCTGGAGGCGCCACACTTGTGATGCCGCCCCCACCGTGGCCAGCTGCTGGCTACACAGGGCCTGTGCTGGAAGGGGCTCCGGGGACCATGTGACCCACAGAGAGGGAACCCAGAGTGCCACTGGAGGCTGAGGGACTGGCCACAGACCCCGGCCCAGCAGCTCTGGCATCGCCCCTTCCGGGCCCACAGTTACCTCCTCCAGGAGCACGACTTGGGGGCGTTTCCCTCCCCTCCCCTGGCTTAGGAGGCTTCAAATGCAACTGCACGTGAGTCTCACTGGGAAGAGGGGTTCAAATCTGGATTCTAGTCCCCACCCAAGTGCCAGGGGGTCAGGACCTCAGGGGTCGGACCACTAGAGTTAAGTGGGAGCTGGGGCCTTGGACAGAGGCCAGATGAGTGTGGGACTTCAAGGGCCAGGAGGGGGTGGGGGTACAGGCTGATCCAGCACTGGCACCAGGCAGGGCAGCCCCTCACCAAATCTCTCCCCGGACACGGAGGTCCTCACAGCCTGGGGCTCAGTGCAGTGCACAGCAGTTTGCAGAACCTTCCCGGACCCTTCACTCACCCCTCCCCATGGCTGCCACCTGGGCCCACACAGGAGAAGGTCCTGGAAGAGCTGGGTCAGGCTCTGCTTCCACATCTGGCTTCCAGCTGCCAAGGGCTTCGACCCGGGCCGAAGCAGAGCGGGCCTGCTGGTCAGAACTGTGGCTCATGTGCAAAATGAGCAAAGATCGAATGCCAAGAAGAGGCACAGCTGTGTGTGGGCCGGCCTCCTGTCTCCCCAGCAGGGCTGAGGGTTAGAAAAATCCATTTTCTAAAGAATGTCTGTCCTAGGTGCGTCCTGACAGGGCCCAGGCATCATCCTCCCCTGGGAGGCCACCAGCAAGGCAAGGTCCGGGGAGGAGGCCACAGTACCATCTGAGGAGCCAGGCCCCCTGGCCCTGCAGCAGGGCCCGTGCTCAGAGGGACTGTGGAGGCAGAGTCCCCTCTGAGCAGGAGCAGGTGCCGGGGCAGGGGCTGCATGTCCTCTGGTCTCCACATGGCCCCAGCTCTGCCCAGGCCACCTCTTTCCAGATGTCATCTGGGTTCCTGCTCGTCCTTCCTCTGGCCCCAGGGGACAGGCTGGTGGAGCTGAGACTGGAGCAGGCCTCGTGCCCACCTGCTCCTGGGCCCGGCTGTGGTTAGGCCCTGGGCCCAGGCAGCAGCCCTGAGTCTGCCACTGACGTTCGCAGGGCCTTTGCATGTGCAGAGCTGCCAAGCCCAGGCCCCTGTCACCGAGGTGGCCGCCGGCTATCCTAGGTGTGGCAGCCGGCAGCTTCTTGTTTACCTTCCTCTTCTGAAAGACGGGTTGTTCCTACTGCTTCCGGAAATTGTTTGTTATTTGGATCCTGGAAACACCATCTGATCCAATGGGCTCGCCCCGGCCTGCCAGTCAGAGGCTGCAGGCGCCCTGGGGCCTGCGGCAGAAGGAGAGGCCACTACGCTCTGACTTCCCTCCCGACTGAGACGGGGCTGTTGACAGGGAGAGGGAGGAACTGGGGAGTCTCTCAGAGAAAATACCCGCCCGGGACTTACCCGCCATCAACCTGCTGCAGACGCTTACTCAGCAGGTCATATCCTTAAGCAAATGAGCGCCCAGAGCCCAGGAGTTCAAGTTTAAAAACCAGTACATGGAAAGGTTGCCGGTTCATACCAAGGTTTCGGGGCACATACAGGAGGCAACTAATTGATGTTTCTCTCCCCCATCCTCTCTCTAAAAAAAAACACACACACAAAAAAAAACACAAGAGTCCCATTTGCACACATGTGGATGTGCACACACACATACACATGTGCATACAAGGGGCACATGTGTGCACCCCACATGCAAACAGTGCACATGTTGGGACATACATACACATGTATGCATACAGGCATATGCATGTGGGACTGTCTCAGCACTGTAGTGCACGTATAGAAAAATTGGCACACACAAAAAAAACCACAAGAGTCCCGTTTGCACACATGTGGATGTGCACACACACATACACATGTGCATACAAGGGGCACATGTGTACACCGCACATGCAAACAGTGCACATGTTGGGACATACATACACATGTATGCATACAGGCATATGCATGTGGGACTGTCTCAGCACTGTAGTGCACGTATAGAAAAATTGGCCAAACACCTAATAAATAATTGGACAGAAATGTAAGTTGTTAATAAAGCCTCATCAACGGAAATCAAATGGGAATTGTGTTTAGGATGCGTGGGAATGCAGGCTACACTGGCAAACACCTCCCCCATCACCAACCCGCAATGCTTGACAGCTGTCCCCAAACATTCCTTCTTCTCTCCAGATGCCCCAGCCCCCAACCCACAGCCCATAGCCTCGGGGACACAGACCAAGACCACAGCCACCTCGCTCAGGCAGGAAGGGCTCCTTGGGAGGGACCAGGTCTCCCCTGGGCCAGTCATGATCTGGCCACGGCTCACATAGGACCTGCGTCATTGCCACATGGGAGGGACTGCACTAGGAGGTGGGGGCAACGGGGCCAGCCGCCAGGCTCCCTGTGCCTCAGTTTCCTTGTCTGTAACATGCAGCAGTAATGACACCCCTGTGTGGAGCCGACAGGGTTCTGAGATACTCGGTCAAGATCCCAGCACCCACTTATCACTCTGACACTCAGTTAACATCCCGGACTGCGTCCCACCTCCTTTCAGTCCTGCGGTGAGCAGTGACTCCGGCGGCCTTTGGAGTACGGGGCGCATGGAGTCGGGTCTTGAATGACAGCAGAGGCTCCTGGAATGTGACGCTCACTGGGCTGAGGTCGCGCTCACATTTTTCTAGGTGCGCATAGTGGAAACAGAACCAAAATATTATTACAAGGCTAAGTTCTGTTTTACAGTCGTCATTAATACATGACAGTCTTGTTTTAGTTTCATCTAAACACTTTCCCTGCGCTCCGGGCAGCTGCTGGTCTCTCCGCTCAAGGCCCTTGAGCTGGACACAGGCAAAGGATGGCGGTGCTCAGGCCACTTGCTCAGCTAGGAGAGAAGCCACAAGCAGACACCGGGTTCCCCAGCCAGTGTTGCCCCCAAAATGCCGGAGAGAGACCCCAGCTTTCTCCTGAGGGGGAGTGGGAGTGGTGCTTACTGAGCAAGTTCCGTTCTTGGTGTTGGGAGGGAGGAGAGAAGGGGCCTTGTTTCCTTCCGTGTGGGGGTCCCTGTGCTTTTGGAGCTGCTGGGTAGCCTACGGACTCTCGAGACGTCTATGGTCAGCTCTCCTGGACTGAACAGAGAAGACGGGGTCCCAGGACTCACCTTGGCATGGCTGTCGCAGGCACTCTTGGGCACCAGCCCCCCGCCGGACCCCCACCCCAACTGGCCCTGGATGTGGGTGCACAGGGAACCCTCCTGCTCCACAGCCCCACTGTGGCCCTCAGACATCCATATGCTCAGACATCAGAGCCTCTGGCTCTCTGTCCATCGCTGGGAGGCCACTTGGCCATGAGAAACAGCCCCTTTGGGCAGCGTAGGCCCTTGACCCCTGCAGCATCTTGGGAGCCCCGCTTCCTGCCAACCCTTCTCCTTGGTAGAAATGGTGCCCACTGCCTGCCCTCTCCCAGCATCACCGAGTGGAGCAGAGCGCTCCTGGCCAGCGAAGCAGTGTCAGGGGAAGGCCCACGACGTTCCTCCTAGCAACATACAGCGGCCATACAACCAACGCTGTCCAGCTAGGAATGACGTTTGTAGAACCCGTCACTGCCCCCAGTGACGGGTATGGGGGCTGAGCGAGGCACCGAGGGGTTGCCTGGCTGTAAGGGACAGACTGGACTATGGTCCTCCAGCCCCAGGGCTGGTCCCGGCAGAGCAAGGACCACTTTCCTCACAGCCCCCAGGTCAGAAAAATCAGGTCACGAGATTCCTCGACAGGCAACTCCCAGGGGCCGTTAGGTCTTGGCTTGATGGATTCTAAGTTCTACCGTTTTCCTGTTTGCCAAACCGGCCACTTCTCTCATTTTCCCCCCACATCTTCCTCCTGCTTCCTTGGGCCGCGGGCTTTATCTCATTTTTCTTCTCGGCAGCCTGGGAGTGAGTGCTTAGCTCACGTGCTATTTATGCTCTCTTGTACATAATGAAAATATCTGAGATGTAAGGTCCCTCCTGAAGGCTCACTGGCCAGCGGGTTCTGTAGTAGTGTTTCCTGAACAGGCTGTCACGGTGTTCCCTCTGCTTGGACCACTGTCGTCTGGAAGCATGTTCCTCTCCCAAGCTGTCTGCTGGCCTCAGGGAGGCTGAGGTCACGTCGGCTCCACCAGGAGGGGCAGAGCATCGTCCTTGGTGCAGCAGGGCCCAGTGTCTGCCCGTGCACAGGTTCCTGCAAGCAAGGGCTGTCTCTGAGCTGCCTCCACAGGGGACAGCAGAGGACAGCATGCGCCAGGCCAGGGTGGGAGCCAGTGGAGGCTCCTCTTCTGCTGCTCCTGGGAAGCCTGACTTACCGTTTCTTCCAAAAAGTTCTTGTTTCTCAGCCCTCTGGCCTGACTTGCTGATGGCACCTCCCCCGACCTCAGAATGGATAGAGTGACTATTCCTCCATCTCAGTGGGAACCAGAGGGGATGTGTCTCTATCACCACCAGCTGGGATGTGCTGCGTAACAAACACTACCACACGGCTGATGTTGACTTCTTGCTGGCAGGGAGTTGGCTGGCAAGCCAAGGGGTCCGAGCGGTCCTCATACCAGGACCCAGGGCAGATCACCATGTGAAGCATTGCCGGTCACGTGAGCACGGGGCATCATGTGCTGACTCAGGAAGCTTCCCCAAAGTGTCATATGTCATGCACATGCACTTGTGTGGGCAGGTCAAGCACATGGCTGTGAGTCACGTGAGCACGGGACATCATGTGCTCAGAAAGCTTCCCCAAAGTGTTATATGTCATGTACATGCACTTGTGTGGGCAGGTCAAGCACATGGCTGTGCCTGAGTCCAGGCGGAGCAGAGGGCGCAGGCCCCTGAGCCCAGGAATGCCAAGCCGATTGGCACCACCACTCCCCAGCCCCCACCTCCCCTGGGCTCAACGTCTCTTCTTGATAAAAGTGCTTTAAACTTAGGCTTCACTCCTATTCAGACAGAGCACCCACTTGGACACAAATGCCTTCCTAGTACCTGCTTGAGTTGGCCCCTGAAAACACACACACTCACACACGTGCATGAAACACGTGTGCACACAATGGGAGCTTACACAACCACACACATGGGTACCCTTATGTGTGTGCATATACACATGTACACATACACACACAACCACACCCTCATACCCATGTGTGTATGTACATCATATATGCGTGCTCACACATACCACAGCTATGTTCCCAGGAGTGTGGCGCATATACACATGTACACATACACACACCTGCACACTCGGGAGCACACACAACCACACCCACATACCCATGTGTGTATGCACATACATACATGTATGCTCACACATACCACAGCTATGTTCCCAGGAGTGTGGGTTGGTGTCACGGAACAGCCCCCTCATCTAAACCAGGGGTCTCTGTGTGCAGGAGCAGTGAGGGAGTTCGCTGAATGGCCATGTTGGGGTACCTGATCCCCTCAGGGCAGCCATCAGCCCCATCCCACAGGAGCCACCCTTCCCAGGGTGCTGTCTTCCCTCCCTCCCCTCCACATTCTTCCTCATTTAATCCCAGTACATTTTTTCCCCTCATTCCTGTTTGGGACTAGGCTGCCCAGGATCCCCGAGGGGCTGGTGTAAGGGTGTGAGGTTGCCTGGGCACCAGGAGTGGGGACTGGTGCTGGACATGGCAGGGTGTCCAGTACCACTCACCCAAGTCTTGTATCCAACAGTGGGCATTTCTTTTCAGCTACACAAACAGAGGATCCAGTGCCCAAGTGACTGACCAGGCCCCTCAGATGGGGCATGGGGTGGACCCCGGTTTCTCTGGCCCCAACCCATGGCCTGCCATCCTTATTCAGTGAGGAGGGCAACCCCAGGCTTCGGAAGCAAACCTAGACACCCCCTTTAGGTGCAACAAGGGCTGTTTTCAAATGGGAACTCCCCCAGAATAGGACAAAACCATAATTCCTAACTGTCCAGCACTGCTATTAGAGAGGTTTGCATTTTACTTTGTAGGCTGGACATTCTGATACCATGTAGCACTTTACATAATTATAGGACAAAACTGAATGTATAAGAAGCAATCCCTAAAAATCAAATGAGACGAAGAAAGCCAGCTGACCGATGGCAGGCCGAGTCGGGTGCTCAGAGGGTCTTGAACACGGAGAGGTGACCCCAACAACGGCCAAGAAATGGGACACTCACACGACATGGAGGCAGAAGACCGACAATAAGACACTGTCGTTCGTGTTGTTTGGTTTGATACGGGGCCTGTGGTCGCACTTAGGAGCCCTGCCTCTGAGATGCCTGGAAACACTCCAGGGGCGGAGGGAATGCCTGTGCCTCCTCGGTGGGGCTGGGGTGGGACCTGAAGGTTTGGACTCGCAGGACCGCCTTAAACTCCTCTCTGGCTTCTACGTGCCTAACACCTATACAACAAAGAGCTAAAAGATGCCACTCACACTGTATTTTGAGGAGCAAAGGACTATTTTTGGAAAAGACGTCCATATGGGTAAAGGGTAGGCTTTCTGGGGAGCATGTGGATCAGGCGCTCTGGGCTCGGTCTAAAGGCTGCCAGGGGGATGCAGAGCTGACCCCACACATTGACCCTCCCCAAACTGGAGAGGGGAGTGGGGAGCAGGGCTACCTTTGTGCTAGTGTCTTCTCATCAGGCAGAAGACACAAACAGGCAGCACGTGATCCTGGAGCCCCTGAGGCCTGTTAAGGAGGCGCAGCTCCGGGCTGACCCTGGCCCCAGGGCTGGGGCCCAAAATACACTTGGATAGACCCGGGTCTCCCTGAATGAGTGAGACGGAGCTGAAGATGGGTCCTGCCAGGTGACAGGCCAGAAGACGAGGGGCACATTAGCCGTGGGGGAGGGGGGGGCACCTGCAGGAGGCAGAGGGAAGGCTGGCTGGTCCCGAGGGAGCCCAGCAGCCAGAGGGCTGATGGTACTGGGTCCTCTAATTAAACATTGTGATGTAATTAGAATCGGCTCCCCAGCCCAGGAGAGACGCTGAGGTGGGAGTGATCACCGCTGTGCTAGAAGCCCAGGCACAAAGGCAGGGAGAAGGCATTTCTCCCAGGGCACCCTGAGCTCCGTGCTGACCTAAACTGAGGGCGGAGCTCAAGTGTGCAAGTGGTGGTCAAGGGGCATCAGGAAGCTCTGAGGGCGGCATCGGGGAAAGCACTGACAGCTCCCAGAGCCCGGCCACCACTCAGCCTGTCACGGGAGTGGGGGGCCTCCTCCTCTCTGCGCCTCAGTTTCCCCTCGGAGAGAAGATCCTAGCCAGTGCCCAGCCCGCCTGGCTCCCAGGGCCACCCCTCGGGTACAGGGGACAGTAAGGGTAAGGCTCCAGGCCTGTCGTGAGGCCCCACGGAGACTCCATGGTCCAAGGCCTCTGGCACCAGGAACAACACTTGGGCTCAGAAACACAAGTAATCACTGTTTTGGTACCAAGAATCTTACAATTAATATGTCTCCAATCTTAAGAAAAACTTAAGAAACACAGGCCAACATCAGGAATATGCATGTAATTGTCATTTTAACCAACATTATTTGAACATCTTTAGAAGAAAACAGTTTGGCCGAGTCTTTCTTCATGCAGACGCGCTGTCTCAGGTCCAGGAGCAGGGGACCAGCTGCCCTAGGAATACATCAGAGAAAGACCCGGAAGGCCGGCGTCCTGCTATCTCCGCCAGCCAGCTGGCTCTCCCGATATCCTGGAAGCAGGCACCCTGGAAAACCCCAGTCATCAGGCGAGAGCCCATGGAAGCATGGAGGGGCTGAGCCCCCACGTCTCAGCACAATGACCTCAGCCCAGACTGCCGGCACCGGCTTTATCGCTGCACAAGGAACGTTCCAGAAGCAGCACAGCCGCCGTTTGTACAAGAATTGGCTTCAAGCAGCACAGGACCTTGAGGGGTGCACCCCACTGGCTGATGTTGCATGGGCTCCGTGCACCCCCCTGTCCAGGACAAACCTGGAGAAAGCCAGTGCGTGGAGCACACATGGGGTCTGAGACCCTCTGAGGGCTGGCACATGATGGGTCGGCATGTTGGATGCTGGGAAGGTGGCCACACGCAACCCCGACGCAGCCATCAGTCCAATCATCCAGCCGTGTGAGGGTGGGCCCCACACACCAGCCAAGGCTCCGAGGCAATTCCAGCAACCAGTGACCAGGGACCTCGAGCAGAGGACCCAGGGCCCACCCTCCTGAGCCACATCCTCCACTGCCCCTGAGGTCATGATCAGCTGGTCCCTGCACAACACAAACCCCATCTCATTCCCGAAGGTCTGAGAAAGGCACCCACCCCCTTCCACATCCTCAGAGTGAAGGTTTAAGTCAATGCTTCTAGAGCCCAACCTTCAAACCCGGGACTTGTAACAATAACTGTCTTGCTCATGGGACAGCCAAGGCACAGAAGGAAGCGTGGTCCCACTGCCTGAGTTCATGCGGAGTTTATTCACCCTCCAGAGGGGGCAGGAGGGCCGAGGAGGCTGCCTCCAGGATCCAGGTGATAATGGCGAGGAGTCGGCCCTCTCTGGCACCTCATGTGCATCCTTGGAGCTCACGGCACACCCCAGGCCAGGTCAGAGCAGGCCACCGCCGTCCAGCTGCATCTGCCGGGCCAGCTGCTGCCCAATGGTCTGCAAGGGGCTCGCTCTGTAGGTGGGACTGGCCAGTAGGTCCCGGAAGCGAGTCCTTTCTTCCTCACTGAAAAATTGAGGTTGGAGGTCAGCAGACTCCACGCCCCTGGGGCGGTGGGATGAATATTCAGCACCCAGGACCCACCTCGGCTGGGCCACCCCACACCCAGGCGCCGCAGGGCAGGCTGAACCCTGGATTAGACAGGAGAGGCCGAATCACCACAGGGGGGACACCAGCAAAGAAGGGGGCTAAGGGCTGAGCAGGGCTTTGGGTAGGAGAGGAGAAGCTGCCCTGGGCCTCCTCATGGTCACAGTGACCCTGGAGCCACTGGGCCCACCCATGGGGTTGGGGTGTTAGCATCCCGGCCCCTTCCTCAGGGAGGGGACTCTAGGCTCGTCCCCAACCTTGACAAGGAGCTGCTATTAAAAGCGAAAGGCTGCCAAATGCAGGGAGGCAGCAGCCTGCACACACCCTGCAGACACACAGCCTTACATAAGAGGCGCGCGCCCTCCCTCTAGCGCTGCCAAAATAGACGTGGCCACTGCAGGAACGAAGGGCCAGGAGTTCTGTGTGCCCACAGCCCCAGGCGGCACCGCTGCCTCACAACAGAGAAGGGAGGTGATCCTTTCCTCCTGCAGGAGCCCTGAGCCCGAGTCCACAGTGCAGGCTGCTTTCCCTACACGCCTGTCTCTGAACCCAGCCGGCCCCTGGGTGCACGCACGGTCATCCCACTTCCTGGAAACGCTGGGCAGCTCAAGCTCTGCAGGCCCTGAAGCCCAGACATGGTCCCTGCTGCCCTGGCTAGGGGTTCCTGGGGGACAACACCTCTGCCCCCAAAGCAGAGGTGGCCCAGACAGAAACCTCAGGTGGCAGCTCCAGGACAAGTCCACATGGGCCTGCTGTGGTGGGAATGACCTGTATGTGGTGTGTGTGTGTGGGGGGGGGGGGGGGGGGGGGGCAGCCTGTGCTCTACCCTGCATGTGTGACTGTGGGCAAGGCCACACCATGCCACCAGGCCCCAGCTTTCCTGGTTGTTAACAGGAGAACTTGAACCCCACTGGATGAGTAATTACCTGAACCAGGTGACAATATCTGGGACGCCCTCCCCACCCCAAACCCAGGACCGGGGCCCGAGGGCAGCCCCTGAGAGCCAGCAGCTGCTCCCCTCCCCACCCAAGGGAAGGGGCTTCCTGACCTCCCCCTGGAAACAGGCTACTTCACGCCAACCACGCTGTGCCCCAGAGGCGGCCTTGGCTGAGCTGCCCCCGGCACCTGAGTGGACTGAGGTTGGGGGCCCTGGCCAGAGCCTCACTGCGGTGGGGGCGGTACTCACAGGAGCTGAAGCCTCTGTGCCGCGCTCATCCGGCTGAGCTCCGCTGGCCGGGGCTTGCTGCTTGTCCTGTGGACAGAGAACCAAGTCAGGGCCACGCCCAGTTCACCTGGACTGTCTGCCAGAGCGAGTCTCTGAGGCTGCAGCCACAGTAAGGCTTTGGGATGGTGCGGGACCAGCACCCTCCCCTAAGGAAGACTCTGGAAGCATGAGGCTTCGCGGCGAAGGACCCAGGCGAGGGGTGAGGGATAAAAACTGCCCAGTCTTGGCAGCTCCAGGTTAGAGGCCCTCATCTTTAATTGGGATTTCTTTTAAAGTAGGAATGAAAAACATTTCTGGCCCACCCAGGGCAGCACCTGCACCGCATGCTCCTGTCACCCTGGCTCAGCCCAACGTGGTCCCAACTCTGCCTGTCCAGCACGGTGCTCTGCTCTTCCAGCCACTGACCCAGTCCCTGTGTCCACCTGGGTGTGGGTCCCTTGCTGAACACCCACAGCTCTCCCAGGCCTGCATGTGCAGAACTGGGCTCAGGGCTCCCTTCCCCCAGCCAGAGCCCCCAGAAGGTGGCCATGCGCTGGGAGGTCCAGAAAATAGGGTCCAGCATAGCCCTGCTGGCCGGAGGTTTAGGGCCCTGGATCTCCACTCCCCCGTTACTAAGGTAGAATGGGAGGTGGGCTGAGGCCTCCCGCAGGTCTTCCCAGCCCCAACGTGGTATAGACAAATCCAGGAGTCTCATTAGTGGGAGGCAAGAGGGAGCAGGACCCTCCCCAGCCTCAGGGCCTGGTAGGCAGCTCCCAAGACAGGCACGACTTCCTCCCCAACGGGCTTCCCAGGAGTTAAGAACACTGCAGACAAAGCCAGGCAGGTAAATCCCTCACTCGGTAGCATGGGGCGGGGCTTTCACCCACGGTGCCAGCCCCAGTCCTGCCCCGCTGTCCTGGCAGGTCTGGGCTTCGGCCCTTGGACGTTTTTCCAGTGGAGAACCCCTGGCTGGGCTGACTCCCTCGAAGCCGAGCCATCGCAGCTTGGAGCTCTCCAGGTAGCTAAGATGGACACTCACCCTCGGGTGTGTGGCCGCCGGGCACCAGCTTCAAGCTCCAGCAGCTCAGGGAGGGCGTCCCGGAGGGGCTGCAGGTCCCCCACCACCACGGTGGCCTGCCGCCTCCGCTCCGCCTTGAGCTTCTGCTCAGCCAGCTTTATGGCTTCGATTTCTGAGGAAGGGAAACAAGGAGTTAGCGAGGGAGCAGAAGGCTGAGGAGCCCAGCCGTCTGAGCCCAGGTCTGGGCTGCTCCCTTCCTGCCCATGGCAGGCCCCCCGTTTCTGGCTGGCTGGCACTTCCAAGCCGCCTGGGAACTGGGGGGCGGGCTGGCTCTGAGCTATTTCTCCCCTAATCACAGAGTTATGCTTTTAAATCACAGGGCTGATGATGAGACATGGAGGACTTTTCCTCTTGAAAAGGGGCTTGGTCACAGGGCCTAGGCGCGCAGTGGCTGCGGAGAGCCACACAGTCACAGAGAGGTGGTGGGCGCATCCCATTCTTGCTCGCTCCCCGAGCACCTCCTGGGGATGCACATGAAGGGAGAGTCCCCGTGAGAAGAGGTGACAGTTTGGGGAGAGGGGAGCCAGCTTCCTAACACTGAAATGGGTGAGGGGCCGAGTGCTGCGGGGGTCTCACAGCCCTGGGAGGGAGGCAGCGGGACAGAGGAGAAGGTGGCGGGGCAGAGCAGGGTGTAGAAGAGCTAGAGGGCGAGGCTGAGGTCAGTGGCATGCAGCGGCCTGTGCCCTAGAAAGAGGTTTGGGCAGGGCTTGAATGGAGCATGGCCTTGCAATTTGATTTCCACTTAAAAATATATTTATTTCAAAATTGCTAATAAAATACATGCTGAAAATTGCTAATAAAAAACATGTGATTTCCAGTGTGGCTTGTGGAAAATGCTGGCTCGCTGGTGGGCATGCTGATCTTGCACAAAGGCCCTCCCTTCCCCAGGGATGCAGGGGCCAGGCCCCCGCGACTGGCAGCCTAGATGGGCCTGAGGAGGGCTAGAGGCCGCTCTGCTAACTGAACCTGTGCTAACTGGTCTTTAACTGGCTCTGCACCAGGTTTCTCTCATTTATAAAAAGGCTCTGCTACTGCAATCGCTTGGAAATGAGGACAGTGATGGGCTTGGGGTGAGACCTGAGCTTGACACTCATCTCACCCTGGTTTGTTGGGCTATAAATAATGAGGTGCAGACTGAATCACATCTAACCGGGAACTAAAACCCCCTTCCTGACAAAGGACCAGGACAATTCACAGCCAGCTCCTCACAGAGCACCAGGTGCCCCTGGAGGGAGGCAGCCAGTGCCCAGTGAAGGGAGCGGCCTGCTCCCTCTGTGCATTCCTGTGACTCCATGGCCAGGGCCCTCAGAGCGCTGCGACTGACGTCAGCCCTGCAGGGCGGATGCAGGGGGCAACGACCAGCACAGAGCAGGCACAGCACAGGGTCCTGGCTGGGAAACCCCGTGCACAAGGACAAACTCAGGACAGCCCACTGATTAGTGCAGAGAAAGTGTGCAGGCACAGGGACAGCCCACTGATTAGTGCAGAGAAAGTGTGCAGGCACAGGGACAGCCCATTGATTAGTGCGGAGAAAGTGTGCAGGCACAGGGACAGCCCATTGATTAGTGCAGAGAAAGTGTGCAGGCACAGGGCCCCCGGCAAGTGTGTGAAAGTGAGGACCTTAACAGGCGTTTTCAAGAGGCGACTTTCCAGAAACCGACACCACTCATCTACCAGGGAGAAGTGCCTGGCAGGCTTCCCAAAGGCCAGCTCCTCTCCCAGCCTGCAGCCGAGGCAGCACTGACCGCCCTAGAGCCCCAGGATGGCCAGAACAAGCTCTGGACGGCCCACCCTGACCAAGCCCAATCAGGGACACATCCCCGCCCCCCTCCCCAAAGGGCCCTGTGTAGAAAGGGTTTTCTCCTGGCCCCAAATAGCTGAGTCCAGGGGACAGACGACCCACCCTCCTGGGTCCTTGTGCACCAAGCCCCATACCATCCCTCAGAGCCCGGAGTTATGAGCGGACAATCCAGGTGTTCCCATCCTTCCCAGTCAAGGCCAAACTGTTTGCCCAGCACCTTGTCACACCAGATGCCTCTTCCCGAGAGCTCAAGCACCCTGGAGGGTGGGGGTGGGGGGGGCAGCCTTAGGGTCTCAGGGTGGTGGCCTCAGGCAGGGGAAGGAGATGGGAAGGAGACAGGAAGGGTGGCACCCTGGACCACAGGTAGGGCACCAACGCCACACCAGCACCAAGCAGAGCCCGTGGCTCTCAGGAGGACGGAAGCAAACGCTAAACCAATGAAAGCCAAAGCTTTTTAAATTAACGTGTGGTGCCCAACTGGGTTGTGTCTGAGGCAGGCAAGTCTGACTGACCTGGAGACAGCTGCCAGCAGTCCACTGCAGTGGCTGCTTCAGAGGGGAAGGCCATTAGTCTCCACAAGTGCCACTCATAACGACAATGACAACCACAGAAGAGGACCTGCCTTAATCTGACACATGACCTCCCAGACAGGCCGGCAGTAAGTATCACCTGTGTTGGCGAAACACTAGCCACACTCGTCACGCAGCAGAGCAAGGAGAGGAGACTGCGACCCCGTGCCAGTCCCGGCAGTCGGTGCGGTCCCAGGGAAGGGGTGGACAGCAGGCCTCCACCTGAGGACACACCAGCTGCCGCGACAGCCTGCAGGGCCAGCTCGGCCACCCACCAACCCCAAGTCTGACACGGCCTCAGTCAGCCCACAGGAGTCTTACCCAACCAGGGACACTAGTTCTATCCCAGGCCCTGGCCTGGGGAGGCAACCAATTGTTGTCTCTCCCACACAGATGTTTCTCTCTCTCTCTCTTTCTTCCCCTTTTCTCCCTCCCTCCCTTCCACTCTCTCTAAAAATCAATGGAAAACTACCCTCAGGTAAGGATTAACAACAACAAAGGGGGGTGGGGAAGCAAACATATGCAAATCAGGTCTCTGAAACCAACCACACTGGCTATGTTGAACATGGAAAATTTTTATGGGCTGAAACCTGCATTTCAATATGGTGCCCAGGATGGCTGGCACCAGCTCCCTGAAAGCCCACCCATGCCCATAACAGAATTCAGAAGACAGGCGATAAGAGAACATCGCTGTCATTCCTCCTGACTTCCCACCCATGTTTGCTCATCTACAAATAACTGAAGGGAAGTTCCATGCAAATAGGGCCTGAAACAAAGCACTTGACTTCAAGTTGCCTTATGCAATACGTGCCTGGGATTCCTCCTCCTGAGCAAAGCAGGCTGGTAGGACACAGCACGGCCTCAGCCCCTGATCCCAAGACTAGGAACGAACCTCACAGCTTTTATCACTGCACCAAAGGTTTGAGTCACTGCAGTCAGATGACAAGAAGACTCTGAAACAAAGCTTGGAAGGAAGATATACAACTGTCTCTATTTTAAGTCACATGAGTATTAGTGTAGAAAATTCTAAAGACGCTACTACCAGAACTAATATGATTTTAGCAAGGTCAAAGGATACTAGATTAATATTTAAAAATACTTTTACGTACTAACCAAAAACTGGAAAATGTAGATTCCATTTATAATAGCTTTAAAACTATAAAACAGCAAAAAAGTTATATTAAAAAAAAAAAGTGAGACCTTTACCTAGATAACACTGATGACAGAAACTAAAGAAAAGTCTCAGTAACAGGGGAGATATACCATGTCCATGGACTCAAAGAGTCAATATTGTTAAAACAAAAATTCTCCCAAAGTTGACCTATAGATTTAAAGCAATCTCAATCATAATACCAACTAGATTTTTGTTGGGGATGGTGGTTTCTGAAATTGACTAGCCGATGCTAACATTTATAGGGAAATGCCGAGGACCTGGAGTATTCAAAGCAATCTTAAGACAGAAGGACTTCCATATCTGAGTCCAAGTCTTGCTCTGAGGTACAGCTGTCCAGGCTGCCCAGGACCTGCTAAAGTACAACAAGCAGCAGGAGGCCATTTGGTGTCACAAAGACACCAAAGCAATTGAATATCCACATGGGGGGGAGGAGGGGGTATCTCTACCACAGACAAACATTCAAGATGGATCAGAAACCTAAATATAAAAGCCAAAATGATGAAGTTTTTAGAAGAATAGGAAGTCACAGTCAGAGAGAAAATTATTTGCGAAACACACAGCTGACCAAGGACTGGTGTGCAGGACACTGGGATCCTTAGAGCTCAATGATCAAAAGGCAAAGAGCCCCAGGAAACACTCGAGGGAAGAGGATGCACAAACGGGCAGCTAAGACATGAAGAGGCTGGTTCATGGCAATGAACGTGAATCCCACTATGAGCTACCACTTTGTGCGGAGCAGACGGCCACCACATGCCGGCAAAGCCATGCCACAGCCAGAGCTCCCAACGTCGTTGGTAGAAGTGTAAATGCACAACCACTTTAGAGAAACATCTGGTAGTTGCTTGTAAAACTAAACATACAACTACCCTATGACCCAGCGTTCCATTCCCAAGTATTTACCCAAGAGAAATGAAAACATATGTCCACAAAAAGACTTGTAAAGAATGTTCATAGCAGCCTTAGTCATAGCAGCTAAGAGAGAAAAAAGACCAGGTGTCCATCAACAGGAAAGTGGGCACTGAATACTATGTCCATATAAAGAAACGCTTCTCAGCAACAGACCGGCATGGACCACAGCCACATGCAGCACGGATGAATTTTAAAAACACAGAAAGAGCACATCCTACATGACCCCACTCACAGGAAGTCGGGAGCAGTGGACCTAAACTGCGACCCAGAAAGAGCCGCAGTGGTCACCCCTGGGCAGTCATGGGATTTCTGGGTGGGGAGGTTCTGAAGTGGAAGAGATTATGGCTGCACAGGTGTGTACAATTGTCATAAATCTCTCAATGGCACACTTAAGATCTGCATTTAATTGCATGTAAATTTTATCTAAAAATAAAAAGAACCATAAACAAATACTGAATTCTAGCCAAATTATTTGGGAGAAAGTGTACCATTGTCTGCACTTACTTAGGAATGCAAAGATAAAACATGGATTGGAAGATGGATAGGCAGACATGAATGAACAGATGAACAGACGTGTAACAAAGTGTTTAAAAAATTACAGCACATACAACTGCGTACAGTACATAATACCTGATCATGATAATAAATAACTATGTTACTAGTTTATGTATTTACTACATTATTTTATTGTTTTGTTTTTAATCCTCACCCAAGGATATTTTTCCATTGATTTTCAGAGAAAGTAGAAGAGAGAGGGAAAGACACAGAGAAATATCGATGTGAGAGAAACACATCGATTGGTTGCCTCCTGCATATGCCCCGACCAGGGCCCAGGCCCGGGAAGAGCCTGCAACCGAGGCACGTGCCCTTGACCGGAATCAAACCCAGGACCCTTTGGTCTGCAGGCCAACACTCTCTCCACTGAGCCAAACCAGCTAGGGCTACTACATTACTTTAGAGTATCCTCTTTCTACTTTAAAAAAGTGTTATTCAGTGGTTAGAGTATCAGCACAGGCACCAGAGGGTCTCGGGTTCAATTTCTGGTCAAGGAAACATATACTGGTTGCAGGTTCGATCCCCGGCCCCATTCCCAGTGCGTGCAGGAGGCAACCAATCAATGTGTCTCTCTCATATTGATGTTTCTCTCTCTCTCTCTCTCCCTCTCTTCCAATCTCTCTAAAACAAGATCAATGGAAAAAATTTTCTTGGGTGACGATTAACAACAAGTTTCCTGTAAAACAGTAGCTGTGTCACACTGCAGCAGCCTCATACATGAGGTGTTTATCTCATCTCTGACGGCGTCATTTCTCCTGTGCTTGATTTAACCATTTTGTACAGTAATCTCCTATACAGGCTTGCAGCCCAGGAGCAAGAGGCTGTACCATGCAGCCTAGGTGTGTAGTATAGGCTGTGCCATTCAGGTATGTATAACTGCCTCTGTGATGTTCTCCCTAATGAGGCCTTTCTCCGACCAGTCCCCATCAAGTGGCATGTGACTGCATTTTCAATCAAGGTCGGTTGAATCAAAGGATGGATACAGAAAGTCAACAGAATCATACTGAAAACAGTAAGGAAAAAAAATTACAAAACTATCTCCACAAGAAAATATTTAGAAAAACATTAGCAAATACTCAGCATCATGAAAAATCACTACTGTATTTTCCAAAACAAAAGTAGTGGGAAGAGTGGCATTCGACCTGTCACAAGACGTTTAGCCAGCAATGCATGAAGGAAATCCACCGTTAGAGACAGGTACTTGGAGAGAAAGGCCCTGCTGACCCCAGAAGACCCGGGACCCAGGAGTCCTGGGATCAGGCAGAATGCCCCGCCCAGATGCCCTGAGCGGGTGCGTGCCTGGAGGCCTGAAAGGACACTCGGCAAAGGGACATGACTTCATCTACCACTTTAGACAGTTCTGTGTCCTAAAGGACTCACGACCAGCATGTGTCCTTCTGTAATTATGAATTCATCATAGAACTAAAAGCAATCATTTTTAGATGCAAGAAGCTGGGTGCAGCATCTTCTTGAGACCATTTTCTTAGGGAGAAGTAAGCCAAGGCTTTGCAGAAACTCATACAGAGCCACCTCCTCTGGGGCCATCTGCCTGTCACATCACAGGCCATCGCAGGCATGCTGCCGAGGCCCCAGTCCCCCCACCCACCAGCTATGGCGGGGCCTTGAAAGGGGTTCCAAGCCAGCCCTTGAGCATGCGCCCCAACCCCAGTCCTCGAAAGGTGCAGAGGACGAGGAAGCCTGTGCCCTCCTGGCTATGAGTGAGCCATGTCACCACCAGGAGACAGGGGATGCACTTACTCTGCAGCCACCGCTCACGCCTCAGCTTCAGTTTCTCCTTCTTGGGCAAAATCGTCTTCGCCTCGGCACCTGAGGACAGAGCACACGTGCAGTGAGTGGAGCGTCCCGTTCCCGCAGGACAAAGTCTAAAGTTCCCCACCCACAAAGCCTGGGAACAGAACTGGGCAGGTTCTGACGGTGCCAGGCAGCACTGCCGCCCCATGGCCACCGTGCCCACAGCAGCCGGGCTGCACCTGGGGGCGAGGCCAGCCCCAGCCTCTCACAGCCCCCAGGGAAAGATGGAGCAGCGGCCCTGCAGTGCTGGGGACACGACACTGCACGTCAGCACAATGTCAGGAGGGAGCCCTAAGCACAGGGTCCCTCTGAGGCAACAGCCTGGCACTTACCACGGGGCTGCCCCAAGATGCCAGGCAGGCCTTCCCCTACCATCCTCGCCACCCCAAACCCAGGGTGACCTTCAGGAGGGCTGTTGCATAAGCTTGCTGACAAAAGAGGGCCACGCAACTCAAGGAGGAGCCACAGCTGTCAAGAACGGGTGAGCACCTCAGAGCACCAAGGCTCTCCTTCTGCCGAGCCCAGACCTGAGCACACTGGGCTAGGCTCACAGTCCCCGACTGCTTGGAATTCCTCTGCACAGGTGCTGGCGGAAGCCACGAGGATGCAGGTGAGCCCAGTCTGAGCAAGTGGTGGTCCCACCTCTTGTCACTGAATCAACCAGGATAATAAAACCCACTCCCTTCAGACGTGCCTTCTCCCAGAGCCCTCTGTCCACCCTCGCCTGCCGCGTGGGGATGTCCCCAGCCTCACCTCCAGCAGGTGTGGGGTACAACACACCTTCTCCTTTGTTCCCAGCTCTGTTATTAAATACCAGCCACCTAGCTGACCCTCCCACTGCCCACCCTTCTCCTCTCAGCTCCTGTCCCATCCCCCAGCGCTGTCTGCTCTGACTTTGTGGTGATTTCAACTGCCCAGGTCTGGGGCCTCCCCTTCCTTCATGACCCTGTCCTCACCACCATGGCCTGTTTGCACATCTCTACTGTTATGGGCTAAACTGTGTTCCCCGAATTCACATGTGGAAGACCTCATCCCAGTACCCCAGAACATGGCGGTGTTGGGGGAGAGGGTCTTTAATGAGGTCATTAAGTTGAAATGAGGTCACATGGGTGGGCTCCAATCCAGTAAGACTGGTGTCCCTATCACAAGAGGAGATTAGAACACAGACATGCACAGAGCGATGACCATGTGAGGACACAGGGAGGAGGCGACTGTCTACACACCAAGGAGAGAGGCCTCAGGAGGAACCAGCCCTCCTGTTTGAGCCACCTGGGCTATGGTGCTTTGTTATGGCCACCTGAGCTAACTAAGACACCCATCTTTTCTTGAATAACTCGGAGCATCGTGCTTCCCGCACTCAGGCAGGCCCGAGCTTCACCTTCCCTCCCTTTTCCTCCTCTCCCCTCCCCTCCCCTCCCCTCCTCTCCCCTCCCTGTAAGCAGCCACCTGTGACCCTCATCTGCCCACTCCCCACGAGGAAATGCAGCAATCAGTTGCCAGGCGCCAAGAGCCCGTCACACTCACTAGCATATGACATTGCTAACTACCTGGAGGAACCTGATGACCGTTAGGAGCACTGGGCACATTATGCCAGTGACCCCGTGACTAGTCCCATTTTACAGATGAGAAAAGCAAAGCTTAGAGGGGGCCAGGCCACGGGGAACTGCTGTGGCTCAGGCCTGGAATAGAGTGTGAGGTGGGCCCACAGCCATCAGGCCTCCGCAGCACCATGTCCTTGGCTGGGCCCCGCTGAAGCACCCCTGGGACCAGGCCACTGGAGGGGTGCTGGGGACATGAGATTCGGGGGTTTATTCCCCCAAATAAACTATGAACCAAGGTGTGTACGTAGGTGCAGCTTCTCAGAGCACCCAGATAATGCCCACGGCCCCAACTGCAGGACACAGAGTGTCTCGGGTCTGCCTCGCTGGTCCCCAGACTGCCATCTCCTCCCTGGCAGGCAGGGGGTGGGGAGCGAGATACAGAACCCTTTTCCCCAACAGGCACATTCGGGGTGGGAGGCCCACCAACACACAGCATGGTGCCCGCTGCACCGGTTCGAGCCACTGCCCCATGCTGGCCAGACCTGAGTCCCAGCTGAACAAAGACAGTCAGTGTGTCTGAAGCCGTGGGGCCTCAAGAAAGCTCGGTAGTGCCAGCTGGCATGTCAGGTGGCACTGGATTCCATTTGGACAGGCTGGAGCACCCAGACAGAGCCCCCCACCCCCACCCCACCCGCGGGAATGTGTGCTAGGGGGAGCGGACGGTGCCAGGCTGGCAGGTGCGCCACTCTTGTAGTCCGACGGCTGTCTGCCCGACGTCAGGGCTATGGCACGAGGGCACGCACGTGGGAGGGCGGTAGGTCAGAGACGCTGGACCTACTGACAGCTTCTCTGCTTCCAGCTCTAAAAATGGAGCAAACTCCAGGCTGCTGCACTTCCTTGGCCTTAACTGGGTCCCCAGAGATAAGGTGGCGTAAGCCCAGGACGTTCTATATGAGATGCACGTCCTGACATCTTTACTTCCCGCAGATGTTCTTGGCTGTTACAACAGATCCATGACATCTAGGAAAAAACAACGAAGGAACAAGTTCTGTCGAGAGCCAGGTGGAGATCCTGCTCATGAATAAGCCTGGGGCACATGACTTCATGGGAATGACAGCACTTTTCCAGGAACGAGGCGCTACGTGTCAGGCCCCATGATACCGTCTGGACACACCCAAGTCGATACTGGCCACGGGGGAGGGGGACGAGGCATCCGAATGACAAAGTGAGAGTGACTCCACACTCTGGGCAGGTCATCCCAGCCTGAGGGCTCAACCTGAACCTGGGCAGGTACCAGGAATGCCTAACCCAGGGCAGGCCTGGCCAACCTGGAGTGTCCATGTGACCCAGAGAGCGGTTTGTTCTTATCTTAAAGATGAGTAACATTCTCCAGAACCTAAGATAAAAACATTTAAAACAATCAACCAACCAAGCTGAGCACAGGCAGGGAGGGTGGGGCTGGCCACCCTGGGCCTCCTGCTCAGCACAGCAGGCTTCTCTCAGTGCCCGAGCCTGCACTAAGCCCGCCCTGAGGTGCCTCCACGCCTTTGGGTGCCAGCAGTAACCCTGGGTGTGGACCCAAAAGGCACCCAGCAGCCCAACAGAGAAGGCCTGGTGCAAACTCAGGCACAGGTTGCTTTCACAAGAAAAGTAGAAGGTAAGGCGCTGCTGTATATAACAGAACAATGAACTTTGGAGCTTTGATTGTAGAGACACAACTTGGGCAGCTAACTGAGCCTCAGTCTTCTCATCCAGAAAACGGGAGTGCAACTACAGCAGTGTTGATGAGGTCAGTAACCCTCTGCTCTGCTCTCATAAAGGAGCCTCGAGGAACGGAATGCAAAGTTCAAGCAAGGAGATGCCCGTCTGCCTGCCCCAGTGCCACCCCTGTACCCGGGAGGCCCACCCCTACTCCCAGTCCTTGTCCAGTCACCAAGCTGCCGCCAGTGGGGATAGTCCGAGGACAGGATACGGTTACACAGGTGTTGCATTTCGGGAGGATTAGGTTAAAGGGATATCACATGAGTACATTCTAATGAAACAATAAGGAAAATCAGTTTTTAATCAGCCTTTCTATCAACGACATCAACAACATTGTGGGAAAGGACCTGGGCACAGGCAATGAGAGAGAACTACAGGTTATAGCTGATGTGACCGAAGTCATAAAATACAAGGCATCTGGGATACCGACTGTCTCCTCACCACAATGGTAAACACAACCTAACACGCAGGTTTGGGAGGAAAATAAAGCAGGAATCGTTTACCTCCCTCTGTAAGGTCCCAACAGATTAATACGTAAATAAAAAAATAAAGACACAAAAGTACTACAAAAAACACAGATTACAAAACACAAAGAAAACACAGATTTGGCTACACACAATTTTTTTTTAACATATGTATATTTTTGTTGATTTCAGAGAGGAAAGGAGAAGGAGAGAGAGATTGAAACATCAATGATGAGAGAGAATCTTTGACTGGCTGCCTCCGACATGCCCCCCACTGGGGATAGAGCCACAACCTGGGCTTATGACCGGGAATCGAACCATGACCTCCTGGTTCATAGGGTATGACCGGGATTCGAACCATGACCTCCTGGTTCATAGGTAGATGCTCAATCACTGAGCCACACCACCTGGGCAACCACATGCAAACTTAAAACCTCTGCAGAGAAAAAAAATTATGTGAACAAATTCAAAAAATTATGTGCACTACCAATGAGGTAGGGGGAGGGGAGGAGGGGAGACAAACATCTGCAAATAACAAACAGGTTTTTCCTATAGCTCTTCCAAACCAGGAAGAAAAAGCCTAGATGAAAACTAGGAAAAGGACATAAATGGGCCCTTTACAGAGAAACACAGCTAATGAAAACTCATTCTAGCCCCTAGCCAGTTCGGCTCAGTGGATGAAGCGCCGGCCTATGAACTGAAGGGTCCTGGTCAAGGACATGTGCAGGCTCGATGCCTGGCCCTGGTCGGGGCGAGTACAGGAGGCCACCAATTGATGTGTCTCTCTCACATCGATGTTTCTCCCTCTCTGTCTCTCCCCGTCCCTTCCACTCTCTCTAAAAATCAACGGAGAAATATCACTGGGTGAGGATTAACAACAAAAAAGCTCATTCTACCAGTAAGAGCACATTTTACAAACCAGACCCCACTGTCCACCCTTCATATGGCAGAGAACCGAGTCTGGAACCGCTGGTACAAACCAGAGGCAGACTTGTGCGCACTGGGCAGAAGCTCCATGGGCAGTGCCTTCACCAGGCAAACTGGCACCGTCTACTGGCATTTCCAATGGCCGCACATTTGCCTCAGCAATTCCACCCCTATGGTTTTATCTGCAAATGTATTCACTCGTGTTGACAGATGTGTGGTCCCGTCATCCCACAAACATCAACACCTGGAAAAGGAACAAGGCCTTCGTGTGCTGACCATCACCAAGCCTATGTGTGGGGAGGTGAGGGCAGGCATGCCCGTGTGCAGGGAGAGGGGCAGAGACGAGACCCCTATGGTGGTGAAGGCCGCACCAAGGCCCTGCACCGAGTTTTCATGCTCACGTGGGCCACATCCCAGCTTACTAACGAGAAGGCAGTGGTATGGGTACCAGCTCAGGAGCCATCAGTGGGTGAGCCCCACAGGGAAACCCCGGGGCGAGAGGACAGCCCAGCATCAGGAAGCCAGAGAAGCAGCCGAACACAGGAGGGCACAGCATTACCCGCTATGGGCATGGCTGGACACAGGTGATCACCAGCAGAGGGTGCAGGTGTATGGTCTGTGTTCCTTGTTTTTCTGTTTTCCAAATTTTCTTCATTATTTATACTGCACACTGACCTCCCAGAGCCCTGATGCAGAAAAGCCAGGAAACAGGCCCCTCCACCACCAAGGAGGAGGCAGGGACCCTCGGGCCCAGCCCCACAGCCACTCATCCTGCTCCAACCCCTTCCCTCTCAAAACACCCAGGCACAGTCCTCCCGGGGTTCCTTCCTTGCCCTTGCCCTTCCCTGCTTCTGTCTGTTAAAAAGAACGGGCTCCACGCAGACCAGGCGAGAGCAGCCCGGCAGCGGGGCCCCTCCCTCCTCCCCCCTATGCCACTGCAGGGTCAGAGCCACAGCATGTCCACGCCTCTGGTCCTGCCCTCGGCCAAGCACACAGGCCTTCAGGCCCTGCTGGCCAGGATGGCCTTGGAGACAGTGGATGACCTCCCCAGGGCCTGGTGGAGGCATTCCCACCAAGGACCTACTCCCCAAAGCAGACACCAGGGCCCAGGAAGCATGCAAGAGCTCACAGCCAGCAGCTGCAACCACAGAGGATGTAGCCCTCTCCGACGGCTAGCAGCACAAACATGGCAGAAACAGGCTCCCAAATGCAGTAAATGCCACCCACTCGACGCCCATCCCCTGTCCTCGGGGACCCACACACAGGATGCCCATCCCCTGTCCTCAGGAGACCCACACACAGCTACAAACAACTCTGAGGCAGTCATTCCCCCTCCACAGCCCCTCTTTGTTGGTTCCCCTTTTACAGCTGGGGGGGGGGGGGGGGGGGGGGGGGGGGGGTGCGAGGAAGGGAAGCGGTCTAAGGGTCTGTACTACCCTGACTGCAAGGCTGGAGGAAAGGTGGAAAACTCCTGAACAACCCCTGGAAAGCCTGAGGGTTCCCCGTGTGCTGGAGCCCGGCCTTCCCCAGCTCCTCTCAGAGCAGGGCCAGACTCTCCAACCTGGGCTCGGCTGTAGAGAGGATGCAGCTTTGCCGCCCTCTGCCGAGCAGTCCTGGGCCTGCACCTGCTTCGGACTCGGTTTCAGAAGGAACCCCTGTGGTGGGTCAGGCACAGCGGGAAGCTCCAGCGTGTGCACAGGGAAAATGCATGCGCAGCACTGTGGTCTGCATGGCACTGTGGTCTGCACGGCCGTGAGGCCCAGAGCTCTCTCCACTAGGGGGACACAGGGGTCTCAGCAGCGGTCCTGGAGACAGAGAAGGCGGGTGCACGCACTCCAGGTGTCCCTGCAACAAGGTCCCTCACCACTTGTCCTTGTCCAGCACCACTGCCACTCACCACTGCCACTTCCCCGAGCTCTCCTGCCAGAGCCCAGCAGACATGCTTCCACTGCCGCCCCCCTGGTGGCCTCCAAGTTGTCCAGCGTGCTGACCGTCCAGCGTACTGCCCACCCAGCATGGCGGCAATGCTGAGGCTCTCCTCCCATACTTCTACTCCTGCCTCCCTAACCAGGCCTGTCCTCCTCCAGTCCCACCCCACCCTGCCCACCTCTCTGGGCATAAGTCTGGGACTAGTGATACCCAGTTGAGGCCGCAGGATGGAGTGCTGGCCTAATACCCCAGGTGCTCATCTGAGAACAGAATGGGCTTACTCTCTGCAACCTTCCAGCATAAAGGAATATAGGACTAGAAGTAGATGGGCAGAGCAGCAATCTGTGTGTGGGAGAAACACACAGCCACACGTCCCCACATAGGAGAGGACACAGAGGCGCGAGGAAGCTGCTTCACAATGCAGGTCCATGAGCCCCGGGACCCTGACACTCAGGGCAAAGCCAAGCTGGCTAGTGGGGGGAGGGGGAGCTGGGCTGGTGGTGGCTGGGGTCATCTGCAGGGGGAGCTGGTGGCTGGGGTCATCTGCAGGGGGAGCTGGGTGGTGGTGGATGGGGTCATCGCTGGGTGGTGGTGGAAGGGGTCATCTGCAGGGGGAGCTGGGTGGTGGTGGAAGGGGTCATCTGCAGGGGGAGCTGGGTGGTGGTGGAAGGGGTCATCTGCAGGGGGAGCTGGGTGGTGGTGGAAGGGGTCATCTGCAGGGGGAGCTGGGTGGTGGTGGAAGGGGTCATCTGCAGGGGGAGCTGGGTGGTGGTGGAAGGGGTCATCTGCAGGGGGAGCTGGGTGGTGGTGGAAGGGGTCATCTGCAGGGGGAGCTGGGTGGTGGTGGAAGGGGTCATCTGCAGGGGGAGCTGGGTGGTGGTGGAAGGGGTCATCTGCAGGGGGAGCTGGGTGGTGGTGGAAGGGGTCATCTGCAGGGGGAGCTGGGTGGTGGTGGAAGGGGTCATCTGCAGGGGGAGCTGGGTGGTGGTGGAAGGGGTCATCTGCAGGGGGAGCTGGGTGGTGGTGGAAGGGGTCATCTGCAGGGGGAGCTGGGTGGTGGTGGAAGGGGTCATCTGCAGGGGGAGCTGGGTGGTGGTGGAAGGGGTCATCTGCAGGGGGAGCTGGGTGGTGGTGGAAGGGGTCATCTGCAGGGGGAGCTGGGTGGTGGTGGAAGGGGTCATCTGCAGGGGGAGCTGGGTGGTGGTGGAAGGGGTCATCTGCAGGGGGAGCTGAGTGGTGGTGGAAAGGGTCATCTGCAGGGGGAGTTGGGTGGGGGTCAGCCTCTAGCTTAGTGGTTCCCCCACAGGAAGTATGGAGCCCCTGCCTGCAAGGGGGATAGAAGGGAAACCGGGGGCAGACTGGGCTCCAAAGGCCGCAAGGCTCTGTGCAGAAACCCTGGCACAATGCCACCAGCAAAGCAGGTCCACCGGGTCCTAAGGCTGCAGGGAGTGTGTGAGCACATCTGCCTGAAGGAGAGGAACACACACAAGCACACGGGAGCCGCACAAGGGACATTCACCCATCAGGGTGATGGACCCACAACCAGGCCAGGCTCACGTGAGTGGGCTCAGCCTCTTCCAGTCCATACCGGCTACAAGGCAGTGGCCTTGTACAGCAGCCGAGACACAGGCATAGTTCTATTTGTGACTCAGCCCAGGGAAAGATGCAAAGGAAGGACGCCTCTGAGCTAATCCAGGCAGACAGGTGCCCTCACCTTCACAGCCCAGCAGGCCACTGAGCAGCCAGGGTATGGATCATCGATACCCCTTTCCACATGACCTGCACCTGCCCAGGCCACCAGCCCAGCTCAGGCCTAGAGACTACAAGACCCACTGTTCCCCCGTAGGATCCAGGCACTGGCCAATAAGGAGGAAGCAAGGCTGAGGAACAACCTAAATCGGAAGAGATGCTGAAGAGGGAGGCTCGGGTAGGGGAGAGGCTGAGACAGTCAGTCACCTGCCACCAGGAACCTGGGGCATCTTGACTCCTTGGGGGCTCCATCGGGAGCTGCAACAGCTGTGACAATGTCTCGCAGAGAACCATCCAGCAGTGCTGGAGGGAGGGCCACCAGGACCCCCATTCCCAGATGGGCTTCAAAGCTCTGAGCTCAGCAAAGGGAGGGGCCGGCACCTACGATGGGGCTTGGCCTCCTTCTGCACTGCATCCTTGTCTGTGAAAGGGGACAGAGTGGGCCAGCCCCTCACTGACATGGGAGTACCGCTGGGATGACCCCAGCCACCACCAGCCCAGCTCTCCCTGGAGATGACCCCCAGCTACCACCAGTAGTGGGCATGACTGAAGGCCAGTAGGACTTCCAGGCAGGCCCACGAAGCACACTGCCCAGCAGATGCCATGCTCATTTGATGCATGAGGAATTAACGGTCCTGGGAAGCCACACAGATGCCCCCAAATCCAACGGCCAACAAAGCAGAGCATCGGGACCTCAGCTTGGCTCCTTTGACTGCAAGCTAATGCTTTGTCCCCTCCACTCCCTCCAAACTGCTCGGGGATACCGGCTGTAGCACAGATGGCTTCTCCTTCAGAGTGTATGCACCACCAACAGCCAGGGCAGCATGCCAACCTGGACCAAGAAGGCAGAGCCCGTTCTATGGAAAGAAAGCAAACTTGGCCCTACAACCAAGGAGAGAAAGGTCGCAGAGGTGACAGGCAGGAGGGGCAAGAATAGCCGCCACAGGGAACTGTCAGGAAACAGCACTGTCAGCTCTCTAGGGAAATAACTTCCTCAGCGATTTTTTAAATCCTAGAAGAGTTTTTTGTATGAAATGGCAAACAACTAACCTCTATAACAGGTAAAGCACTCATCCAAGGTTAAGAAAGGTGATCAGAACTGCCCCAAATACACAGACGAGCCTTAAGAGAATTGGTGAACATACAAAACCCTTGATCGAATTGGTCACCAAAGAAATTTCTGAACAGGGGGGCAGGGTCGGGCTGGAGAGGGTCAGTGAGGGGAAAAAAGGGACGTATGTAATACTTTCAACAATAAATAATTATTTTTTAAAAAAAGAAACTTCTGAAAAACGAGGACTGCTAGGAATCCCCTCTCAGAGGAAACTCTGTGATTGTGAAGGTGAGGGAAGGTCACAGCCTAGATGGAGCCTCACAAACACCTTCCTCATTCATTCCCCCATGATTTACCTTCCCACGGTTTGTGCCCTGCAAGGCTATAAACATACTGTTTGTTGCTAAGATGCTATAGAAGCCAAGTTCTCACCACTCCTTTGAGTTTCTCATCACACCCGTTTCTCCTGGGTGAAGTCACTGCACACATTAATAAACTGCTTTCCCTTGATCTGTCCTTAGTGAATCTAATTTGCAGGATCCCTAGGAGGGGAGAGGGAAAGTGTTTGCTCCCTGCAGTTTCAATGCACAAAGAATGGCAAGGAGAAGCACGTGTATCTCCCCAGTGACATGAAAAAATCCAGAGCAATGATGCAAACAACATAACCCCACAGAAGATGCTTGATATGTCATACCTGTGAAATAATCACATCTTACAACTCTGAGCTGTTTGCAAACGACAGACGGAAACCTGGCAAATGATACTAAAAACCCGGATGCTGCTGAATCCTCCAACAAGAAATAATTAAGAAAAATCCATACATCAGTTCACTAGAGAGCCCCAGGAACACCAAGACTGTTAAAGCAGTAAGACAAAAAGGACAGCTACTTACAACTTTAAAGATGAGAACGTACAGTCAATTAAACCAATGGAAATCGCTGTGCAGGTAAAGTACAGTAGGATTACAGAGACTGAGGCAAACAGTACAGAGACTGAGGCCTGAGTGCTCTTAACAAGGTTACACACCTCTCTTATTTCACATGCTCGGCTGCATATGTGCAGCTCACCAATTCTCTTAAGGCTCGTCTGTGTATTTGGGGCAGTTCTGATCACCTTTCTTAACCTTGGATGAGTGCTTTACCTGTTATAGAGGTTAGCTGTTTGTCATTTCATACAAAAAACTCTTGTAGGATTTTCTCTCCAGGCACGGTGGTGGTGCACCCACCCAGGCCTTGGGAGCTCACTCCACCTCCAGGGCAGTGTGACGGGGACCAGAGCTGCTCTCCTCTTCCAGGGAAGCTCAGCCAAAAAGCTCTGGCCAAGAACTGGGCTGGGTCAGAGAAACATGGTAAAGACACCAGGAGAAGGCAACCAGCAAAATCCAAAATGGGGGAAGTGCAGTCAGAAAAATGCCCTCCCCACATCATAAAAACATGAGGGAAAAGGTTGGGAGGGGGCACTTGTTTGCACCCTGATTCTTACAAACAACTTGATGAGGCGATCAAAAAGGTGTGAGCACTGCGTGTATATTTGATAAGAAATTACTGCTAATCTGTTTAGATGTGATAACAGCATTGTAGATATGCTATTTAAAAAAGAGCCCTTAGGAATAGATACTAAAGAATTCATGAGGGAACCTGTTTGCTTCAAAATAATGCAGTATGTGTGTGTTGAAGATGGATGCTGGGCACAGGGAATTTCTTTATACCGTTCTATTATAGTATATTTTAAATTTTTCCATTAGTAAAAACCTTTTTAAAATATAGTTAGCCATAGCCAGTTTGGCTCAATGGATAGAGCGTCGGCCTGCGGACCAAAGGGTCCCGGGTTTGATTCCCGTCAAGGGTGTGTGTACCTTGGTTGCAGGCTCCTCCCTGGCCCAGGCCCTGGTCAGGCTCATGCAGGAGGCAACCAATCGATGTGTTTCTCTCACATCGATGTTTCTTTCTGTCTTTCCCTCTCTCTTCCACTCTCCCTAAAAATCAATGGAAAAATATCCTCAAGTGAGGATTAAAAAAAGAACAACAACAAGTAGTTAACTGAAATGTGCTCTTGCCAACGCATCTGAACAACTCAAAGCCAGCCAGGCACTGGAGCATGCAAACCCTAAGGTCTCTCACCTCTCCTGACGGAAGCAACACTCCTTGTGTCCAAATCCAGCTTCTGCACCAAGGCACTGGGGTCTATCTTGGTCCTGGCAAAGATGTCCGTGTTCACAAAAGCCCACTCCTAAGAAGGAAAGAAAGAAGACCAGGTAAGACTTGCGCCATGGCTTTGTGGTGAAATGCAAGGCCCGTCACACGGCAGGGAGAGCTCTGGGTGAGAGCCTCCAGATGCACAAGATTGGTACCACGAAGGAGGACCTGGAGAAACCAGCCTCGCTCCCCAGCGAGGAGGCCCCAGGACCCTCGGGAGCTCAGACTCCAGAGCGCTACGGCAGCACCTCCCTGCCCGCCTCACATCACCAGGTGGGCCGTGCTCCTGGTTTAAGAACCATCTTGGACCAGATTCAGGATCTCCTTCCAAACCTCACACCTTCTTACTTGTACAGCCCTCTCCTGTGTCACATCCCTTCCTGCACCTCACACTGTCTCTCCTAGGTCTGTTTCTGACCTGCATTCATCCCTACATCAAAGTTTTAAAACCCTCCACGTCACTCTGCCCATCACACCGTGCTCACCCAGCACACACTCCCCATGCCCATCTGGCTCATTCCAGGGCCAATCTCCAGGACAGGGGCCTCGGGAGGGACCTCAGCACCCACTCCTGGGGAGTCACACACCAAAGGACAGAATGGGGATGATGCAGAAACTCGTCTAAGTGCCAAGAAGGTGTCGGGCTGAGTGCGCCCACCTAGCACCTGACAAAGAAGCTCTGGCTGGCTCTCCGGGACTTCTCAGGAACAGTAAACAAGAGACCTCCGAGAACCCAACGGGGGAACAGCGCTGGAGCATGGGGGACGCAGGGCGGGCGAGGAAGGCCATATCAGCTGACACCTCCCAGCAAAGGGGAGCCCAGGTCACATACATAAATCTGTACACACTGATGCTCAACTTCTCTCTACTCTGTCACTTGGACATTTTCTGCAGTGGTAACTTATCTCTCATAACTTCACATTTTGGAGCTTAATATAAAAGGTACTGATGACACACTGACTGTTTTCCACAAATAACCATGTCATTATGTGACTAGAAATCAGAATTGTTTGTCTATTCCATGTTAAAGTTCAATGACCATACCCCCCACCCCACCCCATCTTCCAAGAAGGTGAGGGCAGAAAACCAGGACTTCCTTCCCCTGCCCCCCTTATTAATACAAGGTCTATGTACTGCTTTTATTGCGAGTCTTATTCTCTTTTCTCCTATTTGGTTCCTTCATGCCTTTCATATTTCAGGCACACCTATCTTGTAGTCTCTAACAATTCCGTTTTCTGACTTCACAGCAGTCTGATTTTGATGCTTGCACTGTCTGCTGACTCTCACTTCTGGTGGGTTGTTTCCTTATGATGTCAGCTGCAGTCTGAGTCTGGCAGGATTTTATCTGCTGAGGGAATCCCAGACCTGGCCAACACAGGGCAGAGTGAGGGTGTGGCAGACCATCTCCCCAAAAACCATTTAACTGGAGAAAAGTTTAAGTCTCATTAAGAACAGAAAGAATTTACGGCATATCAGAAACTACCAAAGAAGCTTTATCCCTTCCCCCAGCTCCCAGTCCATGACTAGGGTTTCACCGGGGTCAGGGGAAAGGGGAGGGGAGGCAGGCTGCCAGCAAGTTCCCCCCACCCCACCCCACCCCACCTTCCAAGAAGGTGAGGGCAGAAAACCAGGACTTCCTTCCCCTGCCCCCCAACCCCTCTTGTTGGGTAGACACTCCACCCTGGGCAGAGCAGGGAAGGTCTAGAACACCCATGTCAAACTCAAAGGCTAACACGGGCCAAATAAACAAGGCTTAAGTTTATGTGGGCCGCAAAAAAACCAAAAGCCTCAATTTTCATAAAAGATTTATTTCGACAGAGACATGCCGAATACAAAGGGCTGAAATAAATGAGTAATCGTTAACATAAAATAGAACATTTTAATAAAAGTTAATATTTTTTCCTTGAACATTAACTTACCAGACACTACATAACTGCACAAATTAATAAGGGTAATGCAAATAAACCTATCTTTCTTGTTCTCCGAAAGCGAAATATTTCCTGTTGCACACATCAAACAAATCAGTACAAGACTAACGACATGGCCATCGGCTGCTAAAATATTCGCTGCTAGTATTAGTGGAGAGAAATGGTGTGCCTGCTTGTAAGGCGCGTAATGAATGCAACACGCTTATAGTAATCAGTCATTAGCGAACGTTGTAATTCATTATTAATAATTATGTATAACAGGTTATTATAAAAATTAAGTTATGAAATCTTTATTAAAACGTTTCTTACATACCATTATATTGGCTGGGCCACAAAAATACTCGTTGTGGGCCACATGCGGCCCGTGGGCCACAAGTTTGACATGCTTGGTCTAGAATACTGGGTCCTGACCCAGCTCTGCAGGGTGGAGCTACTTACAAGCCAAGGAGATTAGGGGCCACCCTCCAGCTGCACTCGCGGAGGGGCTGTCACCAGGGAGAAGCCGCATTGTCCCTGCCCCCTTCTCTAGTGTGGGCACAGAGGTCCTACCACGCAGAGGGTCAGGCTCCAGGAGGGGACTGACTCTATCAGGACAGAATGAGAAGCCCATGCCTAAGGGTGTTGTGGGCATGAGAACCATGCCAGGTCCCCGGATAGTCAAGGCCAGTGGGAGCACAGAAGCCTTGTTATCAGTACATCAGAATGACCGAATGCCGCTCTGGGCATGTGCCTAAACGGAATGTTCAAGGACTCTGAGCCTGGGAATCCTAATCAGACCAAGATGCCATGATGGGTGTAAGTACACATGGTACACTGTGCCCTTCAGTAGCCAATATGATTGATGTAACTATTGGCATGAAGCCTTCTTTGTCTAAATGGCATAAAAGTAGGTTACTGACCAGTCTAGTCGGCTGAGGCGGGAGTGAGAAGAAGTCTGTTGGAGGATGAAGAGAGAGCAGCTGGGATGGAGAGTGAAGAAGTCTGCTAGAGAGAGCAGCTGGGCAGAAGAGACAGGAGAAGCTGCTGAGCCAGAGAGCTCAGGTACCGCTATGATGTTAGACAGTGAGTCTAGGAGGCAGCGTGCGGCTGCTCAGATAATAGCTGTGGGTACAGAGACTGATGCTGCTTTATGGGAAAGATATATGTTCCCCAGCCAGTGTCCGGCTGCATGCCTGTATGGACTTTGCAGCGAGGACTGTTCTTTTTTTTTTTTAATATTTTATTGATTTTTTACAGAGAGGAAGGGAGATAGATAGAGAGTTAGAAACATTGATGAGAGAGAAACATCGATCAGCTGCCTCCTGCACACCCCCCACTGGGGATGTGCCCGCAACCAAGGTACATGCCCTTGACCAGAATCGAACCCAGGACCCCTCAGTCCTCAGGCCGACGCTCTATCCGCTGAGCCAAACTGGGTAGGGCCGTGAGGACTGTTCTTGTCTGGTGGGTATATGGCCACTGGCTTCAGCAATAAAGACTCATTCTTATATACTCACAACCTCTCATGGTTTCTCCATCTACGACCCGGCATTCTAGGAGGTCCAGCCCCAGGCAGAGGGGCTCAGACCCAACACCTGTGACTAGTGAGCAGAGGATAAAGGAGGAACTTGGACTAAGTTCCCAACAGTTAGTATAGTGGGCAGGGTTTGAGAAGAACCAGCCCTGGCATAGTTGGATAGGAGAATTTAGAAGAATACATGGATTCACAGCCACTCAGAACAACTCAGAGCACCGTGCAGGGCTCTGGCTGTGCCCTAGCAGTGGGACACTAGGGATCTGTGCAGCTGTGCAGCTCATAGTGCCACAATACTGGCAGCAATACGTCAGAGCAAGCAGAGTGTAACAGAGAGAACACCACAAAGACAGCCAAGAGCCCTCCTGGGATCAGAGTCAACCCTGGGGTCCAGACTGAACCCCCTCAGTAGCAATCTACTGCGAGCCCTTCCCCATCACAACCACCTCTGGATGGGCACGATGGAAAGCATGCCCCAAGCAAACACAATGCAGGGCGGAAGGCCCTGGGCGCAAGGGCTTAGGTACAGCTCTGAGCTAGCACTGGCTGAACGTCACCTGCTCTAGACCAGGAGCACCCCCAGGAGTGCATCCATGGCAGTCTGCAGGCCAAGGGGCTCTAGGCCATGATGGTTCAGGACCGATCAGAGGGAAACTCAAAGCTGCTAGTCCCTGACTGAAGGTGTCAAAAATGTAAACTCCCAAAGGTAATAGCAGCTATGGGCCCCACGCACATCCAGTGGAGATGGGCCAAAACCTAATGGGACCAAAAGGGCTTTCACACAATCTGACTAGTAAGTGATTTATGCTGATCCAGGTAGCCAGGCAAAAAGATTAAAACAATATGTGTGTGTGTGTGTGTGTGTGTGTGTGTGTGTGTGTGTGTGTGTGTATCTCCTATATAATAAAAGAGAAACATGTAAATTGACCGTCTTTCCAGTCACCAGCCAATCAGGAGTGAGTACACAAATTAACCCGACAAAGATGGTGGGTTAATTTGCATCTACAGGTGCCGGGTGGAGAGCAGAGTGGGAGAGCCAGCAGCTTGGAGGACTTGGCAGAGTGGGAGGCCATGGGATGGAGACAGAGCAGGAAGGGAAAACCAAGGGCGCGGGAGCACCAGGAATTCTGGGAATAGTAGTTCTGGTGGTAGCCCCAGGACCGGAAGTGGAACCCCAGAGCACAGGGAGCACCAGGAACGCTGGAAATGGTAGTTCTGGTGGCAGACGGATCTCAGAGACCAGTGATGGTGAACCTATGACACTCATTTTTTTGGTTGATTTTTCTTTGTTAAATGGCATTTAAATATATAAAATAAATACCAAAAATATAAGTCTTTGTTTTACTATGGTTGCAAATATCAAAAAATTTCTATATGTGACACGGCACCAGAGTTAAGTTAGGGTTTTTCAAAATGCTGACACGCCGAGCTCAAAAGGTTCACCATCACTGTCCTAGACAGTTAATGACCTGTTTGTTAGAATAGAAATTAGCCCAATAGAAAAGTTGGGAAATTAGACCTGGGAGATTTTTCAGAAGTAGACAGAAACACAGCAAGATGGAAAGCGTGAGAAAGCAATGCAGAGGGTCAACGCAGGAGCATTCAACAGCTGACCCAGAGGCAAATAGCAGGGGAAGCGTCAAAGACATCATGACATTGTCTGGAACTAAAGGACTTAATGCTTAGACTGAAAATGTGCACGCAGTGTCCAGCACAATGAATTAAAACACCACAAACCTCACGTAACCCATGACCATAACACGTCGGAACAGCAAGGATAAAAGGAAAATCCTAACAGCAAAAAAGAGAAAAACATCCAAAATGAAAACAATAAGTCAACATCAGTCTATACTCATCAGATCTCCACCAGAAGCAAAGAAAAAAAAAAGCCTCTATTATTCTGTGAGCAACAAACCAAACTGAGTTGGGGTCTCAGAAAATTCGCTCATATGATTGCAAAGACAGAGAGAAATTCCCGCATTGGAGAGGGCTCCCCTGAGAGCTCCCAGATTGGAGGGTACAGGTCAGGCTGAGGGACTCCCACACCCCCCAGTGCACGAATGTTGTGCACCGGGCCTCTAGTGTGTGTGTGTGTGTGTGTGTGTGTGTGTGTATAGAGAGAGAGAGAGAGAAACAGAGAGAGACAGAGAGAGAAAGACAGAGAGAGACAGAGAGAGAGAGAGAGAGAGAGATCCGAGGCTGCACACCAGAGGGAGAGTAGAATAGACTTCACATAATTAGTTGAGAGCTAGGCCAATGCAAACATCAACCCTCTGGGGTGCTACAATGCACTTCCCAAACATCCTGTTTTCCACAACAAAGTCTGATACATGCAGAGAAAAGTGTGGTCCAGGTAGTGGCAGCTGCAGTGAGGGGCCACATGTTGGACTTAAGACTTCAAAGCAGCCATTGCAAGTAAGGCCACAGAACTGAAAGAGACCGTGCCTACAGAACTACAGGAGAGTACAATGACATCTCATCAAACAGACTATCAGGAAGAGAGAAACTATTAAAACATAAAATAAAATCCTGGAGTCAAAAAGTAGTGATCAAAATGAATAATTTCACTCAAGAGATTCAAAACTAGATTTGAGCTGGCAAAGGAAAGGATCAGCAAATTTAAAGAGAGATTGATAGGGATGATGCCATCTGAAGAAAAGAGTGGAAAAGAACAGAGCATGACAGAAAAATCAATAGAAACAAATTTATAGAATAGGCTTGCAGAAGTGAAAACAAAGGCAAACCTGACTGAAATGGAGTGACCAGGCCAGGAGGGGAGATCCAGCCAGTACCCACCTGACATCAATTACAGGAAAATAGTCAATTACAGACTCCAACAGAAGAATCCTCCACAGGAAGGAATCACCAATTACAGGCCCAACAAGAAACGCTGTACACGCTGAACACGGCATCTCCTACAACAGGGGTGGGGAACCTTTTTTCTGCCAAGGGTCATTTGGATATTTATAACATCAAAATTGTCAACTTAAACTGACTCCCCAGCATCTCAGCCCATGAGAAACGTCACCTCCCTGAACTCCCCCTTTTCTCTCATGGCCTTTCGTTCAAAACAACCCTTCTAGCTTTCTCCTTTTTCTCCATAAAATAACTCTTCCACTTTGTTAGACTTGCCTGCAGTTTTTGCTGTAGCTAGCTTTCCAAATTGCAATTTTTTGCTGTTCCCAAATTAAACGATTTTTGCCAGTAAGATAACTTTTATATTTAAGGGCAATGTGGAAAAATGAATGGCTTCTTAGAGTACCTTTAAGCATGCCAACATAAGTAATGGCAGTTCCAGATGAAGGACAGAGAGGGAGATAAAATATTCATAGAAACAATGGTGGAAAACTTGCCAAATTTGATGGAAAACACTAACCTACACATCCAAGAAGCTCAATAAACTCCAAATGGATAACAAACTCCAGACAGAATAAACACAAAAAGATCTACATCAAAGCACAGTACAGTCAAAATACTAACCTTGAAAGCAGTAAAACAAACAAACAAACAAAAACAGAAGAAGATGATTCATCACAATGGAGTGCACCCCTATATGATTAACAGCCGACTCCTCATCAGGAACAATAGAGGTCAGGAGCAGTGGTATGGCATAGGCAAAGTGTTCAAACTATCTTTCCAGAATGAAAGTAAAACAAATACAGTCCCAAATAAATCAACGCTGAGAGAATGCGTTGTTCATAGACTTGCCTTCTAAGAAATACTAAGGACGATTTTTAGGCTGAAAGCAAATGATACCAAACAGTTCAAATCCACAAAAACAAAACAGGGAGTCTAGAAAAGGTAAACACGTAGCTAATTATAAAAGAATAATCATAACTTCAGGCTGGGCTGTCACATATAGAGGAGTGGGCACAAGTAGGTTAAATTGCCAGGCATCATAAGTAAGGATACGAAATAAAATCAAGAAGACAAATAATACAAATAAATAATACAACAATTAACAAATAAGTAATACAAGAATAACTGTGTTCCCTGTATTCACAACTGTAAACCTACTTTTTTCCACCCCTGTACAGATACAATTTGCATAACAATATAGTAGGACAAGGGGTGACAGGGAATGGAGCTGTACAGATTCTATCTTTTACTGGAATTAAGATGTAAATACTGAAATATATCGAGGGCCCTACATCAACCCCTAAAGGATAACCATTGTCAAAGAGTCTCTCCATGACCAAACACTGCTCAAGCTCCCCTGCGATTTCCTCAACCTTTCATAACAGCAAAAGCACAAGCAACAAAGAAAACAGGATAAATTAGACCTCATCAAAATTAAAACCTTTGTGCTTCCAAGGACAATATCAAGAAAGTAAAAAGACAATTCACAAAATTTGAAAAAATATTTGCAAACCATACATAACTGATAAGGGCTTGCCATCCAGAATATATAAAGAACTGTTAAAACTCAACAAAAAGATAAACACAATTTAAATATGGGCAAAGGACATGAACACACATTTCTCTAAAGATATACAAATAACCAACAAGCTCATGAAAAGATACTCAACATCAAATGCAAATCAATGAAATACCACGTCACACCCACTAGGATGACTATAATAAAAAAAGGACAATAACAAGAGTTGGTGAGGAGGTGGAAGAATTGGAACCCTCATGTATTGCTGGTGGGAATGTAAAACGGTACAGTCACTGTGGGAAATAGTCAAGCAATTCTTTTAAAAGTAAAACTCAACATTCCGTACCACCCAGCAATTCCAATCCATAAATCCACTGAAAGCTCTGCACAGGAATGTTCACAGCATTATTCCCAATAGCCAACATTTAGAAACAACCTAAGTATCCATCAACTTATGAATGGACAAACAAAATGTGGTGGGTATGGTACACTACACCCATACAATGGAATGTTTTCCAGCCATTAAAAAAAAAAGACAAAGAAATGAATGCTACAAAAATAATACTATGAGGCACCTCAAAAATATGCTAAGTGAAAAGACCCAGATATAAAAGGCCACATATTGTATACTAGAGGTCCGGTGCACGAAATTCATGCACGGAGGGGGGGGGGCCCCCTCAGCCCGGCCTGCGCCCTCTCGCAATCCAGGACCCCTTGGGGGATGACCACCTGCTGGCTTAGGCCCGAAACTCCCAGGGATCAGGCCCAAGCTGGCAGTCAGACATCCCTCTCGCAGTCCAGGGCTCTCGCACTCTGGAACCCCTCGCTCCTCACCACTCACCTACAGTGGAGGCAGGAGAGGCTCCTGCCACCACCACTGTGCTCGCCAGCCGTGAGCCCAGCTTCTGGCTAAGCAATGCTCCCCCTGTGGGAGCACATTGACCACCAGAGGGCAGCTCCTGCATTGAGCGTCTGCCCCCTGGTGGTCAGTGCACATCATAGTGACCCGTCATTCTGACGTTCAGTTGATTTGCATATTAGCCTTTTATTATATAGGATTCCATTTATATGACATGTGCAGAACAGGTAATCTATTGAGACAGAAAGTAGAAACGTGGTTGCCTCAATTATTGATAATAGGGATTGCTTTTTAGGGTGATGAAAATGTTCTGAAATTTGTAAAAATCACAACTCTGTGAATATACCAAAAAATACCCAGTGAATAGTCCACTTTAAATGGGTGAATTTCATGACATGTTAATTATATATCAATAGTTGTTATAAAATCCAGAACACTGGTACCAGACCCTAGGTTCAAACATCAGCTACTCCATCAACAGTTGAATGTCCTTGTTAGTTTAAACACTCAGCTTTTTCATCTGCAAAACAAGGGTTAGGGAAGTGGGGAAGATATAGTGACTGGCACCTAAAGTGCTCAATAAACATGGCTGGTCTCAAAGTCTTGGTCCACCTGGTCTTGTCGCTTTCCCCCTGCCAGCCCCTTGGTTGCACACTAAATGTTTCCACGGCAGCCCAAGGGTCAGCCACTGATAAACAAAATGTAGTCTACCCATACCATAGAGGGTCATCCTGCCACAAAAGGATGACGCACTCATATACCCAAGGTACAATCTGGATAAACATTGAAAACATGAGAAGTCCAAGAACCCAAACACAAAAACCACATCGATGACTCCATCCATGTGAAATGTTCACAGGAGACAGAAAGTAGATCAGTGGCTGCTCAGGGCAGAGTGGGAGGGGAGGGGTGACTGCTACATGTCAAAGGGACTCTTTTCAGTCCCCTCCTCACTTTTTCATTAACTTTGGAAATTTCCTTCCTATTCCCAGCTCAGTAGGGACTTAAAAAAAAAGTTCTGCCATATTTGTGTGGCATTTATGTTGTGGTGGTGTTACCAGGAAGTGGCCTGGTCCTGAGCAGGTCTGCCTAGGGCCAGCCTGTAGTGTGCGGGTTCTTAACTTCGTGCAAGAAAAGTTTCACAACACGAGTCCAGGTGAATTTCAGAAGACATTTATTAAAGCTGGGGACAATGAAACAAAGGAAGGACTGGGGAAATGAGCCTAGGCTGGTCTGCTTTGGCTTACTAAGAAGTAAGAGAAAGGGGGCCATGGGGACAGGTTCAGGGGGTTTGCCTGAGATGAACTGCCACTGCCCATTGCCGCCCTGGTTGCAAGCCTTATGGGGTCCCTTAGAGTTAAGGATATGCACGCCTGTGAGTAAAAAAAACGGGGGGGGGGGGGGGGGGGGGTGTGTTCCTGAGAGGGAAAGCATGGCACTGGGACCTTTGTTTTGAGGGGATTTTAAGACTGGGAATTTAGAGGAGAATTTCAATAGAATATTCATCAGTTTTATGCTGATATACCAAAATGAGGTTTATTCTCTTAACTTCATCTGTCCTTAGGTATGGTTGGCATTAATGGCACTAACTGGATTTCTGTTACCTGTATCCCTGATTAAGGTGATTTAAGCTAGTTACCTCTGCTTGGGGAGAAGTGCAAACCATCCTATCCTATATAATAAAAGGTTAATATGCAAATTGACCGAACTGGGGAACGACCAGTCGCTATGACGCACACTGACCATCAGGGGGCAGACGCTCAACGCAGGAGCTGCTCCCTGGTGGTCAATGCACTCCCACAGTTGGAGCGCTGCTCAGCCAGAAGCCAGGCTCAGCCAGAAGCCAGCAGCACTAAGGATGTCCAACTGCTGGCTTAGGCTGGCTCCCTGTGGGGAGCGGGCCCAGCCATCAGTTAGCCATCCCAAGGGCTCCCGGACTGATGCAGGCCAGCCTGAGGGACCCCCCCCCCAAGTGCACGATTTTCGTGCACTTGCGCCTCTAATCCCATATAATAAAAGCCTAATATGCAAATTGTCCCCTGGAGTTGAGAGGGAGTTCCACCAGGGGGTAGGCTGGGCTGGCCAGCCAACTGCAGGAAGGGAGGTGGCAGCAGGCAGCTGCTGGGGTCCCTACCCGTGCACAAATTTCATACACTGGGCCTCTAGTTTATTCATAAGTGTGTCCTGGTTGAGGGAAGACAGAATTTACTAGATAGCTGAAACTGCTTGGCACCTTGACTTTCTAGATGGCTGCAAAGTGCTAACTGTCTCCGTTTTCCTGTTCCACTTGCCCTGGCTTACTGGCCTGTCTCAGTGGGAGGTGCCTGGTTCTCGCACACCTCAAGGCTGGGGCAAGTCAACCCTACCAGCCACGTGGGAAGAGCCTGGAGGCCCCACACCTCGCCGTCGGAGGTCACACAGCAAACACCGCGAGGGCAGTCCCCGGGTCGCAAGTGACCGGCCTGGGGAACCACAGGGCCGAAGCCAGCACGGGACCCCCAAAGCTACACAGTGTGGCGCCCCAACCAACCCCCGCAGACCCTACCCCCACCCCAACCGCCCAGGGCCGCCTCCTGGCTCCCAGTTTACCTTTCTCCCGACTCCGCCAGCCGAAGCCTGCGGAGGAGCCCCCTCCTGGACCGGAGGCGCGAGGCCGGGCACGGACTCGGCCGAAAGCCTCACGGCAGCCTGGTGCACGCGGGCCCGCAGCCCCCTCACTTTCCCCATGTCTCTGGGTGAGACCCACAATGGACCGGAAGCCGCGGGGCGCACGAGAGAGAGCCTGCAGGAAGATGCCCGGGCGGAAACTGGAGCCCAGGCAGCTGGGTTCCGATATCCTCCCTGCAGCGGCTGCGCAGTCTCTGGGAAGGGGCGGGGCCGCGGAGGGGCGTGGCCGGAGAGGGGCGGGGCCTTGTGTCCTAGTCCCGCCCGGTCCCCGCCCCCCGGGAACACCCCGCCTCCCAGGCGGATGCGGTCTAATCGCTGGAATCCAGGCAGCCTCATTGTGATTTGGGGATGATGAATATGGAGCTGGATGGAGCAAGCTTGTTGAAAACACACGAGTGTGTTCACCGCACGGCACTTGTGCCTTTCATACAGTCTCGGAGGGAGAAAAAGAATCAGAGGACTGGGTGGGGCCCGCATATTATGAGAAGTGGTGACCTGTCTACAAGGGGAGATCTGAGACTGAATGGATATGGTTGAATCTAAGAGGAGCCCCAATAACCCTTGCCTGAGCGAGACCATTTGTTTTATTAACTGTGACTGAACCTTTACTTCGTGTCCATCTTTTTTTTACAGCATTTCATTTACTCCTCAAAACAATTCCTGGAAATGGGGTGTAACTCGTCTGTTTAAACTGGAAACTACATGGTAGACTAACTTGTTGCAACACACACAAGTCACGTGCTAGGAAACTCCTCCACCAGGCCCTGAGTGAGCCTGCAGTTCACTTTCAGTCTCCTGTGCATCCAGCCCTGAGGGGAAATAAGCTGGTGTGGGTGTGACTTTCATCCTCAAAGAGCCCCTTGTTCTGTTAGGTCCACACAGGCGTCCAGGCTCAGCCAGGAGAGAGGACACACTTCCCCCTCCCCACACAAGGGAGGCCTTGGGTGCCAGCACACAGGATTCCACCCTGTTTAAGAGCCCAGCCGAAACTCAGTACAGAAAATGGGCTTTGGAGAGGAATAGTCAGCCCCACACATAGCCCCAAAAAGGATGAAAAGGTGCTTGCCCTGGTGTGTGGTCCCCCCACTGCAGTCAGCTCTGTTTTAGTTGTTACAGGTCTGTTCAGGGTGTTCAGGACCTGACCTGTGCAGTTCTAAAATGTCCAACATGGATGGGGACGTTTGTAGATGACGAAGGCCCCTGGGTACAGCAGGCTGAACATACAGGAGCAAAGTCACAGCATGGATCCAAGCTGAGGCCAGAGAGAAGTGTCCCTGGAAGAACTTGAGAAGCCAGCGCCTGAGTGGGCCATCCCGCTCCTCTGTGGGAGTCCCTGGCTGTCAGTGCTTTTCCAGGCTCCAGGGCACCTTCCCAGCACCTCCCAGACCAGGGCGTTGAAAGGAGAGTCCAGCCTTCTTTGGCTGAACCTCCAGCTGGGCCGAGAGCTAGACTGGAGGAACCTCTGGGAAGTGAGAGCTTTGGCCCAGCCAGTGGGCTTTCTGGAGTGTGGAGAAGGCCATGCCCACCCCAAGTCGGGTCCCCACCAATCCCATGGAACCTCTGACTTCTTTAAGGGGGTGTCATCAGATGTGAAAGAGGCCTAGTTCCAACCAGTTATCCGAAGAAACATCTCGAGTCCCCAGCTGCGCCATGATAGAACAAGAATGCAGAGGTCATTTCTGCTCATGAAAGTCACGCAGGGGTGAGCTACGGGCATAGCACCCAGACTCAGAGACAAAGCCCAGCGGCATCGAGGACTGTCCTCTTGGCACCCCTCGCAGGGACACTAGGGGACACCCCAGAAGCAGCTCCATGGGCCCAGCATCACTGACCTGACCTTTAACACACTCTGCATCCAACCAGCCTCATTTCCTGAGTTGTCCGAGGCAGGGAGACCCCAGCTTGGCTCCTGGCAGGTGACACGGTCCCCCGCCTGACCCGGGCAGTGATGTAGACACCTAAGCAGCTCCAGAGGCCTGCAGGCGGCTGGCTCAGTTTCAGGCTCTCTTTTTTGCTCCCTGTGCAACCCATGCTGTCTGGGTAAGAGGAAACGAATGTGAACTGCTCCAAAATGGATCTGTCAAAAACCCTGGGGCCCCTGATTTCCTGTCTTTCCTCTCATCTCTATTGTGACCACCTACCTGTCCAGGGCACTCCATGCCAGAAGGGTACCCAGGCCATGATCTCCCTGGAAAGGAACCCCTGACTTTGGCCTCCACGGGAACCCCCCTCCCCCACCCCACCCCCCTCAGCCATTCT
>NW_005370161.1:1840494-1841843 GCF_000412655.1 Myotis brandtii
CTTCCAGGCGGCACACCCAACTTGATCTGTCCAAGGCTTCAGTCTCCCGGCCTTGGTGGTCTCTTGTTCCAAAGCCTGGCTGGGGCCTTGAGAGGTAATTCTTTTTTCTCTCTGATTCAATTTTTTATCGCCGGAGGGCGCTCACGGACCAAGGAAGGCACACTCTGCTATTCGGCAGAGGTGAGGGCAAGGGCGCAGACTCAGGGGTGCCGGAGGATCCCAGCTTTGGCGGGGGGGGGGGGGGGGGGGGGAGCCATATCACCATGGCCCTCCAGTCCCCGCAGGACGCGGACCACGCAGGAGCCATAGAAAGAGCTCCCGGCACTGGGGCCTGGGGTCCTTCCCAGTAAGGATGGTTTCCGGACCCTGCAGTGCAAACACCCCCGCCACGCATCATCGTCCTCTGGGTCCTGGGACCCTGCGCCAGCGCTTCCCTGTGAAGCACCAGGGTCTGCGAGGGGCGTCCCAAGCCCCCAGGCTAAGCTTAGAGCAGAGACACCTGACCTGCGAACTGCAAGCCGCAGCGGAGTTGCTTCTCCCAGCAGCACCAGTGACAGTGCTGGGACCTGAAGCTCAGGGCCGCCGCATCCCAGCCTTGCCGGACCCTGGTCCAATGCTTACCACAGGTGCCGTGTGCTCAGTGTCAGGCCACCTTCCTGGTCTGGTCATGGGGGCTGGCCACCAGCGTCCTGGGTGCAGTGCCCAGCCCAGCCAGGTCAACCTGGCTCCAAATGAACCTTCCTCCACCCGGGGCAACGGTTTTATCAGCCGCTCTTCCCACTGAGTCCTCTCGCCCCAATGCTGCCTGGTCAGAGTCCAACCTTGTAGGGAGCGGCTGCAGGGGTTCTCAACCTGTGGGTCGCGACCCCTTTGGAGGTCGAACGACCCTTTCACAGGGGTCGCCTAAGACCATCCTGCATATCAGATATTTACATGACGATTCATAACAGTAGCAACATTACAGTTATGAAATAGCAACGAAAATAATTTTATGGTTGGGTCACATGAGGTACTGTATTTAAAGGGCCAGAAGGTTGCGAACCACTGGGCTATAGGGTTAAGCCTCGGACTGACCTTTTGGCAAAGCCACAAACAAGTCCCAGCTTAGAGGGCACAGCCCTCTTAACGTAATTAGGCTTGGTCTTATGACCTCCCTAGATCTTAGCTGGGTAGCTGATGGGCTGAGGGAGATGCAGCAAGCCCCGGCCAAAACAAATGAAACTCCCAAGAACATTGTAACTATGGTGACCACTACCTTGTTTACCTCTGGCTATAAAATAAAGGCTCAGCTTGCCATCTGAATCTCTCTCTGTGGCCTTAGCCAGGCACAGGAAGATCCACCTGGACCC
>NW_005370161.1:1841912-1842416 GCF_000412655.1 Myotis brandtii
TCGCCGAACCCTTGGCTGTGCTGGAATGGCACCAACCTCACTTAGGGAGGAGAGGCCCTACTCACCGCCCCCAGGGAGGCAGCCAGGATTGGAGTTGACTTGGATAAGGTGGGACCTTCTGAGCCTCAGTCTCCCCATCTCTACAATGGGGATGGTAGGAGTCTTTAAGGATCAACAGCTGTAGGTAGCACGTGCTCAGATTCCAGTGACTCCGGAGTCGTTAAAGAGTAAATGCAGTGGATGGAACTGGAGAGCATTATGCTAAGTGAAATAAGCCAGTCAATGAAGGAAAAATACCACATGATCTCACTCATTCATGGATAATAAAGACCATTACAAACTTTTGAACAATAATAGATACAGAGGCAGAGCTGCCTCAAACTGATTGTCAAACTGCAGCGGAAGGCCAGGGAGGGTTGGGGGGCAGGAGGGAGGTGGGTAAGAGATCAACTGAAGGACTTGTATGCATGCATATAAGCATAACCAATGGACATAAGACACTGG